>NC_056746.1:1062739027-1063084027 GCF_019279795.1 Protopterus annectens | reverse complement strand
AATAAAAAGTTTTGTCAGACTTACGGAAAGATTTTGTCCTGTCCAGGCAGAAATGTAATTGCCTATGTACATCCAAAGAATGTAGACTGTATTCACCTTTGTTAGACAAATTGGGGAAAAACACTGGGAGCTCAATTGACTGGTTCATAGAGAATTCAGACACCACTTTGGGCAGGAGGGATGGATTAGTGAGTAGAGATACTCTCTTTATGAAATATGAGATGAGATAAGGTCTATTGACTCATAGGGCCTGTAGTTCTGAAACCATTCTGGCAGAAATGACAGCCACCAAAGAGATTTCCAAGACAAAAATCAATATAGCATTTGGCAGCAGGTTCAAAGGGGGGCCGTGACAAGGCCTGCAGTACAAGTGATAAATTCCATGTTTCTAACAGGCATTTGACTGGAGGTCTACTGAGAAACACTTGTCCACTTGTAAAACCTTTTTTAAACATTACAGGTGTGCCTTGTAAACAGTTGTGAAAACTGGAAATTGAGGCTAAATTAACTTGTATAGTACATGCAGACACTGCATGCTGTAAAAGTTCAGATAGATATTGAAGAACAGAAGAGGTAGTGGACGAAAAAGAGGTCCAACCCTCGTTCTACAGACCAGGAAGAAAACTTTTTCCATTTATCTCTGTAAAGTTTCTTGGCGGATATCTTGCGAGAGGCCAGGCCAGAATACTATCACGAACATTAGAAGGCAGGGCTTCTTGCCTTGCAACTAACCAAGTGGAAGAGCCAGAAAAAGTCAACTTGAGTGTGGACAAGTTTGGTTGTGTCAACCCTTGGGGGTGAGAAATTAGGTCTGGACTGGCGTCCAGAATCCATGAAGGCTGTATCAGGTGAGGCCGGAGAAAGGGGACCACTTGACGGGGCCAGAATGGAGCAATGAGGACCACCTTGCATCTCAAAGTTGCTTTCTTTAGAAATATAGGTAATTAAGGGGATCGGAGGGTAGGCATGTAAGAGAGACCCATGGGCCAATCGTGGGACATGGCATCTCTCGGTGACTCCCCCACTCTGAGGGAAGTAGGGCAAAGTAGCTGCTGCATCTGTTCGTGGGAGAAGCAAACTGGTCGTAGCAAGGCTGCCCCATCGGCTGAAAATCTCCGCCACTATCTTGGGATTATGAGACCACTTGTGGGGGGAGGAAAATACACCTGCTTAGCCTGTCCGCGATCAAGGACTTCCCCGGGATGTACGTTGCTATCAGAAAACGGTTGGAAGCCATCACCCACTGCCAAATTCTCATGGCCTCTCGGCACAGGGGGTATGACTTGGTTCCTCCTGGTTTGTTAATGTACCAGACTACCGGCAAACTGTCTGAATCCCAATAGTTCCAAAGGGGAGGAGTGGGTGGAGTGCTTGCAATGCTAATAGTACCGCTCTTAACTCCAGAACATTGATGTGCAGATTGGCCTCATTCGACCATGTGCCTTGGACTGTCTTTACCTGAAAACGGCCCTCCCCCACCCAATCAGGGAAGTGTCAGTGGTCACCGTGGCGCAGGACTGAAAGGGACGACACTACAATTCCACTTCTGGCCTCATCCACCAAAGAAGATCCTGCTTGCACAAATTGGTTATGAGAATCTGTGAGTCTACAGGATGAATGTTTACAGACCACTGCGTCAGGAGGAGCCATTGTAACATCAAGTGTAACCTTGCAAGAGGAACCATAGGGATGTTTGCAGCCATAGACCCAAATGCCTGAAGGACTTCCCTTGCTGATACTCTCATTTGACAAGAGTCACACGCACTTGCAATCTTAGTCTCTGGACTGGAAGAGATACCAGACAAGAACGAGTGTAGATTACTGCCCTATAAATTCCAGTTGTTGAGTGGGGTCTAGGATGGATTTTTCCCAGTTGTTGAGTGGGGTCTAGGATGGATTTTTCCCAGTGTAGTTATGCCTATGGATGCCGCCAGAGAAAGGGTGTATTGGAGAGCCATTGCCAGGAGATGCTTGGTTGGGGTGGACAGGAGCCAATCGTCCAAATATGGAAACACCTGGAATCCTCAAAATCTCAGATGAACTGTTACCACTGCTAAGCATTTCCTGAACACTCTGGGGACTGTTGAGAGACCAAATAGCAGGGCACGAAACTGACCGCAATTGGCTCCTAGCTGGAAGTGAAGGAAGCACCTGGAGCGCTTGTCCATTTTGATGTGGTAATACGCATCCTGGAGGTCTATCAAGCACAGCCAAGCATCCTCCCTCAGAAAGGGGAGGATGGATTGAATAGTAACCATGTGGAATTTGCTTTGAACAACTTCTTTAAGTGGCTGAGAAACAAGATGGGTCTCCAGTCCCTGGTCTTTTCTGGCACTAAAAAAAATCTGAGTAAAACCCGGACCCGCATTGGTCTGGAGGGACTGGTTGGATGACTGACATCTTCAAAATTTCTGAAGCTGCTTCTTCCCTTTGGTGGGGTGGAACATTGGGAAGGTTTTTGGGAGGGGAGGATAAGTGGGATGTAGTAGCCTCTGGAGATTATGCTCGGCACCCATCAATTGTTTGTAATAGAGCACCAGGCAGCTTGGTGCAGAGAAAAGTGACCCCAGACTGCTTCCAGAGGAAAGCAATCGGGCAACACTTCAGGAGTGCTGTTAAGACCGCCCAGAGAAAGAATCTAGAGTCTCGATTCCGTGGACCCCCTCTGCCCCTGAATGGGTGTCTTCCACCATTGTTACCCATTCTGCCTCTGGGGGAATCCTCGCCATGTGCGTTTCTCGAAAAGGGCCCTGCAATTTTTTGCCAGACTTTCCCACTCCTCTGGTTCCTGGAATAGGAACGTTGAGGTTTGGAATAATGCAGGCCAATGGCAGACAGGGTCTTTCCGTCTTGTTCGCACCTGGCCAAAATGTCTCACTTTGGAGCCAAACAAGGCTGATGGCTCAATAGGGCATTTAAAAAAAGAGGACTTGGAAGTTCGAGTCCTCTAGGTCACATACGCGCATCCAGGCATGACGCCTCATAATGCCTGCACCCGCAGCTCTAGGCGCCCCCTCTGTTGTGTGAGACAGCAACCTCATGGATGAGTTGGATATGGACTCAAGGGTGGCAATTTGAAAGGCAGCCTGGTCTTGCGCCTCATCAGAAACTTGACCAGCGAGAGTTGCAGAAAGCTCAGTGATTAGATCTCTTTGGAGCCTCGTGAAATGTGCCAGGTAACTCTGGGATCTAACAGCAAAGGTCGCTGAAGCAAAAATTTGCTTCTCCAGTCTGTCCACCGCCCGAGACTCTCTGTTGGACAGGTGAATAGGACCTTCTTTCACTAGGTCCCTTTTAGTGGCCGCTGCCACAACAAATCGTGTCAACTGGCAACCCCTTAGGACCAGTGTGGATACTGTTTTGGGAGGGGAAAAAAAAAAAAAAAAAAGAGTATTTTATCGGGTCTCATTGAGATGGCCTCTATGGAGTCCGGATTCCACCAGACACACTGCACGATCAGTTGTTACCAGCTTGTTGACAGGTGGGTCAACCAAGAGGTAGAAGGCCAGGAGCGAAAAGCCTGCAGGAACAATGATTCATCAGAGGAGGGGTTGGAGGGCTTTCAGCCACCCCTCTGTTTTAATATTTCAAGGATATCTACAAATGGGGTATCTGGGGGTGACCGTGGGGACCCCTCCTCACCACCGTAATCCGTGTCCTCAGTCAGCGACTCTTCAGGCAAGTCGATGTGCTCCCTCTGGCACGACTTCTTCCGAGGAGGTTCCTCAGTGGGAGTTTCTAAGGAAGACAAGGGGGAAGGGGCACCCTGGACAGGGATATCCTGAGGCTTTTCCCCCCGATGTCCCGGGGAGGTGGCCCATGGTAGCTGTAGCTCAGAGGGAGCAGAAAGGAGTTCTGGCGTCGATGGAGCACCTCCAGAGGCTCTCTCCATCATCTGAAAAGTGGGCCCACCTGAAGAGTGGGAGCCCGGAACAGAGTAAGACAGCATCGGAACCAGGCTCACACCCTGCAACACCAGACTTGCTCCCAGATATGGAGCCTCCAGCCAGATCGGAGCCGGCGAAATTCCTGCAGCCATGGAAGGCACCGATAAGGTACTCTGCACTGTGCCCTGAACAGAGGAATCCAGCCCCCAACCACGAGATGGAGGAAAAAGTTGTAGTCTTACCATAACATTCCATCTGTGCTGTAGATCTTTATTCATTCCTTACTGTTAGAACCTCTGTTCCATCCTCTGAACCGATATGGTCGTTTCCCAGCTAGCGCAAGCCAAAAACTCTCAGCTAAGAACCTACCCATAATGCCCCTCTCCTAGATACTCCAGATAGAGTTTGCCCACCCTAGATAAAAGATGTAGTAATAGGAAAAAAGTAGGAGGCTCTGTCTGAGCAAATACCCTAACCAGGAGTACCTGAAGTCCACCAGGAATCCAGGCAGGGGGAAGGGGCGGGAAGTAAGGAATAAATAAAGATCTACAACACAGATGGATAGTTAAGGCAAGACAACTTCTTTATTGGACATTGTAAATTTTTATCCATTGCTTACTGTTAGGACAGAGTCCCCAGTTACTTGAGTCCTGGATGGCCCTAAGGAAGGATATTCCTGAGCACCATAGAAATAAAAAGATGCTCATCCTTTGGAGGCCAAATATAATTTGTAATGAGATATGAACGTATGCAGTCTTACCCACGTGGCTGTCAGCATACATCATCCACAGAGGCTCTGGAATGAAAAGCTACAGAGGTAGCCATAAATCTGGTAAAATGAGCCTTTATTCTGGAAAGTAAGGGTAGCTTATTCTGTTGGTAGATAAAGGGAGTGACATTTCTAAGCCAAGAGGATAAAGTCACTTTGGAAACAGGTTTACCCAATCTGGGTCCCGCAAAGGCCACAAATAACTGGTCTGTTTTCCTGAAAGATTTAGTCCTGTCCAAATAACGAAGCTGTCTGTGTACATTAAGGGTGTGCAAAAGGTACTCCCCTCTATTAGAATGCCTTGGGGAAAAAAAAACGGCAGGTCAATAGATTGGTTAATGGAAAAAACAGAAATGACTTTAGGCAAGAAGAAAGGGTCAGTACAAAGGGACACCCTATCCGTGTGGAAGATCAAGTAAGGACTCTTGACACTCAAGGCCTGTAGCTCTGATGCTCTTCTTGCTGAGGTGAGTGCTACTAGAAGTATGGTTTTCAAAGACAAAAATATTTAAAGCACATGAATCAAAGGGAGAGCCTGTAAGAGATTGAAACACCAGAGTCAAGTCTCAGAGATCTAAGGAGGCTTGACCGGAGGTTTAGCATGTAATACTCCCTTCAAAGAAGGTCTTGCATAGGTGGTGTGACATAATTGAAGAACTTTCAAGACCATTATGAAAACTGGCGATAGCTGCTAAATGCACAGTGATCGTTGAAGCTCCTGCATGCAGGAGAGTAGTCAGGTATTGCAAAATCTTTTGAATAGGCATAGAGAAAAAAAAAGTGTCTTAAGTTCTGGTCTTTGGCCCAAATAGAGAAACTAGTCCATTTCCTAGAATAAACCTTTCTAGTGGAAGGTTTGTGCGAGGCCAGAAGAATTTCACGAACAGGAAATGGGATGTCAGGCAGTCTGGCAATCATTAGAAGTGGAGGAAACCAGGCTGTAAGCTTGAGACTGTGCAGGTTCGGATGAATCAATCCCAGAGGACGGGATAACAGGTCCTGGGAATGATCCAGGATCCACGGGCCGTGAATCAAAAAAGAGGCCATAGAAATGGGAACCAGACTTGACGTGGCCAGTAGGGAGCAATGAGGATCACTTTGCTTTTCAACCTCTGAGCTTTCTGGAGAAATTCTGGAATGAGGGGAAACGGAAGACCCAGGGGCCAATTGTGCATTAAAGCATCCCTCAGTGGTTCCCCCGGAGGGGGGAATCAAGGCAAAATAGCTCCTGCATTTGTAATTCAGGGGGGAAAGCAAACGGGTCGCAGCAAGGCTTGCCCCAATGTTGGAAGATCCGAGCTGCTATTACAGGATTGAGGGACCATTTGTGAGGCATCAGGATGTTCCTGCTCAGGATTGTCCGCAATAAGGCTGAACTCTCGGGAATGTGCATTGCTATAAGAAAGCAATTGGAAGCCAACACCCAGTGCCAAATCCTCATGGCTTCCCGACACAAGGGGTACGATCTGGTTCCGCCTTGCTTGTTGATATACCAGACGACTGACATGTCTGACTGAATTGCAATGGTCCCCGAAGGCAGGGATGCATGGAATGCCTGCAACGCTAAGAGAACTGCCCTCAGTTCCAGGACATTTATGTGCAAGTTGGCCTTGAGGGGGGTCCATGTGTCCTGGACAGTCTTTCCCCGAAAATGCCCCCCCCACTCTAATAGTGAAGCATCTGTGGTCACCATGGCCGTGGAAGACAGAACGGTCACCAAAGATTCTTTTGTGGCTCCATCCACCATAGCATTTCCTCCTTGCAACGGTTTGTAAGGAGCATCATGTAGTTGAGTGGGTGGGTTAACAACCATTGTGCGTAAAGGAGCCACTGCAGGACTCATGTGCAGTCTTGCCAGTGGTACCAAAGTAATGGCAGCTGCCATAGAGCCCAAGAATTGCAGTACAAGATGTGCTGGTACAAACGTGTGAGGAAGAAGGCCTTGAATTTGGTGTCTTATTTTCAAAAGCCTGTGAGGGGGGAGAGAAGCTTGACAAGATGCTGTGTTGAAGACCGCTCCAATACATTCCAATGTCTTTGTTAGAGACACCTGAGATTTGTCTTTGGCGATTGTAATCCCCAAGCGGAGAGCGAGATCTTGAGTGCAAGAGAGGCTGCGGCCTAGGAGATTCCTGGTTGGAGCAGTAAGGAGCCAGTCTAGATAGGGAAACACCTGGAATCCTTGTCGTTGAAGATGGGCTACCACAACTGCCATACATTTGGTGAACACCCCGGGGGGGGGGGGGGCTGTTGAGAGACAGAATGGCAGTGCCCTGAACTGGTAGTGACTGGCTCCCAGCCGAAAGCGGAGAAACCTCCTGGAGCAGTGATCCATCTTTATGTGGCAGTATGCACCCTGTAGGTGTATAGGACACATCCAATTGTCCCTCCCTAGGAAGGGAAGAATGGACTGTACTGTGACCATCCAGAATTTGTGTGTTTGATAAATTTGTTCAGTAGGCTGAGATCCAGGATTGGTCTGCAGTCCCATCTTTTTTGGCACTAAAGAACCTAGAGTAAAACCCAGATCCTGTGTTCTGGTGGGACTGGTTGGATGACTTTCTTAGCAGTTTTTCTATTTCTAAGGCTGCTAATTCCCTTTGACTGGGAGGTACATCGGGGATTCGTTTGACAGGTCTGGGAGTTAGGTCGATGAACCCAGACTGCTTCCAGAGGAAAGCAATCAAGCAACGGCTCAGGAACACTGGTAGGGTCTTGCCAGAGAAAGAATCTCTGGCTCCCTGGTTACGCGGACACCATCTACCCCAAAAGGGGCATCTTCCATACGAGTTCCCCCCTCTGCCCCGGGGGGATAGTTCACCATGAGTGTCATGAAAGGATCCTTGGGATTTCTTGAACCATATCTTGCCCCCCTTCTGGTTCCTGGAATAGGACCGCTGGGGGTTTGAAAAGCGTACGTCTACAGCAGACAAGGTCTTTCCATCTTTCTCAATATGTGCAAGTGTGTCACGTACCTTGGGTCCAAAACATGCAGAGTCATCGACAGGAGAGTTAACGAAGGAAGATTTAAATGGGTCTGCGAAATCACACAAGTGCATCCAAGCATTACGTCTCATAACTCCAGATGCGGCAGCTCGAGCTGCCCCCTCGGCAGTGAGAGATATCAAACGCAGAGGAGTTAAGAGATGGATTCAAGGGTAGATAGCTGTGAGGCAACAGGGTCACTCACCTCATCAGGCAGTATCCCCCACCAAAGAGGAAGACATTTCAGAAATGAGGTCTCTTTGGAGGCGAGTAAAGTGTGCCAGACAATTCAGCGACCGAATGGCGAAGGTTGCTGAAGCATAGTTCCGCCTCCCTGGTCTGTCCATGATCCGGGACTCCCTGTTTGGAGGATGGATAGTGGAACTATCTTCTGCCAGTTCCCTTGATGGCCGCTGCCACGACCACAGAATCAACTGTCAGCTGCTTGGACCAGTGGGGCTGGTCTTCAGGTGTAGATAAAGTTTTGTCCGGCCTCCAGGGGACAGGTTCTACATTGTCCGGGGCCTTCCAGGGATTCGAGTTTTGGAGCCAATAGAGTGGAAGAAACTGTTGGCACCGTGGCTGGGGATGGTGCCGAAGCAGGTAGTCATCGAAGTCATGTCAGCACCAAGGACGGCACCCAGTGGTGCCGAGGTCGGTGCCGAAATAGGGGTGAATATCATGGACGGCGCCAAGGGAGAAGACAAAGCCTGTTGCCAAAGAGGTCTGCACAGAGCCAACTTGGTACTGTAACTGACGGAGATGCAAGAACCTAGTGACTTCGTTCGTCACTATGTTTTTTGGTCTTGGGGGGGGGGGACCTCCGACCCAGATCAAGCCTCCAAAAAGGGTGCCTTGAGTAATCTTGTTTTTCTTTGGTTTTTTTGGTCTTTGGAGGGGGTGAGACCTCTGACCTAGACAGAGCCTCGAAAAAGGTGTCTTGAGTAAACCAGTTTATTATTACGTTCTGTGTACAATTACTACAACTAGCACAAAAAAGTCACAGTCAGCTCTAATATGATCCACGCCCAAACAGTAGACACAACGAGAACATGTGTATCTGAGTTAGGCATCTTGGGTCCAACACTTGTCACACTGTTTAAATCCCAACTTAGCTTTGTCCAACATAGTAAGGCATCAAGGCTATCCTACAGAAAAAATAAGGGAGAACATACCAGTGATGTTATTTAAAAAAAATAAATAAAATACCACTAGTAGAAAGGAAAGGCCCGTCAAAGACAAGAGAGAGGGACAGTACCAATTAAGGTACAAAATTAAAATTACCAAGGAAAAGGGTAGGAAACAGGCTTAGGTTATAAGCGATAGTAAGAAAAGGCCAACTTGACTAAAATAATTTTGAAGAGAAACTGTCTTAAAATGAACAATTTTCTACTTTGCTTTGAGAGAGATGGCTAGTACGTCTGACTAGAAACACGGCAAACGAGATCTGGAGTATCTAGGAGAGGGGCATTGTGGGTAGTTTCTTAGAGAGTTTTTGGCTTGCGCGAGCTAGGAAACGGCCGTATCGGTTCAGAGGATGGAACAGAGATACTAACAGTAAGTAATGAAAGATTTACAACATCAGATGGGATGGCTCAGACAGAACCGAAAACCAAAGAGTCTACCTCGGGGCCTCAGTGACAGGCACTGTGGGTGCAAGAAGGGGGGGGGGGTTCCACCACAGTTGTCAACAGACTGTACTGGGAGGTTCGAGGGAGAAGAATACGTGGGAGTACTGAGAAGGACAGCACCCAGTCCCATATGGGGATGAGTCTTAGGCCCATACAGAATCCCAATAGAAGTCGTCGAGCAGAAGTCAAACCCATAGTAGTCAGAACCGAAGGGGTTCTGTACTCTGAAGTCTTGTGGGCCTTATGCTTAGAAATCTTACTTCTGTCACCAGAAGCTGAGGAGGGATCAGAATGCGGCCATTTTTTGTGTTTAACTGGAGGGGTTGAAGTCTCGGACACAGAAAAAGCCTCTGCAAAAGGAGTAGGTAGAAGGCCTTTCAAGATTAACTTATTTTTTCATTCATTCAGCGTCCGCTAACTAAAACTTATCTGACAGGGAGATTTCACAGATAAATGTGAAACCCCCAGACAATAAACGCAGTCATCATGACTAGCACTGTTGGGGAGCAGGAGGTGCAATGTTTACACCCAGATGTCCCTTTTTTTTCCCCAGACATATTCATCCAAAAGCAACACACATAAAAGGAAAGAAAGGACGGACGATACCAGCGATGGTATCAAGAGATACCAAGAGGTGTTACCAACAATGGGTAGAGTTAAAGTGAGAAGAAGATTAGGCTATACGGGGAGCAATAAGAATAGAAAGGATATACTGTTCTAGTAAAGTGACAAATGTCCAATCAACACTCAAAAAATATCAAAAATATTTCACTTAGCTGGAGTGCTCGATGAAACGCAGCTACATGGCTATGCGGCAAACGAGATCTGAGGTAACTGGGAGAAGGGCACTGTGGGCAGCAACTTAGCTGGAGAGTTTTTTGGTGTACGCGAGCTTGGTATATGGCCGACACGGTTTCGAGGGCTCGGAACCGAACCAGTCAGTGATGAATGGGAAGAAGATTAACAACATTACATGGTTAGACTTCCAGAGGCTGCCCCATCTCTAGAATAGACCTTCCAGACCCATCTAGCAACCTTGATGAGTGGATGGGGAAACCAAAGTTGTCCCAGGGATTCCACCTGGGTTCCTCAAAGACAGGGGTGACAGCTGCTGATTGAGGTTTCTTTTTGCAGATAAACGGGTTATCTAACAGTGTAGTACCTCTGAGGATGTGCAGTAGCAAACCCCACCTCTAAACGCCCACAACTTACCAAGCTACGCTACTATAATAAAACAAAGCAGTAAAAAGCCTTCTATTGGAATCGGAATGTATGTCAGATTCACATAATAAGCATTAAACAAACAAAAAAACAGAAAAATGAAATACAAACACCGAGCTGATTTTAAATGTCACAAAAAGAGGACACAAGTGGCTATGCAAGACAGCTAATGACACCTGACGCAGTATTTCTGAAAGCTTGTAATCTAGGATTGCAATAGTTTGCAACAAGTTATTATGTGGCAGGTAGTTGTGACGCTGTAAAATTAGCAGTTATTCAGGTGTTTTAAATAATATTAAATAAAACATTTCCAGAGTGTAAAATTAGCAGTTATTCATTCAGGGGTTACATGCGTTAAAGCATGCATCGTTACTAGTGAAATACCTGCACTCTTTCTTGTTTTAGGTAACAGAGACAGCTGCAATTTGCTTTTAAACTCTTATGCTTCTCTAGCTGTGTGTCTCATCAGTACCTCCTCTTGGAACTGCCATAGTACAAGGACTTTTTCTGTCCAGACCGTATTAATACATAACCAGACACAAATTCGGACTTCAGCACTATTTCATTAGCTGAACGTGACAGATAAAGACACAAATATAGAAACAGATTAGCAAGTTTCGTTTGCAGTTTTACTGCTCTCGATACTGACCATTATTTCTAATTAAGACTTGGTTGACCGTAAATCTCACCTCGCACTACGGTATTGCTGTCCAAATAACATGCAGGGTACACTTATTTTATCTGATCTTAATCAACGTAGTCAGAGTAAACACTGACCCAGATGGACCATTTCTAGGTTTATATCAAAAAGGCCGACAAATAAACTTCGGTAACAGTGAACATCATACTAGCTATCTATCGTTGAGAATAACTGCGAACCAAGAATCTGTCCAGCAGCCACTGCTAAACCATACTACTATTTAAAGCTGTGATTTTAAGCAGCTTTTGGAGCTGTCGACATTTTTTCCTTTAAAATTTTATTTCTTTTCCTCACGAAGCTGTCACTCAGATGTACAATTACCTGCCAATCAATATGGACATGCCCTAACCTGCGCAGTACCGCTGGCGAGGTACTACACTGTTAGATAACACAGGAATTAAGTGGCACATCCACTTCCGGGTTAAGTTGAAGATCTGTTCATAGAATATCTGGCGATACTGAGGTGTGTTAACCCATCAGTTAGTTCGTGCAGGAATGGGTGTGGCCACCATGACCGACATGCCAGAGGGCGGAAATTAAGAACGCTAATTTGCCGTGATTTACATGATGACAGGATTGTAATTAGAATTTGTGACAATAACAACTAAATAACCCATCTGGCGATATTGAGGTGCGTTAAGCCACCAGTTAGTTTGCGCAGGAATGGGCGTGGCCGCCATGATTGACATGCCGGAGGGCGGCAATTAAGAATGCTAATTTGCCATGATTGACAGGATTGTAATTAGAATTTGCTACAACAACAAGTTTTAAATTAGCATGTATTTTCTGACAGATATGAAGCCCTCACAAAAAGTAAATATTTGGTTATTAGTCTCATAAAACTAAGGGAACAGTTAATCGCCCCCAAATGGGTGCATTTGTAGAGACATGCCTGCCTACCTACCAGCATCCAAGAACCAGATAACAAATATGAGGCGAAAATCTGGACAGTTGAGAGGGGTTTGTTGGCATTCAGGACACTTGCACACATTGCAGTGATTACACTGGTTGATACCAACCCGAAGATAGTAGTACCATGTCCACAATACACAGCATGCCAGAATAAAGACCAATTGCTACATACAAGTGACAGACAAGCCATCTCTTGCAAAAATGTAGAAGTACTGTACTTTAGCACAGACATGCACAGACTCAGCAAGCCCAGTCTGTCTCAGCTTCTCCAAATAAAAGCAGCTACTTAAAACATCACAGCAGTGATGGTGGGAAAGCAAGAGTTTTAGGATATCCAGGTTAATTATGCAAAATACTGAATGTTTATTTACCGTTAAACGTGCAGTGGGGTCAAACGTTCAGTAAATTCAAACTTAACTTGTGTTAGTCCTATTCCTTTTTGTTGTTGTGTCTTTCGGCTTTTCCTGGTTAGGGGTCGCCACAGCAGAACTCCGATCCGCTAATGATTGGCAGTTGATTTTTACATGCCGGGTTGCCAGCCCTGACACAACCTTCAACGAAGGTACGCCCCATTCACGCATGTCTCCACGCAGAAGACGCTCTAGCTGAGAATCGAACCGGACAGCATCTTACTGCGAGGCGACAACGCTACCGCAGCACCACCACCGGTTTGGAAAATATTGTGAGAAGAAATTATAAAGTGTCACTTTTCTCTAACAATGTAGGCAGATTTTAATTTTGTTTTATTTCACTTCATATTTTATGCAACTTTTTAAAACCGGTTGATCGTTGATAAGGCCTGCTATATTCAAATACTGCTGAAATATTTAGTTTGGGTCAAGTCACTGTAAGAAAAAAAGCTTCATCGATCACTACTGTGATGAGCCCACCCTGCTCACTTGCTACTAATGATGCAATAAAGCATGAAAACTGGGACAAAATAGATAATGAACTGCTTGTATTGTGCTTTGCAACCAATGGAAACTATTTAAATAGCATAGGACGACAAAGCATGAAACTATTTTAATTTTCTTAAATCACCATACTGTGTTGTGTTTTGCTTTCTTTTCTGACCATTTCAAGCACTAATGATTCCGCATCAGGGTCTTTTTCATTTCAGTCATCTACAAAACCATTGAATCAAATCTGGGTTTGACATGGCCTTGTATGTTAGGCAAAGGTCACCTACCGCTTGCTCAGAGGTGACCTTTGCCTAACATACAAGGCCATGTCAAACCCAGATTTGATGAATATGCTTCACCTCAAAAAATCTAGATCCATCAGAGCCACAAGGGCGGGAGACTTAAACCTCGACACGGCTATTAATAGGACGTGCTGGAGGGATAGATTCATCACCCAAAGACTCCCTATGCTGTGGAACAAAATCCCGGTATATGTGAGGCAGAGCACCTCGCTGGCCTTGTTCAAGAGAAATCTTGACCAATGGATGGGAGATCGCAGATATACCCCAGGGATTACCTCAGTGTCACTGCTCGACAGAGGCACAGCAAAATAATGGGTATAGTTCCCCATACTAAAGGGGTAGCGTAAGCCACAAAACTATGGGCTAGGCTTGTAAATGCCCTTGGGCAGATATAGCCTAGTATGAACCTATGAATCAGGACAATTCCAACATGTGCAATGGTAGGATGGTTTCCTTTCAACCATAGGTTATATGCCCTGAGTTCTAAGGAAAATGACTTGGCAGCTTTCAATCAAAAGGTGGGCGGTGTACTGACATCGCTGTCACAGGCGGAGTTTGGGCGTGGCTTACTACTGTGCTTAAGGTGGGTTAATACGCTTCAATATCACCTACTTCCGTTCGTTACAGAAGCACATAAAACAAACTTCTGAAAAAAGCATACACAGAGAAATAAAAAAAGACCCATAAAGCGCATAAAGTGACATGTTTGCAGCGCCTCCTCCGATCAGCGTCACTTCAGACACGACGGATCAATTATCAAAATTTAAATCAATCTACATCAAAGTAATATAAAAGCCTAAAAACCCTCATTTCTACATTATTGTTACTCAAGCCACTGAAGTAGACCTTGGAGACTCTCTGCTCATCTGTTTGCAGGACTAAAAAGGAATGCATTTCTTTCAATCAAGGTCATACTAGCCAACAATAAAGTACTCTGCACTACTTGGCATTCATTATATTATTTTTTATCCTAGCATTAGAAACATGCAGTTTTAAAACAAGGCTCAAGTCTCCAAACAAAGACACAGATTTGCATTACGTGACCTCTTTACCACTGCAACATACCTCAAGGCCGTTCCTCACTTTCATTTATTCATTTTTTTACATATACAATGCCAATCAACTAAACATACCATTAACGGCCTCGTACGTCAAATACTACAACAAAAATATTTCCACAACTACTAACATTTAATTAAAACCTCGCCGTAAAGCTCTGAACTATTGCTTACCTAGTCTTTTTTTTCCAGGAGAAACTTGTACTGAAAAATAAAGAGCTATTGTATACTAAACTGTAGTACACTCTTGACGTGAAGTCAGTAACTAGGACCGACGACCTTCAATGAAGCAAAAAAGCTTAACCGGAAAGACTCATATTGCGAAGTAAAACGTAACAAGGCGGCGTGTCGCTGTAGGAGGCATAAAGTTTGTGTTTTAATTTTTTTCATTGTTGCCACCTAGCGACTGGCGGCGGTTAATGCGTTTAAGAATTGACTCCATGTAACACAGTTTGAACTATTTTTAGTGTGGTAAAGACGACGAATAGCAATTGACTCAGCTGTCACACCACATACGTCCAAACCAAGAAAAGAAAAGTGAAAGCTAAAACTTGAGGAATGAGATGTGCGCTCTCCCTGTTCCGCGTGAAGTGACGACACACACACAAAAAGTCTGTGAACTGCTTCTAATCCAGTAAGCAGAAGGCTCACTGAACTATCACGAGTATAACGAGTAATCCGCACTGCGGCGTAATAATTATCCCGAATTTTCTTATTATAGGCTCAGTTTAATCGAAGTATAGTTGCGTAAGTTTGGGAGTCTCCAACACGCTAAAAACAAGTTTGTTACTAAGGAAGTTTCTGCTGTTTCTATAAACAATGTCTCCTTCTGCACGTCCCACTTCTGTGGCAGAGCTGAAGCAAGCCGGCAACGATTGTTACAAACGGGGGCAGTATGGGCAGGCCGCTGTCTACTATTCAGAAGCTATAAAGAAATTAGAAGCTTCAGGTAAAACTACCTGAAAGAAACCCACATATACATTTTAAGCGGTTTAATCCATTTCGTTGTTTTAATACCACTTACCCGTTTTGTTTGTTGCTTTGCGGTTACTTCTCCAACTCTTAAAAGCATAACCCTGCTGTGAACATGCTGAAGTAATTTATATTTCTGAGTGGTTGCTTCCGTTATTTAAGAGTTGATTATCGGAACTCTTAACTTATTAAAGTAATTCATATTTCTGAGCGATTGCTTCCGTTATTTGATTATCGGAAGATGTGTGTATTTAAAATATATGTGCAGAGCACACCTTTATTAAGTGTGAAGTAATCATGTTGGTACAACTCTTGGATGTTAAAGTAATACAATCTGTTTCGGAAGTTGAGGAAATGAGGGCCTCTTCCCCACTGCCACTGACTGCTGTGGATGGAAATGATGACATAAGTTCATAGGTACTCACTAGGTTATTGATTTGTGAGAATATTAAGAATTATAGCCTTAAACTCCCATGGTAGTATTTTTAAGCTCACATGTATGTATGTATAAATAATCCAGGTGGTTGTGTTGTTTGCAAGTTGTCATTGACAATATGTATACGTTTTATAATTAGCAGTAGGCGAAATGTATGGGTATAATGTGCCTGAATGTATCATCCCATGGTTATTATCGTGATTTGTTTATACACTTGTGCGTACCTTCAGTTGATACATACAGGCATACATTGACTGGGTAAGGCCACTGATCCAAGTAGATCCTTCTGGCACAATTTTGGCAAGAGGGTAAAATTACGCCAACAATGTTCTTTGCTGTTACAGTGAACATCTTGAATTAATACTGTTCAGTAGCATATAATAGGAAATGCTGTTGAGTACAGCACAGCAAGCAAGTATACACATGTATGTATAATAAGGATGTAGTTAAGACCTTACTAAAAGGGCCGCAGTGGTGCAGCAGTTAGCGTTGTTGCCTCACAGCAAGAGGTTCTCCTGTTCGATTCTCTACTGGAGCGCCTTCTGTGTGGAGTCTGCATGTCCTCCCCGTGGTCAAGTGCTGTCTAAAGATATGCAGGTAGGTGCGTGAGTGGGTATTCCTTCTTTGAAGGTTGGGTGTCTGGCAACTCGGCACTGTAAAAATCCACTGCCAATTAGCGGATCAGAGTTCTGCTGTCACAACTCTTAACCAGGAAAAACTGAAAGACAGTAAGAGCCTGCTATCGTAGATGGCAGTTTCCCATCATTCCTCTGGCCAGCCTGATAGACATGGGTATCCTGAGGCAATGTAGCAGTTGTCTCGTGTATTGACAACCACTTACTCCTGAAACAAATACTTTGTGAGAGATGTAATAACGCTTTGAAATTGGAGACAAGATTCTCACATAAGGACAAATGGAATGTTAAGTAGGTTGTCAACACACACACACACACACATATGTGCGCTTCCCATACTAAATAAGAACATGATGCATAATCCCACATGTGCAGAGTGTTCATTAGTAACTTATCAGAGAGATCGGAGGCCTCCCAAAGGGCTATCAGTTGCATAACAATGCAATAAACATCCACAGCATGTAATAGCACACACACAAGTATTTTAGCAAATGAGCCCATAAGGTGTGACACCACAAAACCTAATGTATTGGTCATAGCCTAGGTGACTCAATTGTGAGATGCATTCATGTTCATTTACCAGGCTGAATAAGGAGCGGGTTATGGTTAACTGCCTGTCAGGTGCCAGGATCCATCAAGTCACTTGACCACTGAAGTCATTTAACCACAAATATCAGTATGACTTCGTCATAGTCAATATGGGGGTAAATGACTTGAGGCATACCTCATTGGACTGTGTGAAGAGAGACATGATTGAGCTCTCGGATTATGTGTCACAGGCATGTATAAGCCTAGCCTTAAACAGCATTCTACCTTCTCCAATGATGATGCCATAATACAAACAAAAATTATTGACTTTAACAATTGGCTTAGCTTCTGGTGTAATTCCAAGGGGATCCAGTGTCTGTCAGTCTGGGAATACATGGTCGACAGGCCCCACTGCTTTGCCAGAGATGGTCTGCAGCTGTCTCCTGTAGGCTTTTGGTTACTGGCAAAGGCATTAGCCCACCCCTATTGTGCCATTTTTAGGCAGTGTCAAAATAACCCAACTTCCCAACCTAACAAAGTCCTTTCTAGAGAAACTCAAGGTACTGCTGCTTAATGCTAGGAGTCAAAACAAGAAATTGCACTCCCTGGAAGTACTCCTCCCTTTGGAAGATGCTGACTTTTGTGCAGTCACCGAGATGTATTTTAAAGGTGTTGAAAGCACTCTGGCTGTGTAGGCTTTCATTAAGGTTAAGTACACCTTGAGACTGGTCAAGCAGTATGACTCTCTTGAGCTACTCCATGTCCAATTAACTATAGTCAAAGCTCTCTAACACTTCATAGCTAGCTATAGGCCCCACCATCAAACAAGCAAAGCAGTAAAAAGAGTGATTTTAATTATCTTTCCATTGACTGGGAAACACATGGCCACAAACATGCTGCCTTAGAGATTCTTTAATTTTGTCAATGCAAATGTTCTGGAACAGCTAGTCAGTGCACCCAAAATAGGCTCAAATGTCCTGGTCATAGTACTTAGTAACATGGGAGAGCATTGCATCCTCCATGTATTTTCCTCCCTGGTAAGATTGGACCACAAATCGGTCTTGTTCGATGTACTTATAAGAACATACCTCATCAAGCTCAAAAACGCACCCATTTTCAAAGACAAATGATCTACTAAGTGCTTGTGTAAGACGTTTCAAAGCTGTCTCGAACACAGATAACTTGGACTCCTATTCAGAGATGTACACCAATGCCCTGTATAACCACTTAAGCAGTTGTATAGAATTGGCTGTACCTAACCGGATTAAAACCAGGTCTTGCCAATAAAACAAGCCACCCTGGTGGACCCTTTGTATAAACAGGCTGTATAACAAGAGAAAGAAACTCATGTCCAAGAACAGGAGGGAAATATCTCAGCAGAGGAATAAATCCCTCTCTAGCTTAAACAACAAATTAAAGTTCTTGTCAAGTCTTCCAAAGCTAATTATGAAGCAAAAATAGCCTTCCTAGCTAAGGTTAATCACAAAGCATTCTTTAGCTATGTCTGAAATCTAAAAGGGAATACCTAGCTGTGCACTGAACTGGTTTTGGATGGCACCACCTGTACTCAACCAAAGTAATAACCAACCTGCTAGCTGACAAATTTTGAGCTAACTTCACCCTCTGTCCTCTCCGGTCATCCCCCAAAGTGTACCTGCCACCAGTCCACAGCCTATCTCAAGAGAGCAGGTCTTCTCGGTGCCCTCCAAGACCAAAATGTGGTATCAGTGGGACCAGATAATATCCCAGGTTCCTTTTAAACAACTTAAAAGATGACCTAGCAGACTCACTTGGATCCCTGTTTAATCACAGACTGCGAACTGGCTATGTTCTGGAACAATGGAGGATAGCAACAGTAATCCCTCTGCACAAAGGGGAACCATCAACCGACCCTGGGAATTATAAGCCAATAAGCTTGACTAGCCTCATCTGCAAGGCCAAATCCTTACCTATGTCCTTATTAATAAGGTCCATAATCTCCAAACCCAAATCAGTTCACTTTCATTAAAGGTAGATTATGCCTGTTAAACATGGTTGACTTCTTCGAGAAAGTCACGGAGGCCCTGGATGAGGAAAAGACTGTGCATACCACCTATCTTGACCTAGCCAAGGCGTATGACACAATATCCCTGTAGGGAGTTCTATAGAAACTCTCCCAATTGGGAATTAATCCCTACATTACCAGATGGGTAGCCAGTTGGCTCACCGACAAGACACATGCTGTCAGAGTGGGTGACTTCACCTTTAGCAAAAGACTAGTCACCAGTGACGTATCACAGTGTTTTGTGCTAGGCCCCTTACTGTTCAGAATTTATTTCTCAAAGGTCCAGGCAAACTTGGATGGCCTGTGGTTGACCAAGTTTGCCGATTGCAAATTGGGAGCAATTGATGAGTCCTGTCATGATGATAATTTACTGCAGACGGGTAACGCAGACAAATGATTGGTGCCAAAGCCACCGATTAAAACGAAATGAAAAAAATGCATTATTATTCCCTTTGGGAAGGCTGGTATCCCTGCTAATTCTAATTACATTAGAGACAGCACCCCCAAGTTTAGACCCAGTGGTACGTGATCTGAGTACTCAGGTTGATAGTCTGAACTTTGACCACCACGTATCCATAGTACAGTAGAGTTGATTATCCGAAACATCAATTATCCAAACTCAGCCTTCCAAAGTTTTTGGGTCGGAAAAATCATCAATTCTGAATATAGAAACAGTATACATATTTGCTTGTGCATGTTTTTTGAGTTTGCAGCCTGAAAAATATTTATTGTCAACTGGAATTGCTGAATGGCTGAAATGTGTATTATCTGCATGCAGGAAAAAAAAAACAAGATTTTAGAAGTTTATCTGATTCAGCGTATGTTTGATTTATCCTAACTACCCTATGTCCCACTTAGTTCGGATAATCGAGACACTGCTGTAATAAGGAAATACTTCTGTCTGGCCAATCTTATAAGTGAAGGGATAGCATCTAGATCTAAGGATGTTATCATTTTGTTATACTTTGGCCCCATCAGACTAGTAATTGAGAACAATGTTCCTTTTTGCATGTACCTCAACAGAAACCTGCATCAACTGGAGAGACCACAGAGATTTCTCACCAAGAAAGTACAGGGTACACAAAACAAGTCTTACATGGAAAGACTGAAAGCCTTGTTGCTGTATTCTGTTTCCTTCAGGTTGCTAAGGGGTGACCTGTGCATTGCTTACAGGGCAGTGTCTGACCCGGCCCTGATGGAAGTGCTACACATTTGTAAATCAAACTACTGGAGGGTCACTCGCTCCAGAGTTCTTAACCTAGTCTCTGAAGTGAACAGATCATGCCGGAGAGAGAGATACATCTCCCAGAGACTGCCACTTCTCTGGTACAAGTTTCCAATTCATATGAAACAGAGTTACCTCCCTGTCCCTCTTCAAACGCAACTTAGATCATTGGATGGGTGACCACAAATTCACTCCTTGGATGGTGCCTATGTCCCTCCTGGACAGAGAAAATGGGTATCAACTACCTTACTTTTGCGAACTTTACTCGCCTTACCACCAATTGGGGCAACTCGGGATAAATATGTCTAGACTTGTAAAGGCTCTAGGGCCGATAGCCTAGTAACTTCCTATATACTGGTGAGTTGCTATATCTACTGTGTCTATCCATACAGTCGACAAGAGTAGACTTAAAGGTAGTCAAAAATAGCATTTTGTTTGACCTGTATTGGTAACTTATTCTACAGGGTGGGAATATGTTGAGTTAGGTACCTATCCCTTCAGTGAGTCCTGTCTAATTTCTTGGTGTAGGTTTATGTCTGTAGTCAGTCCTGTCAGCTGTCCCTATTTTGGACATATGTACCTGTTTTTTCCTGCACAGGATGTCCCTATTTTTGGAGTTGTTCATATTTTCAGGCTTAATTTACCTCTTCGCAACCATTTTCTGAATCCCCTCATCATGTGATATATATTTTTTTTCAGTTATCTAGTACTTGAAAACCACAAGTACTAGATAACTGAAAAAAAAAACATTTATTTTTAATTTCACAGAAAAGCACTGCCATCTGTTATCTTAACAAAACCCTCTCGTATTTAAGAGTGGTTTAGAGTGAGAAACAGTAAACTTGTCTTGCATTGAAATGCACATTTTGTGAAAATGCATCTGCTGACCCATTAAACTGTGAGATGCTAGGGTTCATCCTCTAATAGCATGTAGTAAAGTACTAATAAGCATCTATGTGAAGTGTTTTGGAGTTCAAAATATAAATGTGTAACACATTTGCTAACAGCCTGGGACAGCCCACTCGAAACGTGTTCTCTTTCAGTAGCAACCCAAGAGTACGGTCTGGTGAAATGACTTGGCAGATCCACTTAGAAGACAAGTAAAGGTTGAGGGAATCAAACCAGTAAATGCAGGAAGCAGCTCTTTAACCGCTCATAGCCTTACTCATCTGCACGAAGTTCTAGCATAGACAAATTGTTGCTGTCCAAACTACAAAACTCTTATTTCCGACTGACTGTAATTCTCAGTGGTTTATAAAATGAAAGAAAGAAAATAATAGTTAAAGGAGGCACAGTAGTTGATGTAGTTCTTGCTTCCCAAGATGCAGGGTTTGACTATGAGCAAGTCACTTAACTGGACAGTACCTCCCTAACTGATGATAAAGCAAATCCATTTTAGAGGGATTTGTCCTCTCCAGATGTTTGCTGTGCGGTTCCTGCTGCGTACTCGGTGTCCCGCCCATTGTGTTAGATGTAGTGGTTGTGCATATTTGTGTGAACATTTTTGGGACGAGAACAAGCAGTAATAGATGTACGTGCTGGTTGTTGGAGCTTCTGCTTTGGACACAGCATTTTGGTGATGAGCGACTGAGCATTATTTTATAGGAATGAGCTTTTTTTTTTTTTTCTTCAAGCCAGCCTCCCCCAGCCAGCAGCAGGCCCTAGGTAGTTGCCGTGTGCTATATCTGGATATGATACATGAACAACATATTAGTGATGACAGTTATTTAAAAAAAGAGAACACACATCTTTCATTTTCCTTTTTGCTTCCAAAAAAAGGGTAAATTAACTTGATTGGTGAAATTTTGCAATCCAGTTTATTAAAGCATACAGATTTTTACATTATCTGTTTCATAATGTGCTTAGATTTTTCCCCACTATGCTTTTTTTCTAAATGTGTTTGAGTAGTATCCCACATTCTTGCAAGAGTTATGTGATATTTAATATTCCATTGTTGTGCTAATTAGATATTCAGATTTTTAGTTGGATGTACCCCCTTTTTAAGGGCCTTGTCTACAGGTTGAGAGATATGTCTATAGTGCATGTGTTTGTACAACCACTGGGTTTGGGAAGAAATAGAAGTTGAAATAAGATTGGGTCTTTTATGGCTTGAAAAACACAACACTCAGCTAGAGTCATTTTAATCTGTCTGAGTAGGTTCATAGTTGAAGGATTTAATAATTGTTGTGGTTAGAAGTCTTTGGGACCTTTGTAAATGAGGGGCCTTTGTAAATGAGTGAGATTGGATTTGTATGTAATGGTTGGTTTGCTAAGGAGAGAGTATAGTCATAGGATGACTTTTTATATATTGATTGTTTGCTTTTTGAAAATTAATTAGGGTAAATAGGATTTCCTGACTGTGGTGGAAATGTGATTTTTTAAATGTGAGGGAATTGTCTACATAAGCATCCACGTGTGAAGAAAGTGCTTGTCTGAAGAGGAGTACTATCGGTAATGTAAGAGCTGGGGGTGGCTTTTTAGCCAAATGATACTGCACTGTAGTATTTTGCCATTAACACAAGACCATTTTTGGATCACCAGTTATGGACATATTCCATCCCTTGTTGTAGTTGTTTTGTATCCATGGATGAATAGATAATGGTTCCCAGTTTGCAGTCGGCAGACTTGGTCAGCCATACTTTTGGGATATTGGCTTGAACATCTGCAATATAAACACCAAGTGGGAGCGAGCCCAGTACTGATTCCTGTGGTACCCATCTAGTTAACATTTGAACTTTGTTAGGGTGGCAGCAACTTTCACATCTTGGTCTGTTGAGTAGCCAATTTGCAACGTAAGAGGTTTGTCTTAAGTTTGTCAATTTGTTCACTAGTACCAGCATGGGAGATTGTGACCTTGGTCAGGTCAAGATAAGCAGTCTGCACAGAGTGACCACTATCTGCTGCCTCTGTAACCTTTTCAAGTAAGCTTACTGGATTCAGAAGACAGGACCCGCTCTTCACAAAACCAGAATGATTAGAGTCTGAATTGGCTATTTTGCCTATTGTCTGCATAAATGAGTTTGGTATGATAATTACCTGGGTCTGTTAGGAAGTGACTGTAGCTGTTCTCCAGGCCTAGACCCTGTGGACAGGCTGAGGTTGACCAATTTAAGTAGAAGCTGAGGTAATGCATATCTGTAAGAGTGTTCTCGTCAGTGCCATGTCTGGTGCCACAGAAGTTATTTATTTTCGGCCTTTGAAGGGGATTCTAAGATCTGTTCCAAGATGATTTCAGGGGAAGCTATATTTTCAGGAACAGTAGGGGCAACTATCTGGGTAGTAGGAATAACATTAGAACTAAGATTTTCTGATAAATATATGATATAACTTAAGAGAGATTTGAGTTTTCTTTTGTATCTGTAATGCCTCAGTTCATACTCTGTTTTACATTTTAGTAATGTGAAGTTCCTTGCTGGTACGCTTCATCATAATTTTGAGGTAGTGCAAGGCACTATTACAATGTTTTCATTGTTGTGTTTTGTTTATTTATTTTTGCTTTGTTATATATTTTATAAATAAAGAGTTCCATCAGAGAGAGTGATTTCTCGGTGTACTTTAATGTAGAGGGCAGACAGTTACTGACTTTTCCATCTGTTTTGGTGCTTGCAAAAGTCAGAAGTGAATGTGGCAGCCCACTTAGCTGGATCAATATTCAGGGGATTGGCAATGCTGTATAGATCTACAAGCTGAAGTAGGTTTGCTATGGAGAAGTCCCTAGGGCACTCCTATTTGGTGTTGGGGTGGTACCACTAGTCCTGACTGAGATGACTGATTATGATCAGATTTAACCAGGGTTGAGGAGATGTTGGATGGGGGTACAGGCAGAAGCTAGGCTGTTAAGGACCAGGTCAAGAATATTGAAGCCTCAAGTGGCTAGTCTTTTACATTTTTTTCAGTGCATTGGTATTAATAATAAAGCCTGGAGAATGCTGAGCATATCAGTTTTTAGAGATGGAAGTGTGTCATTCAGTGCCTGGGTAATTGAAATTCCCTAGTAAGAAGGTATTTGGTTTGATATTTAATACCTCAGAGATGTTAATGTTATTTCAGAATTACTTTGTGGAGTGTAGCTATTAGTGAAGTAATAATTTTATTTGTTAAGGGAGATTTGATTCTCTAGGAATTTCAAATTAGGGTTATGGATAATTTGATGCAAGGTGGTTTCCTGTAAATACAGAAAATCCTTTGCAGCTACATGGGGGCAAGATGGTATGATATATGCAATATCTTGGTATAGAGGGAGTTTTGCAATTACTTTGAAACCATGGTTCATTAAATTCAGAAATTTTAATGTGTTTGAGTAGTAGGAGGACCTTAAGTTCTGACATTTTCTGTTTAGATTCCTTGGTATCGAGTAGTGCCTTTGTGGTATTGTCAAAGTTTGAGCTTGCTATGTTGAAATGTGTGTGTGTGTGTGTGTGTGTGTGGGGGGGTTGGCAGCTCCACTTAAAGAAGGCAGTACAGGAGTTGCAAAGGTTTTTTCCAATATGTGGAAGCTATGTTCTGAGAGTGGCAAGCCATCTCTGATGAAGTGTGAAGTCTTATCTTCAGTTTGATTACTGGGGTAGTGTACTGATCTCACTGGACTAATTTCAAGTGCAGCCTGTGTGATTACGACCACAATTTTCCATGATGCGTTACAAAAAAGGTACATACAAACATCATGGAACAGTTTAAGACACAGTTATGTGATTAGCACAATTAGTGTCTGACCCTTGACCTTGTATAGCTTCTACGAAGGGGGGAGAGAGAAGCGAGAGGAAGAGAAAAGAAAAAAAGTGTTTAACTTGCTAATCGTCACCTGGGATCATTCATTACCAACAGGTAAATTAGAAAGAAGAAAACCACGTCATAGTTTGAGAAAGACGAAAGCAGCACTGATTATTGAAATTGCTACACCTAGTGACTTTAGTATCTTGCATATAGAAAGACATGAAGTTGGACCATATCAAGACATGCAAGCAGAGACTAGAGCAATCTGGAATGACACACACGGTTCCAGTGGAGGTAGGTGCAACTGGATAACCCCATATAAACTACAGTAGGAGGCAATTCTTAGTACATTCACACTGTCTTACTCTGCAGTCATATGCACTGGATCCCCTTACAGTGACACCACTTTGTTAGCCAAATGTTAAGACAAAGTGAGTGTTTTTCCTGCCTCTGTCTAATGTGTTAGATTTTATCATGTCTGTGCATGTTACTCTTTGTGGAGCATGTCAGGTCTTTCACTCCAGCATGGGCCCCCACTGGGTTGTGGTCATATTTGTGTGGCTTAATGGAGTGGAAGGCCCTTATGACATGGATCCTAGTACTGCGTAAACAAATTACACTCCCTTTGTTTTTGTGGAGTCTGTATGTCTAATTATAGAGTATCTTTTGACCAAAATGTTTCTTTTGTGCGGAAGCAGACTTGGTGGGTTTTATGGGTTTAAGCCCACTTTCTTGGTGAATTATGTGAATTGTGTGTCATTGAAGAGGGAGTAAACATTTGCCTTGTGAGCCTTGGCTGGGGTCGAGTGCATTCTACGAGGCTTTGATGAAATTTTCATCAGCAGCATCAGCATGGATTATAGGTCTAGTGTTATGTTGTGGAGGTATGATGCTTACTGATGGGCTACTGCAAAAGGTTTGCCTCCATATTTCTTAAATTTGCGTATGTTGGCAGGTTGTTCTATCAGTTTGTAGAAGCAGTAAATAGTCTGTAAACAAACATAAAGCATTTGCTACACTAGCGTAGAACACCTTATACAAGCTGACTGGTTACTTATGGTGTGAAAGCAGACTGATCCATGTTGCCGGAGGATGGAGATTGTGGTACTCTGTGCATATGGCCTCTGGTTGTAACAGGCTCTGGCTAAAATTGTTGCAGTGACTCCTTATTCTTGCCTGCTGCCCAAAGTCTGAATAATTTGGATGAAGTGAGGCCAGTCAGGGAAATTTCTGCCATTTTGGACTCTTAACCTTCAGTGCCCTATCCCTGTTTATGATTTTGACTGAGAAGCTTATAGTTGCCCGAGGCAACCTTTCTGGTGGCCCTTCATATCCTTTTGAGGACAGAAAGTCAGCCATTGTCTTTTCCTTGTAACCCCAAATTTCCTCCAGTCCCACAGCTCATGTTTTGAAAACTGAGGGTGCTGATTTCAACCTATTTGGTATCTGAGTCAGTGCCATAAGCTGCATTGGTGTGTTAGTCTGTAGTGTCATTATCATCATGTGTTGTCCATGTTTTGATGATGGACTAAAGTTTGAGAATGTCTTGAAGATAGTGTTGTTGTGGGCTGGGGCACCTACTTTGTAGCTTCCCTGTAGCAGATGCTGCAGAAGGCCTTCAGGTTGACCAAAAATATCTTGAGTGGTCCCTCTTTTTAATGGTAGATATTTTAAAAGTTGCCATAATGGTAGAGTATGAGCATCCAAGTGCAGTAGTTACTGAGCCACAAAAAGTGGACAATGTCTTGCAATCTTCAACAGACTGGATTTTTATGGATCGAGATTGTTTAGCTTGATACTTCAGTTTTGGTGGTTGCTCTAGAGAACTGACAGATAATTGAGCTTGGTGTTCCACCAGCCAGATATGTAGACTGTCTTGTCGAAGCATGCATGTCTGTGCTTACATTTTTATTGAGGATACCTAGTTATTTGGATTGTATGATGTATTTTCAGAGAGAAATGTTGGATATGGTAAGAACAGGTCTGTTTTCAGTAACCACTAGAATTTTATATGGCTAATATTGGGCTTGCTCATCTGATAAAATGTTCACAGCCTGCTTTATTGCTCCTTGTTTCCCACTGTGCACCACACATCACTGTTCCAGTTTTTCTTTCACATGGAAGTACCATTTCAGTAAGAAGCATACCAATTTGCCTTTTTTGATTAGAAGCATTTTCAGTAAGCTTAATTTTTTTTCCCTGTTTTTCAGTGTTGTCCGTTTTTTCTTTTCTGCACAGTCTGTTCTTCCTCAGCACTGGGCCCTGGCCTGCATTTACAAGTACTTGAGTAGTTCTCGCTTTCATTCATAATTTTTCATGTGGAGGTGGGCAGGCACTTTAGATGCTTCTACTGTTTGAAGCCACTGAACAGCAGTGCTGTAAGGGTTAAGTTGTTTCTTAACTTTGAAAAAGTAATTGTGTTAGATAAAAATGGAAGAAAAAGGCATTTGTTGTCTTTACCACTCACTAAATTTAAAGAAATCCAGATACTAAATGACCTTTTCTGCCAGATGTGGCTGAAGGACCTTAATTTCGGAGCTATCCTGCCTTAAAATTATTTAACAAAATTTTGGTGGTATTAGTGGAAGTCTGTCAGTCTTACCATGATAGTGGTGGTAGAGTCCTTCACTTCATGATATGCATGCCCACTAGAGGTCTAAAGCTGCCGGAGTGTAGGGACTTCTTGCACCCAGCTGACTTGAAGGACTTGTGGATCTACAGAAAACTTGACTTTAAAAATTATTCAGCTGATTTCATAAATTTTGGCAACTTAACTTAGTAACTGACTTGCATATCATCTTGTAGCAAATGTACTCAAGGTTGAAGTTTACAAGCAAAAGTGAAATCTTAATTTGCGGCAAACCGCATTTCACCTGTTTTATGAGGGTGCTCTTCCCCAGGCCCCCTTTACTTTTTCACTCCTTGGTTACCATAATTTGTGCAGTCACTGGTAAACTGCAGTCTTGGATAACAACAAAGCTTTCAGAATGGAAATTGTTCTTATGTGAGTTAGTCAACAGTGATATGACCAGTCTTGTAGGGAGCAATGTCATGTAAGCTGCACTGAAGCATTTTAACACAAGCTAATCAAAAGGCAGCAAGCTTTTGCTCTCCAGGAAGGAAGTCTCAATCAGTTCAACCAGTAAGTCCATCTTTTTCTTTTTTCGTGCGAGCGTCTGTGTGTCTGCGTGCACGCGCATCTGTGTGTGTGTGTGTGTGTGTGTGTGTGCATGTATGTATTTACTCTGTTGACTGACCAACTGCCAGTGCCAGCATAAGTGGGGACTCCACCTCTGCAAAGAGTCCAGTCACAAGTGGAGTCCCCCAGGGATCAGTCCTGAGACCACTCCTTTTTGGCATTTGCTTCTTTAAAGCCAGGACCAATATCTGTGGTCTCTGGTTAACTAAATTTGCAGGTGATTGCAAATTAGGGGCTGTCATTGAATCCCACACTGATAGAAATGTTCTCCAGGAAGGGCTGACACAGACAAATGAGTGTCACTATGGACTAAAACTAAATGCTAAGAAATGCATAATAGTATCTTTCTGGAAGTCATCCACCCCTGGTAACTGTCATATTGACAACACACCCCTAAGAGTTGACCCAGTAGTCAGGGGCTTGGGGGACACAGTAATTTAGCCTTTGACCATTGTATGTCTACAGTAGTGAGGAAATCTTTCTATGTTGCACAACTTATAAATAAAGGTAAGGCATCTAGGTCCAAGGTAGTCATTGTTTCACAGTATTCAGCATTCGTCAGACCTATTGTTGAGTACAGTGCCCCAGTTTGGTATGTACCTTAACAGGCCTATCCAACAATTGGAACGTCCACAGAGATTCCTCACTAAAAGAATACGGGGTGTAAGTAACATGGCCTATGCAGACCACTTCAAGGCCCTATACCTGTATTTTGTCTCCTGCAGGCTGTTGAGAGGCGATCTATGCCTGGCATACAAAGCATTGTAAGCTGCTCTGGACCTCCTGCATATCCACAAGACAAACGGCACCAGAATTACCAATTCTAAAGACTTGAATCTCATCTGTGCAATAAATAGGACCTGCTGGAAAGACAGGTATGTATCTCGGAGACTATTCCTTCTCTGTAATAGGCTCCCCATCCATGTGAATCAGAGCTCCTCCCTAACCTAGTTCAAGTGAAACTCAGACAATTGGATGTGGAACAAGAAATTCATCCCTGATTTGGCACCTATGTCTCCAATGGACACAGCCGGTAAATGAGTCCTCTCCCAATCCCCTGCTTACACTTATCAAGGTACCAGAACTTATCAGAGATTTAAGATGCATGGCTAGAGTTAAAAAGACCCTTGTGGTTGTTAGCCAAGTTTTTGTGGTGCCTTTTTTTTTTCCCCCTCTCATGCTCAGTCTGCTGGGTGTTTGCTTTCCCAGTGCTGTCTGGCTCTTGTCATGTGTTCAAGTACCCCTTCTGATGCAGTACCAGACATTTTTGTACCTTTTGTTAACTGCTTCATTGGCAGTGACCTCCGGCTTCCATTCTCACTTTTTGGAACGGTTCTTTGAGGTTTGTTCCAAAGGCTTTACTAGGATACTTTCCAATCTTCATTCCTAGCATCTTCCTGTAGCCTACTGCTCCTACTCTGTCCTGATGTGATTTGTATTGGTTGCCATATCCTTAGAAGGGCAATTGAATATTCCAGTATGAAACCACCTCCCATATGGTTCAGAAGGTGTGCTTGTAAATTGAAACACTTCAGTTTTTCTTAGTTATGCCAGTGATGACTTAAGATAAGCAAATTTTCTTCCTTCCCCTCTTACCTGTTTTGATGTTATATTTTAATTGATCAGTTTCATAGTTGGCTTAATTAATCTTCCACACAAAAGTCCATGTAACCTCTCAAACCTATTGTGTGATGGCTACTTTGATACAACTCTTGCATGTTTTTTTTTTTTTTCTGATACTGTCATGCCAGTCCCTAAAAAAAAAAGGTGGACTAGACTTTTGGCCTTGTAGTGTGTTTAGAGAATGTCTCCCAATGTCACAGTGACAACTCTACAAAATAAATGAATGAATAAAACTTTTGCTTTGCATAAGGTGGCCATCCACCCCCCCCCCCCCACACCACCAGGATAAAGAATTTTAGGCTATGGGCATATGTAAATAGTGTTTTAAATGCCATTCTAGACACTTAAATTACCTTTTAGTACCCATTCTTTACTTTTGGTGAGACATTATTTAACTTTGGAAAAGGTGTTTGGCCATGTGAAATAGGAGATCAAAACGCAGGCATCTGCTTCATTTACTCACAGCAACCTTGTAGTCCACAATCCACTTGACTTAGAATGCTATGGAAGGAGCTGCTAGAGCAGCAGGTTGTGGCATTGCTATTCATCAGCATTTCTAGTTGTGATTGACACAGTTTGGTGATAAGGAGACCCCCTATGCTTAACTTATTAGCTCAAAAGTTAGAACACCTTTTAAGTAGTGAATGAATATATGTAAACCCTTACAACTATGGGACTGAAGTTTCATCTTTTGCAGAGTACCTTAAAAAAGAAGCAGTACAACAATCCTCAAATATTATTTTGGTGCAGTCCAAGTAACAGAGCTGAGGGCGGGATGCTGAGATACAACGTTCCCTTAGGTCCATTTCAGCAAAGCTGCATGCATAGAAATCGCATCTTTCACTGTTAACAGCAGACTGTGGTCTTCCATGGTGGACAGAAGTAGTCCGACTCCTTTTCCCTTTCTTCCTCCGTTGTCTCCCATAAGAGGCATTTGGGAGATATTTACCCTTATCTCAGTATGCAGAACTGTTTCAAGAGGCAAGTGAATTAAGGAGCGTATCCAAGGAATGTTTTCTGTTTCACACTATTCCTTGTATTATATTTAATGGCCTTTGCCAGATGTCCTGCCGTGTCAAAAACTAGGAGTAGTTAGAGGTGCAGATGCTTCTAAAAAATGGTGCCAAGCTAAAGGTTCACCAGTCCAGATACTTAAGATTATTTTTCCAGATTACTTTTTGTGTGGAACACCAAGCATCACAGATTTGTACTAAATCTTAGTGGCCTAAATATGGTCATTCCCAAAGAAACCCCATGAATGGCTGTGGTGCAGTCTGTCCTAACTTATGTATCAGAATGTATTGCTTGTACTGTTTAATCCCCAAGAATGCCTACTTCCAAACCAAGTTTTGCAAGGAATCTGGAATGCCTACTTCCAAACCAAGTTTTGCAAGGAATCTGAAGTCTTTTTCAGCAGCATCTCAGCCTGAGTGTCATAATCAGCTGTACAAAGTCTTGTCTGCATACGTTATTCTGGACATAGATGTCTGTTCTTCCTTTTTACCTCCCTGCAGGATCCTCTGCCTTCAGAGTTCTGGATGATAAGCGCCGCTTGTTGATTTTGTTTAAGTCTTGCCTCAAAGCCTTGAGCTTCTGAGATTTCCAAGATGGCAGCACACTTGAGTAACATTATAATTTCAGCTTTCCCAGTGTGAAAGCAGGAACTCAGAAGAGAGAGCCAGTGAATTTGTCTTTTTTGGTAAATTTCAGTTACTGGCTAGTAAGTGTACTGTCTAGATGCCAGCAGAGAAGAAATTCAGAGAACTTGAAAGAAAAGTAATCTTAAAAGGTGAGTAGAAAGCATTGGCTAGGAAGAATCTTGCAACTGCTCAGCAAAAAGCAGTTCAAGCTCCACCTTTGGTGCAAGATATGACTTCAGTAATCTAGAGGAAAATAGTCTATAGTGCTCTGAGCTGATTAATATAAACAAAACACTGCAGGAATGTATCGACTCAAATAACAAAAGGCTGGAAGAAATGGAAGAAGTTTTACAGGTATTCATAAAAGCTGACAAACCTGCAAATATCGGAGGTCAAAATGAAGAAAAGGCTGGCCGAGTATGAGACTGCTCAAGAAGAGATGTTTCAAAAAATGGTAGAATTTATAGGACAGAGCACATAGGGAAAACCTGAGATTTTTTGCTGTACCAGGCAAAGTGGAAGGAACACTGTATTAATTTAATTAAAATGCACACAGGCAAACCTGGCCATGAGAAAGCAGCCAAGACCTTAAATAGCAAGGACAGAATCTTACTGACAAAAATAGTTGATTTTTGACAAAACTGTGTCAGAAGGGTAAAGTACTAAAAGTTGGAGACAGAGTTTGTGGATAATAATGCACAGTACACCAGGTAGAAGTGTAATCAATTTATTCCAGCAACCAAGGAATGTTGAGAGAGTTGTGAGACTCAAGCTGCTGTATCCAGCTATATTCAGAATATTTTTTTCCTGGAGGGTCAGTCATTTTTTGATGCAGAACATGCTAAGGAGGGAATGCAAAAGTTTGTCCAAAAAAGTGAGCTTTCAAACAGAAGGGGATTCTGCTGCTTATTCTTCTGATGATAAAGCTCAGAGAGACTATGCAAGTGATGGAAAAAAGCACAGGAGTTGACTAGACAAATCAGGAGTATGTTGGAAATGGGAGATGGCGGTCCACAGGAAGAAAAGCAGGAACTTGGAGATTAATGAATAAATGTGGGATTACAAAGCATCAGTTACATTTGCAAAATATGGTAGAACAAGAAAACGTGGAAATATTGGACTTTCTTGACTTTGTTAAACTTATAGGGAACTCCAGAGAATATGCCCTACTTGATGCCATTAATGTTTGGAAGTACATTAAGGAGGGGGAAGCGAGAGAGAGGTAACTGTAAGTAAAAAAAAAATTTTTGTTTTTAACAGTAGTTTTAAAATACATGACACATACTATGTGTTTATAAAGTAAAACCTTTTCAGGAATTATTTTGTATAATAGGTATACTAAAGTTAACAGGTGCCCCTTTTCCCCCTTTCTTTCTTTCTTTCTTGTTTAGTTTTAAGAAATGTAGTTACTTCAGTGTAAAAAGAGAAGAAAGCCTGGACAAAAATATGAATTAAATAAAATTGATTTACCTTTTCTTATTTTTGCATAGGGGAATGACTGGATTAAGGCTCTTGGCTTGATTTAATAATCAGTTTTAATGGAAAGTAAGTATCAGTCCTGTAAAAGAACACTGTAATGTGAATTTTTCTCTAGCAAATAAATGCTCACTACAATACGCGAATCTGGTAGTGGAAGGCAACTGTATATCTGGTTGTCCTTTTCCTATGGAGACAAGCTGATAAGGGAAATAAAAAAGCAGAATACTTTCTTTCATTGGCTAGGAGAACATTTTTTCTATGCCTAGGAAAGGAATAAAGTTAAGATATATGTATATAAAAAAAGAGTGCAAGTCGAAGCACAGGCTGTACCATGCATCTTGGCATAGACCACCTTCAATATAGGTTAGTTCAAGACTGTGTCTGTCAATCTGGGGCATTTGTTCCTATTAGTAGGTTTGAACTTCAGTTTTAGAAGATATACATAGTGTTGTTATTTTATATTAATTTAATAGGCTATGGGGTGCTCTGGAGTGCATTTTTTAATGGTTTGCATGTCAATAAACAACTGTATAACACTTGCTAAACATTAGTGTATGCATTGTAACACAAGTGAAACTACACATTTTGAGTAAAAGCTGTTTTACATAACATATGGGAATAATTTCTTATCATAATGACAACACTTTCCATATCATGTTTAAATAGAAATGATCTGACAGATGCATAAGAAAATGAAAGAGTAGTAAACTATATTAAAAATGCAGTTTAAAATAGCTGTGTTGACACATTGGAAATAACAGAGCATGTGAATTTGATTCAAGATGGTTATTTAGCAGAATATCTTTGACAGAGGAAAAGGGGAGTACTTTAAATATGGGAGGAGCACCAATAGCAATAGAAGTGTGTGTGTGGGGGGGTAATGGTAGAGCTGTAGTAGTAAGGCCCTACTGGCAAGGGAGGAGGATTACACTGGGATGTTATATATTCCACTTAAACTGCTGCATTGGAGCTTAAGAAAATTCTGGGAGAAATAATCCGGTTTCAGCAGGAAATGTTACATATAGGTAGGTGGGGACTGGAATTTGATCTGCAACAGTAAGGCTGCATTGGTTGGGTGGGGTGGGGGGGCTAGAATGCATATGTAACAAAAGAGCATAGATTTTTGAAAAAAATGACTATTTGGTTTGGAAGATGCGAACTGAATAGTAGGATTCGGAGAGAATTTGCATATTGTTCCCCAAGGTAGAAAAACTGGGCTAGACAGAATTATATTTCACAGGAACATGTGCATTTATTTTGAAGTTTTGATACATATCCAATGACTATCTCAGATCATGTGCTAATAATAACTAAAATAAAACTCCATGGTATTGAAATAAAAATGAGATGATGGCACTTCCCAACCTACCTGTTAAAGAGAGGATGTTATTGGGGTAGACAGACATTTCTTCGGAAAATATAGCTAAGGAGTGGGATAAAGTTATTTAAAAATAGTGTGGAAATAAAAGACAAAGAGATCTGGTTAAGTAACTAGAATTATTTAGAGGGGCTGGCAAAATATTGCTGAACAGTGGGAATCTGAAGAAAAAGAAAAGGTACAATTTCAGAGTGCTAAAAAGAAAACGAGGGAGTGCCTCGGTAATGTGCATGAGTTTAGAAAGGTTGCTGTTAAGTAGCTTCTTTTTGATAACCCCAGAGCACAAAGCTTTTAGCACAAGGGTTTAAGCAACAACAATTAGAAAAGGTTGTTGCCAAGCTTTGGGAGCCTATAACCAGGAGAATAACCAGAGATCCTGTAGAGAGATAGAAATATTTTTGGTGTTTTTCAAAAAAAAAAAAAAAAAAAAAATCTGTGAAATCAGAGAAATTTGGAAATCAAGAAAAAGTACAAACTGAAGTGTTTATGGAAGAACTAAATATGCCAAGGTTAGAGGTAGATGAGGCTCATTTACAAACAGGGTAGGAGGAAATGAGGTGATGTATAACCTTCTTAAAGGAAAGTCTCCATGAATAAATAGTATTCCTGTGGAAATTTGGAAGGTAGAAGGGAAGAAAGTGATGATCGTTTTTTTAAAGGTTGAGAAGCACCATCATCCTGGAAGAAAGCAGTTGTGGCTGTAATACCAAAAGAACATAAAGACCCATCAGATCCAGCTTCTTATTGGCTAATTTTGATTCTAAACCATGATTATAAAACATTTGTCTAGAATGGCTAAAAGAATGGCAAATGTGATGCCAAAATTGATAGATATAGATGGATGTGGTTTTGTGGAAGGGAGAGGGAAACCTTTGACAACATTAGTAAAACAGTGATGATCTAGAGAGAAGTGGAATGTAAGAAAATGACACTGTTGTTGGGGATCCTTTATGCAGAGACAGTATTCAACAGATTAAGGCGGGATTTTATGAGTAGGTCAATGAAAGCATTTGCGTTCCCTAATAAAATTGTAAGGTTGATTAGGAAGACATAGGAGGGATCAGAGGTGAGAATTAAAGGTGGGGGAGTTCCTCTCTGATAAGTTCAGTTTGAGTTGATGAACCAGGCAGGGATTTTGTCTTTCTTCTTTGTTAAATTGAATTTAACAACATGTACACACAGACTGTATAACTGTGTATTCGTAATTGCTAAAGATTTATTGAAGCAAGCTGACCAAGCACTATTGGGAGATGAACATTTTTTTTATAACACAGATTACAGTCAGACACAGTGCACTTTCTCATCTGACACAGATTACAAAAATGCACCCTCCCCCAAAAAAGTCTTTACAGCCATGTTTATAGTTTGTCTTTACAGCCATGTTTATAGTTTCAAACCTTTGTCCTTGAAACATTGTTTTCCTCTATTGAAGGCTTCTTTGTCTGTATCTTTCTCAATCCAGAGAAAACCAGTTCTCAGCAGACCGAAATGTTCTTTCATGGATAACTTTCTGCTATGTTAACCATGCTCATCCAGAGAAAAATCAGTACTCAGCATGCTGAAATGTTCTTTCCTTGATAGGATAGTTTGTAAATGTTTCTGCTGTGTTAGCCAGTTCCCTTTTCACTTAAATATCTGTATACAACACCTGTTTATGATATTTCAACACGCCTTTATAGTTAATGCCATTTGGTACAAAAACATTAAGAAGTATATTACTTTTTGTTCCACACAAGCACATTCTGTTAAGCCAGTGCGTCAGGTGCTATTTCTAAAAATATCACACTGTTATGATTACCAGACCTCTGTTACTGTGAAGGAAAAACAGTTCTACCAAATTATGTGTGTTTTCTTATCAAATACATGTTATTGCTGTGAGGGAAATAAGTAATTTAATTATGCTTGTATAAGTCTTATCAATTCCCCCTTTTTATTTTGAAAAAAAAAAAAGTTCAGTCAAAATTTAAATTAAACTTTGAACCTTAACAGAAAAATTGTCTCAATTTGCTATGTTATTTTCTTTACCACATACATTGGTTACAATAGATAGCGGATTGACTCTTTTTAATATAAAGTTTAATACACATGTACGTTATTATGATCAACAAAATAATGGCTACTATAGCAATTAAACTACAATATTTTTTTACCATCACTCCTCGTTGACCAGAGCACAAAGACCCTTTTGATTCTGCTGCATTTATGTCAAGACTGTAGATCTGATTTAATGTACCAGTACTGTTTCCTAATTCTCTTTCTCCTGAAATGTTTTTATTTTACTTTCAGGCAATTCTTCAGGTAATCTTACTGAAGGTACCATATATTCTACATAACAGGTTCCTTCCCAATCCATAGGAAGCCATTTATATGCTTTTGTACTGCAAATGTAATATTCCCTAGCTGCTGTGATATTGCACTCATTGACCCCTACTGGTTTTAATCCTATCTGTTGTATACATACCCTTCATTTTGAAGCTGTCCTTGCTTTTAAGGTTGGAACATCTACCTTGTCTGGTTTACCACAACTCTATTTACTTTGCTCTATGGCAATTTCTTGGCATACCTCCTGCAGGTCTTTTATCCATTGATGATACTTTGCTTTTAACTTTAAAATACTGAACTGTTCCTGCAACTTGTATGTTTGAATCAGTCCTGCACTGTTAGTGAACCCTCTTGTAGCCCATGTTGCCATATGTAGTTTCAGAGCATTTGCTGTATAAGCACTGTCACTGTAAATATTTACTGGATGTAAATACTGTAAAACATTCTACAGCTTCTAGCACAGCCCTTTGTGCTGGCATGTATTCTGGTAACTTAACCATAATTGGTTTATCTTCCTTTTGCAATGTCACTATGGCAGACCCAGTGTATTATTCCCCATCCTTCCAGAAACGTGCACCATCCACATACCCTGTAGGAAATATCTGACTAACCCCTTCAGTGATTTTGCTTATCTCACTGTCGTTTAGCAAAGTTTTGATTGTCAAATGTGGGGTTTGAACTGTAACCCCCGAGAACATTGTCAAATTGTGTTATTCCCCAGTAACTGCTAAAAATTGTTTAATGCAAGTATGATATTCTTTTTCTACAGGAGTCATTTTCCTGCTACAAAAAGTAATTCTCATAACTTAGTTTCCATTCCCTGAGATGCCTCTTATGGCCAAGACTGTAATAACACCACTGAGAGTGTCTCCTTTTATGCTGCTCATTACAAACAGAAGGTAATTTACTGGTGGGAACCATCAGCTCCATTGCCTGTGCCAGTTTCTGCTTTAATATTTTAAATGTCTCTCCCTCTGTGCGACTCCATTGTAGAGTCAACTCTTCTTTTGATCTGCCTCATGCAAATCCAAAATTGTCAGACTATGGCAAGTCCAGAATGCCTCTCACCCTTTCCTGACAAGTAGTCCTCCCTGTCAGTTTGATAATGGTTTCTAGAAATTTTACTTTTTGTGAGAAAAACTGTATTTTGATTTTGTTTATTTTGAAAACTGCCTCAGAACTTTCCTTAGCTGTGATATGTGTGCTTCTGGGTCTGCTTTATTTTATCAAACTTCACCGATTTACAAAACAAAATCACTTTGCCGAAGACCATTACTCTGAACATTCACTTTCCTGAACTACAAAACATTGAAACATCTGTTTATAACAACATGCAGAACAATGTACATTCTCTAATGTTTTTGCAGGGGCCATGCCCCCCTTCAACCCCCTACAAATTATGTATACAACCTCCAAGATTGCACTGCAGTGAGAAAAAGGGTATATTTCCTGATCCTCATTGTACTGCAATCTACATGCTGTTATAGCTCTTCCTTTTCATTTCTTTGTGCATTTATAGTTACAAGCCCAGTAGTTTAGGATGTTTGTAAAACGTTATGTATAACCATCCATACTACTGTCTCTCTTCCCCTTAGCGATTCTTCTCTCCTGTAAGCATTCCAAGTAATGCCAAGTGAGTAGCACGTCATATTCACAACGTTGACAGTGGGTAAGGTGTATGGCCGAGTTCAAAATTACATTGCATTTAAAGTTATAATGCCACTACAGTTAAGTAACACAGTTGTCGATGAAATACATGTTGTTAAAGTGTGGATTCTTAGTAATGGATTTCTGATGTAGTGGTCTTGACGAAGTCACTTTAGGCGAAGTGTAAATTTGACAAAAGTAGGTAGACACGTTCTTCTGCAGTCTGACTGTATCAGAATGTAATGAGTAACCTTGTCATCTTTACTGGCATCCTGTAGGAATGTCCCTACTGTCTGATGAAAAATGACGGGACTGTTCTGAAAACCTTGAGGTAATCTAGTCATGACATACTGTTGATTTTCAAAGGTACTGCAAAAAATCCATTTGCTAAATCACTGTAATGTAATCCCTTGCACCTTCTACTGTAATCTGAACTTTTAATTTCCCACAGTCTGTTTTTGTTTCTGCCCATAAGTTTTGAAATTCTTTTACTATGATATATTGTCACGCACTTTTGGTTAACACTGTGTTCACTTTGACCCTCTATGTTATCGTCCTGAAACTTTTGTTTTTCATTTTACCTTTTCTTTTGAGTCCCAATACTCCTTTCTTTATCTGCCCATAAACAGTCCTGCTTGAAATGTCCCAGTTTTCTACAGAAAGAAAACATGCAAAAAATGTTAAGCTTAAAAATATTTCCATTATCACTCATTACTCTCCCTTTCATTAGCTTATGAATGCATTGCTTTAATGTGTCAGCAGTTTCCTCACAAATACACTTAATGCATAAACTATTACTAAGAATACTGTCTTTAATTCCGCTTGCTGAACTGGCCTATAATCTGATCTGGTATGCTTAGTAAACTGCGATTTCTGCATAAAATATGAATTGATCTAAGGGATGAAACTTTACTTGTCTGCCCTTTATACTGGTATAACATATGAGTTGAACATGTGGCTTAATATTTATGATTCATTCTTTCCATTCGTGGGATCTGAACTTTTAACTGAATTGTTACTTTTAAAATGTAGCATTGACTTTAAATTTTACATTCTGTAAACTAGCAAAAAATTCATTTATCAAAACTGTAGCTGTAAACCTTTTATTCTATGTATTGATTGTCCTTTCTGGTATACCTTATACAACATACATTTGTATGGTCACTTTTTCTACGTGGCCATATCCAGTATGTCTTTCTGAGCACTGTAGCTTTGTCAGCTGAACTGGAATTTATTTTATCTGTAACCCATAAATCTGCATGCGTCTGTCGTAACCAGTTCTTTAAATTTTCTACATTTGCATAAAAGTACAATTTTAAATTCAAGTTTTAAAAACTTGCAGATTTTTACAAGTGTCATCTATGTTCACTACTGTACGTTCTTTAGCATCCATCTGTATAGCAACATCAGCCCTAGTCAAAATGTTTGAAACATCTTGCAAATATTTTTTAACCTGTATGTCATGTTCAACATTCTCCGCAGGCCAAAATGTTCTTTCATTGATAACTTTTTCTGCTTTGTTAACCATTTCTCACAATGCTGAAATGTTCTTTCATTGATTAGATACTTTGTAACTTCCTCTGCTATGTTATCCATTTCCATTTTCAGTTAAATATCTGTATACATTAACCTATTTATATTTCAACAAGCTTCTATTGTTAATGGCATTTGTAGCAAAGACATTCAGAAGTATAATGGTCTTTGTTCCACAAGCACTTTCTGTTAAGCCAGTGGATCACATCTTATTTCTAAAAATATCGCACTGTTATGGTTACCAAACCTCCGTTGTTGTGAAGGAAAAAACAGTTCTACCAAGTTGTATATATTTTCTAGCAAATAAATGTCATTGCTATGAGGAAAACAAGAGTTGCGCTTATGTAATTCTATCTATCATTGTTTGTGTTGTATTTAGAACTATTGGCAAAGAAAATAAAGGACTCAAAAATTCAATGATATAATTGGTATGGTGTAATCGAGAAAAGTTGGCTTTATTTTCAGATGATATTTTGTACCTGATAAAACAAGAAAAGGTCATTTCAGTGTTTAGGAACATTCTGAGGCAGCATAAAGTCTTTTGTGGATACAAAATTAAAGCTAAAACAAGGGCAATAGCTGTAAACTGTGTACCCACACTTTAATTGATTCAGTAATATCTGTATTTATGGGGATATTTATGGAGACATGATAAAATACTTAGTAGTATGGGTTTTAAGTATTCTGTTATGGCAGCTAAGGATATGCGAGAAGAGACTAAAAAGATAGTACAAAAACTGAGAAATTGGAAATTCTGTTTTATGGATATGGATTGCAATATAGAAGCAGTGAAAAATATTTAGTGCCTTTAGATTTATACAGAGGTCTCATCCAGAGACGTTGTGGGTAGCAGTTAATAAGAGTTGAAGGATTTTTTTATATGGGAAGGTAACAGGGCAAGAGTCAAGGGGGATAAGCTGATCCTTCCAATACAATAAGGTAGCTTGGGAATTACCTTTTTTGAAGGGGTATTTCAGAGCTACACAGTTTAGGTTCCTATACATAGCAGAAGCAGAGAGCTGTAATTCAAAGTGGAAAAAGGTGATGATGAAACTGGGGGGGGGGGGCACAAGAAACGAGGCTAGACTGGAATTTTGGATGCAGATCCTTGAGGAGAATTACAATAACCATACAGAATATTATTTTCATGAAGTAGCAGAAAGTGTGTTAAGTACTAAGCCATCATGGGAATGGACAAAGGATGTTCTGCAGATGACTGCACTTAGTGGCACAGAGAACAGGCAAGAGGGGGCTGGAATTTACTGGAGAAAATTGACAAAGGAGCCAATGTACTGGGAGCAACTAATTAGGGAAAGGTAATAGAATGGGAAAAGGCCAAGAATCCATTTGGACTGCAGGCTAGAAATTGTCTTCCCTGTCGAGCATTCAATATCATAGTAGTAGCAAAGAGGAATAGGTGGAGATCCTAAGTGAAAGACCAGCACTGGTATAATTTTTATTAGAGTCTAGAACAGCAGCTACTGTTGAGAAATTGATAATAGGGCATATCAAATATTGCATGATAACTGTAGGAATCAATCAGAGGAGGTTATAAAGGATTGACAAGAGAGATTGGGTAAGCAATTCACAAGGAAACAATGGGAGGATCTATATAATGGGCAGCAAAGTCTAGAAGGTTTATGAACTTTGTTTGGAGGTGTTTGCTTAGGTGTGTTTATATCCCAAGCATACTCAGATTGTTTTTCACAGATAGATTGCAAATAATGGATGTATAATGGGGATGGAAGAGATAATTGAAAACATATTGTCCGGGAGTATAATGAGTTGGCAGACTTTAAAAATTCCCTGCATACTATTCTGCCAGTAGTATTGGGTGAGCAAATTGGTGTAACTAAGGAAATTATATATTTTTTAGTTACAGTATAGAATCTGAAGTGACTAGACATATTAAGGTCTTGCTGAGTTTAATTCTGGTGACAACAAAGCAGTTGCTAGAAAATGGAAAACAGAGTCTAAACCAACTGTAGTAGTAGTAGTAGTAGTGAATATAGTAACATAGGTGAAATAACTGGAAGTGGGAGCTTTAGAAAAGGGTAGGAGTAAAGTAATTTGAAAAAATGGGAATTGTGGGAATAATACATGCCGAATAACATTTTGGAAGGAATGAGGTCTAAAAGAGGGCAGGATTTGAATGAGTTATGTAATGTTTCACTGACAGTGACAGTATAGTTGATAAGTGGTGTATACATTTTACTACTGAGAATATGTGAATGTGTTTTTTTCATTTACATAAATGTATGGTATGAATGTGTTGTTGTATATGTCATAAGTGATTCCATAAAGATGTTTCTTGCTTTATTTTTATAAACATCATGTATGATCCTGCATATTAGATTCCACCTGTAGGTCCTTTAGTGGACACTTCTGTGGTGGCTGTGCCTCCAGAGCTCTGATTGTGTTTCAAGATCTCATAGGCTTGCCACTCTTATCCAGCTTGTTTGCTAGGTAACATTTTGTGAAGTGAGCTCTTTATAACATTGTAGACTTGGCAATGAGTACCACAGACACATCTGCCATAAGATGGTGGTGGGGGGATCATGTTAAACACATGAATATCCCAGGCAATCCATTTTGAAGTTGTAATATTGTAAATTAAAGCAATGATTCAGTCATTTTTGGCATTCATAATTCTTGGGCGGGTGAGGGATGATTTCTATAAATTTAGACAACATGGCTGTAGTTTGGGACACAAATATGTTGGACAGAACACATTCTGACCACCATGTTGATATTTTGAGGTTCTAGTAATGGGCTGTGTGCTGTCTGGAGGAGGCGAACTTCCTGGTAGACAGACTGATTCAATCTCAGTTTCCCATGAGTAGTCCAGTCAGAGTTACCATGAAGGTTTTTAACCTTTGGGGCATCCTGGTGCACAGCCTTTTAGCCTGTCTTGCCTACACTCAAGTGTAACAACTCTGGTTGATTGCACCACCAGGCGGATGGACGAAGGATGCCCTGTCCCATGCTTCCACATATGGTTTACTTTAATGTTCATTGTAGTGATCACTGCTGCAGTAGCTTTAGCTATATGGGTTGTATCCTGCCAAGGATATAGCAGTCAGCTAGCTTCCAAAGCTTCATGGTACCTTCCATCTGCCCAGACTGTCAGGCAGTATGAGCTGAGCTCAGTAAAAGACAAGTTTGAGCACAAAGCCCTTCAGAGCTTTACTGCTGCCAAAGACTATGTTGCTGTCATGCTTTCGGGGATTGGCAGGTCTCTAGTGATTTCCTTTGCTGAGCAGATAAGTTCGCTTTGGGAGAAAAAAATTCAATTTTCTTAATTCTTTTGCTGTTTTATTACTTTCCTCTCTAGGAAAGTTGTTTTAAAGATAGGAGTGTTGTGTTTTAATGAACTGTCTCGAGACTGGCATACTTTTAAACATAACTCTCATTTTCTGTCAGTTTAGCAGTGGTGTAAAGTAACTGAAAAACTTTTTATGTGGAGAAATCGTTTTTCTTTTGTGAGGCTGGTTTAGTATTTTAGTGTGCTTTTACTGTGTTTTTCTGTCAAAACAGTAACTTTTGTGGACTGGTACTGTTTACTGGCAATTGTTGCTTGACTTCTCCAGGAAAAAGGTAACATTTTCAGCTTGACCATGGAATGGACTGGTGGTCCCAGAGTCAGTCCTCCTTCCAGCCACAAAAGGAAAAAAAATAAGCAAACAGCTTTTGCCACCACAGGAAGCTAGCAGTTTGCCTCAGCTGCAGGTGGGTGACTATACTGTGGCCATTTGTTGCACCTCATACTGGTCATATTTTACCCCAGATCACTGTGGTGGTAGCTCCTACAGCCTATATGGACTGAAAGTTAGCCATGTCCTCTGGCTTTTGGGGTCCTTGAAGAGGACGGTGGAGAGCCACTGGGAGGGGGAACAGAGAAAGCTTCCCTGCTGTATCAGAATGCTGTGCTCATCTCTGGGGAAACTGCTACTGCAATTAGTAACATGGCTGGCCCCATTTTCCCTGTAAAGAAGAAATGGAAAGCCAAGTATGTATCTACTTCTCCTCAGTTTTCTTTAGGAGTAGTTTATTGGGTGTGGTTGGCTATAATGCTGGCTATTGATGTTTCTTGTAAAGCAAAGCGAGATTCCCCTTTCCCTGAAGAGATTCAAGATCCTGAGTCTGAACAGGACAATGCAGGGACAGGTGCAGGTTTTTCCTCTCATTTCTGATTCAGACTCTGAGGAGAGCTCAGTTTCTGGTTATCCCTGTGAGGGTTCCTCTCTCTCTGATTTATTGCTAGAATGTGAGTGTTTTCAGTGGGAGAACACAGTTTTTGGAGTTTCCATAATCTCCTCCCACTATTCCTGTTCTGTCTGCTTTAGAGGAAGTGTGTGTGAATGCCACAACTTTCCTGATAGTCAACCATCTGCCCCTAAAAAGGCAGATAGGATGTATAAAGTTCCTCAATCTTTTAACACTTTATATGTTCTTCCCATACCTGACCCAGCAACTGTAGCTTTAGTTGATTCCAGTGTTGCTAAGCACTTAGTTAATTCCAATCCTACTCTTTCTGATAAGGACAGGGAAGTTAATGATAGGTTTGGGAAACACTTGTGTATTTCTACAACTTTGATTTTTCAGAATTCTGAGTTGGTGGGTTTATATGTTAGCATGTGTTTTGACACATTGTAAAAGTATGAGAAATTGCTTTATCTGCAGTTTCTTCTTGCAAGGAAAGATCTGTTTTAAATAACTTGTTTCTTAAATTGCATTGGCAACTACTCATTGTTTGCAGCATGCATATGACTGTTGGTAATTCTGACCACTGGCACTATTTTTTTTTAAACAAGAAACATCTTTATTAAATTGTCATGTATGGCATAAGCAATCTTAATTTTATATAAACAAAAATAAACCATACCGACACAATCTCAGTTGCAACCATTATACGTTACAAATCATGCTGACACAACCGTAGCTGCTAGCATTGTATATCACATATAATACATCCTGCCATTATCAGTCAACCATTACATAGCTCATTCATATCCTGCCTTCTTTTAAACCTAGTTACTTCTCTGCATGTATTGATCCCACAGTTTCCATTTTTCCTATGTAATTTGCTCCTACTCTTTTCTAAAGATCCTGATTCCAGTTGTTTTATCTCTGTTACTATTTTCACTACTTCTAGTAAAGTTGGTTTAGACCTTTCCCCATTTTCTAGTAATTGCTTTTTGGCACCCATCATAATTAGACTCAGCAAGGTCTCACTTTGTCTAGGCAATACCGATTTCTGTGTCATAGCTCAAAATATTTCCTTAGTTACACCAATATGCTCACCTAGCATCTCCGACGGAGCAGTCTGCAGGGAATCTTCAAATTCTGCGAACTCATTACACTCCCAGAAAATATGTTCCCAGTTACTGCTTTCCTTCCTCGTTACACCTCCAATATTTGTTGTCTACCTGAGGAAAAATTCTTTGGAGTCTACTGGGTATAAAAATACAAAACTCAAAAAGAGGCCAGCACCATAGGATGAGATGAATATAGTATATTAATGCAAAAAAACATAAATCAGACCAGTTTCGGCCCAAAGGCCTTCATCAGTGTTACACAAATAACATTCAAAGAATACTTAAATAATATTCTAAATACAATAATTAAGCAGATCAATCAGTGTTTAAAGCACAGTATAATAACAGGAGACCTGCTCAATCAATGTACAGGCAACCACTCAAAGATAGTCATTCAAGCCAGGGGAAAATAAACCCACTAATTTAATAATCCAAGCCCTCTCCTTACTGTTTAATATACTGTGCCATCCCATTTTTCTAGATCTGTCTCCCCAAATTTCATCAATAATAGTGAAATAAAGTTTGGCTGTTTTGTGATTTAAAGCATGTTTGTATAGGGCATTAGTCAAATGCTGGTTTCTCATATCACTGAGATGTTCTGACATTCTAATCCTGAGTGGCCTAGATGTCTGTCCCACATAAAAAGCAGAACAGGTGCATGTAGCCAAATAGACCAGCCAATCCGTACCGCAATTGCGAAAACATTTTATCTGATATACCTTAATAGTGTTTCTGCTAGACAATTCTTTAGTTTTGAACATATGTGTACAGAATGAGCAGTGCCCACAGGGAAAAGACCCAATCATTTTATCCCCCGTTAATGTCATTTGTTGACCAAACCAGTTTTCATATGTCCAATTTTAAAGTGATTAAAGTACGAGCCCAAATTCTGGCCCCTACGGTATGAAAATATACACTCTGGAGGTAGTATCCTAGCTAACTCTTGGCTAGCCAAAAAAATGTTCCAATTGTTCTTGATAATATTCCTAGTGGCATTGATGTTCCTTCCATAAGTTGTCATAAACCTAATCACCTCCTGTTCTCTACCTGATTTAATTTGATATTCCAATAATTTGGCTCTGTCTTGTTCCTGAGCCCAATTACTAGCTGTCCTAACCTACCCTGACTTATATCCACAATTGCGGAACCTTTTTTGAAGTCCTGTTGATGGTATTCGTAGGTACCTTGATCTGAGCAAATCCTTCTCACTCTCAAAAATAGGGATTTGGGTATATTTCTGATGATATGATGGGGGTATAAACTAGTAGCCTCCAATAAGCTATTGTATTGGGGGTATTTACGAAACACTTGGGTGCATAAAGTGTGATCTAAATTGCGTGTTATTGAAACATCCAAAAAATGGATCTCCTGATCATGCATATCAAGTGTAAACTCCATCCCGCATTTGTTCTCATTTAGGTATTGGACAAACTCCAGTAAATATATAACCTCACCCTGCCAAATCAACCAACAATTGTCAAGGTACCTACGCCAAATATCCATCTCCCCTAAATAGATATTATGTAATGGGTCATAGATAAGAAATTCTTCTAGGTACCCCATAAAAAGGTCTGCATAAATGGGGGCAAAAGAGGCCCCCCTTTGGAGTTCCTTGTGTTTGCCAAAAGCAGTCTGCTTGAAAATAAAAAACATTCTTAGTTAATATATGTTCAGCCTTACAAATTAACAAAGTGTTGAAGCCGAGTGGATAGATGTCCGCCTTGTCAAGCCAATATTTTAAGGCCTCCAGTCCAGACCAGTGGGGGATATTTGTATAAAGAGCGGTAACATCTAACGTGCGCATCATCCAACCCAGCTCCAACTGTGAATCAGACAAAATCTGGAGAATTTGGGTGGTGTCTTTGAGTTTAGAACGGACCATCTTTAATAGAGGCTGTAAATACTGTGGAAGAAATACTCAGAGGGGTTCTGTCAATGAACCCCTGCCAGATACTATAGGTCTTCCAGGTGGTTTCTCCAAATATTTATGAATTTTAGGTAGATAAAAAAATCTGCCTCTGAGGATCATCCACCACCAGTTGTTTCATTCCCTCATCAATAATGCCCTCCTCCACAGCAAGTTCTAAAAAAGAATCTGTTTCCCTTTTGAACTGCATGGTAGGATTAAGAGGCATTGACATACAGTATCTGAAATCACGTAACTGTCTATAAGCCTCATTCAAATAATACTGTATGTCCATGACTACCACCACTCCTCCTTTGTCAGCTGATGTAGTAACGATATTGGAGTTATTTTTCAAATTTGTTAATGCCTGTTGTTCATGCTCCGATAAATTATGGCCTAACATACGAGAATCACTTTGTTTGAAATACAAATTTTTAAGACAAGACGCCTGAAATACATAAACAAATTTATTCATTGGAGGTTGGAAATTGGATTTACGAAACCGAAAATCCATACTTATCCGACTTTTTTCTTGTCTACCAAAAAATAGTTATAATTTTAGCAGACGGCAAAATGCCAACACATCATTGACTACAGTATCTTCATTCACAAAGAAACCTGGAACATATCATAGTCCTTTGAGTAGTTGTAATTCCACATTAGTTATGTTAACAGAGGAGATATTGTGTACGTTAAAAACTTCAGTTATTGAGGTATAAGGACCTGTAACAGTGTTTCCATATTTTTCACTCTTTCTATGTTTTCTACCACTCCTGCATTGTTTAATCCTAAAGGGTCATCCAAACCTCTAGATTTTTTTTATGTACTGGGGACCACTGAGCAAGTACTTGTTCAATTTCAGTAGCAGACGAATCCTCCCCTGACGTGCTACTATAATCTGTCTTAGATCTCTTTAAGATAGATCTAGGTCTGTCCTTCCTAAGCTTACCTACACCAGGCTGCCCATCAAAAAATTTGATCTTTTTTCTAGGTCCATATGGTTTACCCTTATCATAATCTGTCAAATCTCTCTGAAATTTCTGTAATTTTTTGGGCTTTTAAAGTTTTTTCCAAGAATAACAAATCCTGGGAGAGTTTGGTCAAACATAGCTTATACTGACTTTGTCCATCAAAAGCTTTCACTTCCTCACAAATTTGTTTGATCTCATTAGTGTTGGTCACTAGGGCACATTCATAATAGGAAGATGGAACATTAACAAAGGACATCGTAGCTTGTTGCTGAACAGATGCCCATTCTTCCATCAATAAATCATCTGGGACACTAAGGGTTGTGTTAGAATTCTTAATCCCCTCGGTGTAATATTTTTTGCTTGATATGCCCGAAATAAAAGTGCCAGACATTGGTCCTAAGTGAGGGCATGCTTTTAGTAAGCTTTGCAAACAAATCCCTAGAAATATTGTCCGGGTCCCTTATGTTATTATCCATGCTTTTATTCTGATCCACAAGCCCAAAAACATGCAAGTCATCCTTATCGGATGACAATCCCTGTAAAATGGAAACAAAATCCATAATCTTATAAATATAGTAACTGTTATGTGTGAAAAGTGGGCATTTAGTACTTGATGCCTCCTTCCCACTTTAGGATGATGTATACAGTAACAAGGTTGTTAATAAAACATATTCACATCCCAGTGTGAATAAATCCAATTCCAACTATCTACACTGCAATATGAGAGAGAACCACAGACAATATTACAGACAATTGCCCTATAATTAGTTAACTATAATACCAAATAAATAGTACTAAATTTACAATAACTAAAGTTGTACCAATCTTATACATAACTTTTAAATATGATACAACAAAAACAGATGCATCAAAAACTATATCTGGCCTGAAAATCAGAAGGTACAAAATGACAAATCAGATCAAAACATCATATTCAGGTTCCCCCTTTTTTATGTTAGACATATTCCTAAATGATCCTAGGTACTGTTGCATAATTTGTATTTAAAAGGCCATACATAACGCACAATTTAATAAATTATTCTGACCACAATAATGGGATGTGTACCATACAAAACCATAACTGTGGCAACAAACAAAAATAAATTGGAAGAAAAACTACCAAATTCTGATGTATTAGTCCCAAACACCAGAACTAGATAATAAACATCCCCATATAATCAGTATAGGTTTAAATAACTCACTTCAGATGTAAAAAATAAAAAAAGCAACTAAAAAAAAAACAAATCAGCCTTTAAAAATAACTCATAAACCAGGCTTCAAGGGAATATTCATATAATTAAACAGCCCAAAAAATCTGGGCTGCCTCTAAAAATTGTATTGAACAATCAGTTGAAATATTCAAGGTGCAACAGCACCAATCTAATACAAATATAAACTCCCAGCCCAAAATTAGTTTAATAAACTGAAATCCCATATCAAGGAATAAACCCAAATACAAGCAGCATTCATTTAGGTCTTCAAATCAAGGCCAGAAAAATTTCAACCTACCCAAAAAGCCATTTGAGCTACTCTTGACTGTTCGGAATCGGTACATATATTCATGAACGGCCAAAAACCGAAACTGTTCATCCCCATACCATAAACAGTACCTTGATTCTTCCAAAGAGCTCTTCTCTACAAAAATGGTGCCCTCGTTCATACTATTTAAATCCTGATGTGAGATCATACACTAAGACTAAGCATAAATATATGCCGGTATAACATATCCCATTTCAAAAACATCAAGGGCCCAAAGAGAAAGTTATTACATAGTCCTGTCTTTGAGGAAAAAACAGTATCTTTAGCCAGTCCATGCAAACAAACCAGACCCAGGTTTCCTTCTGTGAAGGATATGTACAATAAATTGTATTGGCTGTACTCAGTCCCTCTCATTTCCAAAAAAAGGGAACAGAGACACCTCCAATATTCATAAAGCCAGGAAACCAGTCACTACTTCATCCTCAGGATGTTCCACCCTCCAAATATTTCAACATTACATAGGCCCATGAAAACGGTATGGTACTCTGTCACTCCCATTTCCAAAAAAAGAGGCACTTCCAATATTCTTAAGGCCAAAAAACAGTCGATACTTCATCTTCATGATGTTCCGCCCTCAAAAACATCAACATTAAGAAGGCCCATAAAAATGTAATTTCATTATAAACGGTGGAAAAATGATGTCACTACCCCTTCCTATCAAAACCGTGCGAGTCCAGATTGAATAGATAGAATAAGTTGTATAATAAATTCGACTAAATGTACTCAGTCATTCTTGTTACCAAAGGCAGCAAAAGTAAAAACTAATACCACCAAGCCAAGAAAGTAATTGGTACTTCACCCCACGATGTTCCGCCATTTGTTATAAAAAAATTGAAAAACAAAGTCAAAAGTCTGTAAGTCTGATGGTTAGATCTCAATAGTTAGAGGCAATACTTTACTCCAAGATGTTCCACACAAGGTTAATCATTAACGTTGGAAAAATGTGAAACCACAGTCCAAATGAATGCCAAACATGCATCCCATAGCTCTTCAGCCCTTCAGCGTATTACTCACAAAAGCAGCCTTCTGTGTGGAGAAACAGTTCCATACCAAAAATGCCTAAAAGTCATAAACTGTAAACCAGATTATTGGTCTGTAATACAGACTATCTTGCTTCAAAGCAGGGGTGGCCCGTGCTATTGGATTACAGTCCCCCAGCTGTAAAAGAAAGAAGAAAGACCCCAAAAGAAAGAAAAAAGAAACTGAAAAAAAAAAAGACAAAAATCGGGGACCTTCGCTCATGCGCACTCGCAGCATTTCTGACATACAGACTGCAGCTGAACCAGTCCGGAGCATGCACAGAGCTCCGGACTGATTCAGTAACAGTCGGGATTACAAACACAGCAGTCAAGAGCATCGCAGAAGTCTATGCAGTTAGTTACAACTGCAAAGACTGGTAAGGGATTGAACTGCAACGTCTGCAGGCTGGCCTGCTCTAGCAGGAAGGAAGGACTTCACAGGATCGGTGACATCACACGGGAGCTTAACGAGTGGAGCTATACAGCAATGGATGGCCCTGGAGTCTGACCCATGCATGTAATGTAAGTGTATTACAAGCAAGTGTGTGTGTGTGTGTGTGTGTGTGTGTGTGTGTGTGTGTGTGTGTGTGTGTGTGTGCAGTATTATTATTTATCCTTTTGGATTAAGCATTTGACAAGTTGATAGTTGAATTTTGGAGTTAAATCAAGCTTAGCCGTGTCCATCTTCTTAATTACAAGTAATATACTTTATGGGAAGAGATAAAGTAATCTTAACCTTTGTATTTGTGTTATTCCTCATTTCCTCAAGGAAGATCTACAGGCTGATTTAACCACCTCTGATAGATTGTGTATAATTCAGTTTTCTTTATTGTGGAGAGTCACCAACAAAAGGAACACTACCAATAGGTCCTAAACTAGTGAGTTCTGTTCTTGCACAATTCAAGGGTCATACAGTCTTTCTTTAAATCGGTTACATCTTGAAACATTTACAAAATCAGCAGGCATATGATGCACAAGAAGGGCTCTGATATCTGGCTCCTGTGAACAGATCATGCAGTTGTTAAGACATTCATGTTTTATTTTTTCTTCTTTAGAAATCTTTATATCAGTTACTTTTTATAATGTATGGAAAAAAAAAACAAAAAGAACTGCAGGTGGGTAAATGACTCACTGGTAACAACCAAGAAGGTCTGAAGAAAAAACACAACACAAGCCAAACACGGCTAAAACGGCTTTTTAATATTTGGCAAGTGCTTTCACGCCACAAAAAAAGGTGCGGGTAATGCCCCAGTTGCTGTATACTGGTGGCTAGAGAATACCTTAGGTTTGAATCCTGCACCTTGGTTGCAGGTGGCAAAGGCCTGAATTCCCTACCCACCACCATTTGTAAAAAAAAAAAAAATGCAGATTTTTGCCTCATATTTGGTCTGTATTGTTACACATAAAAGCTGTGGTTTCTGTATTTTTGTTACCTTACACAGTTAGTGGTGCACTGGTAGCATTGCTGCCTGATAGCAACAGGTTCTCTGGTTTGATTTTTGGCTGGGGTGCCTTCTGTGTGGAGTCTGCATGTTTTCCCATCTTACAAAGACATATGTCTGGAGTGTTTCTCCCTGGGCCGCTGCTGAAAATTGGCTTTTGTTCCAAGTCAGACTTTCCTGGTTAACAAATGTTAAATAAATAAAAATAACAGGCATTTGAATTTCAGACTTCATATTCTTCAGAAAGTACATGGTAGTACAAATCCTTTTATTCTAGCAATTTTCTAAGTTTATAACATGGGTATTTGAAATTTGCCCGTATTTTTGGGATTGTATTCCCCCATTATTGGCTTTGTCAAGGTTTTTTGTGCTAAGGTTGAGAGCTATGGTGAGAACTGAATTCATTGAATATGTTTGGGGGCTGTATTCCCCCATTACTGGCTTTGTCTACACTAAGAGGTTGAGAGCTATGGTGCGAACTGAATTTACTGAATATGTTTGGGGGCTGTATTCCCCCATTATTGGCTTTGTTCAGGTGTTTTGTGCTAAGAGGTTGACGGCTATGGTGAGAAATGAATTCACTAAATGGTAGCCATTTAAGTTTCAGTCTTCCTCTCTTTTATAAAACAGATGATTTGGTATAGTGGTATGTTGCTCTGACTGTTTTGCACAGGGTCCTGGGTTCAATACTTGGCAGTGAAATGTATGGTAGTAACACAGCATTTTATTCTAGCAACTTTCCAACATTATACAAGCAATGTTTAAAACGTGTCTGTCCCTGTTTTTTTGGGCTTTTGCCACCCCCCCCCCAAATAAATTTTGGCTTTTTCCAGATTTCTTGTGCTGCCAAGTTCAGAGATACAGCTGAGTGTCAAGTAGATTTTACAAGAAGCTGAGAGCTGCATGGAGAACAAAAGTTTAGTGCTGCTTATGCTGAGTCGGCTTGTATTGTTAATAGCACAACAAGTAGTGCACTTGCTTTTGATGCAGAAGGCTGTGGGTTCTACTCCCACAGTAGGTAGATGCATTGCTGATTACTGTACTGTGTTGTAAAGGGGGTGGATGCTGCAGCCCTTTTTGGCGAAGATACCTAGTAACTATGTACCTGTTATCAGTTTGCCATCCATTCCCTATTGCAATATTTCTAGCTTATTTTGTTAATGCAACTTAGGCAATTTATTCCTCAAGGGAAACAAGCATTTTATTTGTAGATGAAACAATGAAATATAAAGTTGTTTGCTAGCAGCAACCTCTTCATTAGTTGCAGATTTCTTTAATGTGGAATTATTTAGATTACTTTTAGTACTTCAGAGATTGTGCATATTTACTGATACTGGTGGACTGTAGACATTTTGAATAGACTTTTATGATGGGAATGTTCTGAAGTGGGCAGTTTTGTCATTACTGGTGGTTGCATTTTGTTTCATTGTTTACTGGAAAAATGTTCAAAACAAATTTAAAATGCCCTCTAACAACTGTACTGTATTGTACAAGGAATATAATTTAATACAATCAGGAAGGTGTATCAAAGAGCACGTGTATGTTTCGTGTGCAAGGGGCCTATAACTTGAAAACAGCCCAAAGTTGATCTTTATCTGCCACTGACAAAATGTATTTTCTTTGACTGTGGGTTTCAATGCTGTTTCAATGAATGTGAGTTTCAAGGGCATAGAACTTTTAATGCTAAGTCTGTTTTCATTGTGAGACTGCATTGCTTTGTTTAGCAGATGTCTTAGTGTTTGTGCTGTAAAATACAAAATAAAACTTTCAAATGAAGTCCAAATCATCATAGAAGTAAAGCAGCATGCACATTAGTGTTTATGGAAAATGGGGTGAAATAGCCAAGTAATGGTTCATTGGAATGGCTGCAGGGGGGAGGCTCCATTCGACCATGATTTTGTGAGGGGGAAGGGCGGCAAACTGAGACAGCCCTGGCTGAACTATACCTCTCAACTGTCCAGATTTTCACAGAATGAATACATTTTTGCTTCTTATTTTTGGTTTGTTCCTCAAAATTTGTGGTTTTCTAGAAAATCATTTAGGAATTTAAAATAATGACTGACAGTGAGTTTCAGACTTCATAACCTTCAGAAAAATGCATGCTAAAGCAAGACCTGTTATATTCTATCAACTGTCTCAGTTTATACAAGAGCAATTTTTAGTACTGTTTATATGTTCCCCCAATATATTTGGCCTTGACCAGATTTCCTACATTAACAGGTTGAGAGGTACGTCCAAGTAAATTGCTTTATAGAATTAGGCATATCCAAACCTCTCAACTGTCCCCGATTTTGGCTCAAAATGTTGCTCTTCCCTAATAATCTCTCCGCAAAATGGCAATTTTGGAAGAAAAAGTGGAGGGTTTACAATTAATAAATAACTGTAATAATCAGAGTTATAGATTACATGCATTTCTGAAATAAAAGTAGATTATTTTATTTTGTCAGCCGCTCAAGTTAACAGTTGTTGTTGTTCTTTCGGCTTTTCCCGGTTAGGGGTCGCCACAGCGGAACTCCGGTCCGCTAATGATTGGCAGTTGATTTTTATGGTGCCGTGGTGCCAGCTCACGCTCAACCTTCAACGAAGGCACGCCCATTCATGTATGTCTTTGGAACGCGGGGAGGACTTGCAGACTCCACACAGAAGGCGCTCCAGCCGAGAATCGAATGGGAGGACATCCTGATATGAGGCGACAATGCTACCACTGCACCACTGCGGCTTCCTACTAATATTAAAAAAGTGTCCCTTCTTTGACAGGTTCCTTGCTGCATTGTGTGGCTATTTGATATTTTTGTATCACATGTTTGGTCCATTTTTCATAAAATTGTGTGTTTTTGGCAAATTAGTGGCAAATCATTAAAGACTGAAGTTAGAAAATATTTGAGATGTTCATCGTGTTACCCTGCTGCAGTCATCACACTTGGGTTATCCTGTCAGGCTGTCCCGCAGTCAGCCGGAATTCCAAAGTCTTGATCCGGCGTCGGTTGCTGTCGCTTCTTCCCTGACGTCAGTGCGCCAGGGGTATATATAATGTATCCGACGCCATTTTCTTCAGTCTTTCTTGCCGTGCGGTGCCCGAAGCAGAAGCAGTTCGCAAGTGCCGGTCGGCCGACTCCTGAGATTTTCGAAGTCGAATTTCAGATCCGAAGTCTTCAATAAAGCTAAGTACCCCGTTGGGGAAACTTTTCTTGCCTCAGACCGATGTCAGAAAAAGTTAACAATTGTATTTCTTGTGGGAAGCAAATACCTCATAAGGATTTTCAGTCTTATTGCATACCTTGCCTAGGCCCAGACCACGACGTCACTGGTTGTCGTTTTTGTGCTAGGTTTAATAAGCGTATTATAAAAAGACGCTTTGATTTCGCACGACACTACTTCAGTAGAAAATTTAACTACACAATGCCGTCGGAGCAACCGACAACCAGCGTGCACAAAAATCGAAAGGATAAGGACAGGCAGCCTAGACCCAAGCCAGATTCCGAGGCCTCGGCTGGTCCGGTCTCCGGTTCACCTGTCTTCAGTGAGGCTCAGAGGCTCCGACGCAGCCCCTGACTACCGCAGATCTGGAATCCGAGACCACTTCGGAGCTTTTGGCGGAGAGTACTAGGCCAACGTAGCCATTTTGTTTAGCCCCTACCAACAACACTGCTGAAAGAGATGTCGGTGCTGCAGAAACACCTTCGGTTTCTGAAGGCGTCTTCAGACCGACGACTATCACCATAAAAACGTATCCTAAGATTAAGACTCCTATTAAACCTAAAAAGACTGCACTTCAGTCTCCAGTTCAAGGCCTCATGCCTAAGAAACAGATGCTCAAAATGGCTGAAGATTTGATCTCTTTAATCAGGGGTTCCCAACCCCCACCCGACAAAAGGCCAAGACAAGAGGAAGATTATGCCTCCTCTGATCAAGTGTCTATTTCCTCAGGCTCCTCTGAGGACCAAGATTACTCCTTCTCCCCTTATGAAGATTCTGATGCTGAGGATTCTATTCCCTCAGCTTCTCCTCCTGAAGACTACTCCTTTGGGGAAACTTTACACACTATGAGGGAACATTTTCACTGGGAAGGTCAGGACTACTCAGACTCAAAGAAAAGGCTCAGAGAGTTTCTTTTACTCCCCCAGCACAGACCACTTGCCATCCCCCCAGTTTTAGACATTGTGGATCATGTTTACTTAGAATCCAGTTTGAACCCAGATTCTCTGCCTCCTGCTCCAGCCAAACCTGACAGATACTATAGAGTGCCTGATTCCCACAAATTCCTTTATAAAAGCCCTGTTGCTGATCCAGAGCCTATCTCCCAGGGTCCAATAGGGGCTAAGGCTTCTATGGCAAAAAATCCTGTACCCTCTGAAAGGGACTCCAGAGCACTAGACAGGTTGGGGGGAAAAAGGTTTACACCTCAGCCACTCTAGCTATGAGGGCACTAAATTGCCAATTTCACATGCTAAAATATCAGCAATTTCTAATGTCTCAGTTAAAACAAAAAATGAGCACACTCCCTCAACAGTCTGAAGTGAAAGAAATGCAGGATCTGTTGCATGCAACTGAACAGGTGGGTGAACATACTTTACAATGTGGGTTTGATTCTTTGGAGGCTTCCTGCAGAGCAGCTGTCACTGGGTCTGTTATACGTAGGCATGCTTGGTTAAAGGAACAAACTCTGCCTGATCATGTTAAAGCAAAGCTTCTAGATGCCCCCTTACAGCAGGATGTTCTTTTTGGAGTTAAAGCAAAAGAAGTCTTAAAGAAAATGGAGGATAAGGCAAAATCTATGCAGACAGCCAAAGATTTTCTACAGGTACAGCCCCCTCGCTTCAGCAGAAATTGGCCAACAAAAAATTGCTCCTTTCCAGCTACTGACAGACCACAGAGGGGTAAATATAGACGTCCAAGAGGCAGAGGACAACCACAAGCCCAGTACAAACCTCGACAATGGGGCACTGCAACACAGAAGGGAGGAGAAGACGGGTCCCAAACTACCAGAAGGCAAACTCAATGACTTGCACTTCATCTGGCCAAGCAACACTCTCTTGGCAGCCCCCTTGGGAGGAAAACTCGCACTTTTTTCAGACAACTGGCACATTGTCACAAAGGACAAATGGGTCCTAGACATAATTTCACGAGGATACAGATTCCATTTTCACACCTCGCCAATGAAAAGAGGAATGCCAAACCTGCCACAAAATCAATGGGCAGAGGCACAGAAACAAATTACAGCTCTCATGGACATGAGAGCCATTCAACTGGTACCTACACGAGAGCAAGGCCGAGGATTTTACTCAAGTCAATTTCTAGTTCCCAGAAAGGACAATGCCTGGAGGCCAATTCTGGACCTTTCAGTTCTAAACGCCTTCTTACAAGTACCCAAATTCAAGATGCTAACACTACAGCAGCTTCTTCCCATGTTGGGCAAGAAAGCATGGCTAGTAATGTTGGACCTCAAGGAGGCATACCTGCATGTCCCTATCAAAGTTGCAGAAGATACCTCCATTTCATTGCAGGTTCAACCCATTACCAATTCTCTGCACTGCCCTTTGGCTTGTCTACTGCGCTCAGGGTCTTCACAAAATGCATGGCACCAGTAATTGCATACTGCAGACAAAGAGGAATTCAAATATGCCCATACCTGGACGACTGCCTCATCCAAGCAGAAAGCAAGGACATTCTCTTACAACATCTGGCTTTTGTAAAACATCTTCTAAGTTGCCTGGGGTACACAGTAAACGAAAAGAAATCAAAACTAGTACCCTCACAAACTATGACATTCCTGGGTGCCAGCTTGAATACAACAGCCCAGAAGGCTTCTCTGACGCCAGACAAACAACTACAACTGACTCAGTATTTCAAAACAATGGCAGCAAAGACCCAGCTACCTGCAAGAATAATTCTGCAGGCCTTGGGCTTCATGGCATCTTGCATACTACTAATACCATTTGCAAAGCTGCATATGAGGAAATTACAGTGGTACCTAAAAAGTGTATGGTCTCAACACGGCCACAGCTTGGACACAATGATATCTCTCATTCCCTGCCTACAACAGGAGTTTTTATGGTGGTCACAGGCATGTCACCTCAACAAGGGTCAGCCTTTCACCTTGCCTCCAGCCAGGCAAACTATGACAACAGATGCATCGGACTACGCCTGGGGGGCACACATGGCAGGACAGTGCGTTCAAGGCATATGGACTGCAGATCAAAGGAATCTGCACATCAATCAAAAAGAGATGCTAGCTGTACAGAATGCTCTGACAGCCTTCAAGAATCTATTACATCCAGGACAACTTACAATAACGACGGACAACACCACAGTAATGTGGTACATAAACAAACAAGGGGGTACACACTCCTACCCTCTATGCAGGCAAGCAATGACCTTGTGGAACACCGCTCTGGCTTACCAAGTTCAGTTAAAACCTTAATTCCTGCCAGGAAAAAAGAACACATTGGCAGACGACCTCAGAAGAAACATTATGGATCCCCACGAGTGGAAACTGGATCCACAAGTATTTGCAATGATAACTCAAAAATGGGGCCTTCCAGACATAGACCTGTTTGCCAGTCCTCAAAACTATCAACTAACAAAATTTTGTACAAGGACACTTCACCATCAAGCTTAGAAAGTGGACGCACTCTCATTCAGTTGGAAAAACCTGACAGTATATGCCTTCCCTCCATTGCCTCTCCTCACAAAGGTGCTTCTGAAAGTCAGAAAGGAGAGACCACGACTGATACTCATAGCCCCAGACTGGCCACGCCAGCACTGGTACCCACTATTGAGGAATATGGCCCAGGGCCCACCTTGGATTTTACCACAAATTGCCCATTTGCTCACACAGCAAAACAATCAGATTTTTCATAGCCAGCTCAAAACCTTAAATCTGGCTGCATGGCAAATCACCTAAGCATCCAGCCATTTCCTCTTTCCCAAGCAGTTATGGATGTTATTCTGGAAGCTAGGAGGCCCAGCACCAGGAAGGCCTATTTGGACAAATGGAAAAGGTTTTGCGCCTGGAACCAAGCTAAAGGCAAAAACACACTTTAGCCTCACATGCCTCAGATTCTACAGTATTTAACTGAGATGTTGCACAAAGGACTTTCTTTTTCTTCCATTAAAATTCATGCATCAGTTATTTCAGCCCACTACAACACGGATCCACCCTTATTTTCACATCCACTTCTAAGGCAGTTCCTCAGAGGGGCAAAAAACCTTAGGCCCCCCAGGAGAGCACCTACACCAACATGGGACCTCAGTTTTGTTTTGGAAAAACTTACGCTACCTCCCTTTGAACCAGCTTTCTCTGCAGATCTACAGTTTCTATCATGGAAGACTGCCCTGCTGCTAGCAATAACTTCAGCTAGAAGAGTCTCAGAGCTGCAGGCACTAATGGCAGTGGAACCTTTCCTCATTTTCCATCAAGACAGAGTTTCTCTATGAACTAATTCTTCCTTCATGCCCTAGGTGGTTTCCAGTGTGGCTTTAAATCAAACCATCCACTTACCCACCTTCTTCCCAAATCCATAGAACAAAGGAGAAAGACTCCTGCATTCCTTGGACATTCACAGGCAACTTTGTTACTATTTGGATAAAACTAAGGTTTTCAGAAAATCTGACCAGCTCTGTGTATCCTATGCTATAGCTTCACAAGGGAAGGCTATATCAAAACAAACCATTTCCAAATGGATAGGACATTGCATTCGTTTTTGCTATACCCATCATGGAAAACCAGTTCCTGCTATCATTAGGCCCCACTCTACCAGGGCAACAGCTACATCTACAGCCTTCCTCAGGGGGGTTCCAACCAAGGAGATTTTGGAAGCTGCAACTTTGAGTTCAGTACACACCTTTACCAAACACTATCACTTACCACTTTACTCTAAGACTAGAGCTGGCTTCACCACTGCAGTTCTGCAGGGCCTTTTAGCCTCCTCTAACCCTCTATAACTCCTCCACCCATCCTTAGCTTTGGGATTCTACCCAAGTGTAATGACTGCAGCAGGTTAACATGATGAACATAGTACAATTTTGTACCTACCATAAATGTAGATGTTCGAGTGTACACCCTGCTGCAGTCCAGGTTACCCTCCCTCCATCCCCTCTGATCTAACTGGTAAATGTCTACAATACCTTCCTGATGTATTTGCTTATAGCTGGAGGGATTTTGTGTTTGTTCAAAAATTACTTAATTTGGTACTAATTACTGACCACCTTTTTGGGGGCACCTGACATCTGGGGCAAGAAAAACTAAAGAAAATGGCGTTGGATGCATTATATATACCCCTGGCGCACTGACGTCAGGGAAGAAGCGACAGCAACCGACGCCGGACCAAGTGTTTGGAATTCTGGCCGACTGTGGGACCGCCTGATTACAGCATAACCCAAGTGTGATGACTGCAGCAGGGTGTACACTCTAACATCTACATTTATGGTAGGTACAAAACTGTACTTTTCAGATTTCATACCCTTCAGAAAATTAATACTAATGCAAGGCCTACTATTCTATTGTCTTTCTAAGTTTAGAAGAGCAATATTTAAATATTGTCCTTATTTTTGGGCCTTTGTCCCACTTCTATGTATGGCTTTGTCCAGATTTCTTGCGCTGAGGTTGAGAGGTAATGACAATTGTGTCAGGGCCATCACAGTCAGCTAGAAACATTTAAAATTGTGACATACTTGTTATACCCCACTCCTCCATGTTGTGACTCTGGATGTGTCCAGGCAAGGTAAGGAGCAGTTATGCAGTGTAAATGTGCAGAGTATCCCCCCATCCAAGGTAGACCCAACTACTATAGTGGCTTTTCATGTGTCCTTGATTTTGCAGAATATTTTGGTTTGTCATATTTTTATACTGCTGATTTATGCTTATTATTATTTAGAAAGTGCCTGTTGTTCTGTGTTAAGTAGCAATGCTTTAATGACCATCAGGTAAGCTTGTTTGAGATTGTAAGATGTAAGTAAGCTTTAATAAGCATACTGTTAAACAATTGCCAACATTGAAAGCCTTTCTGTTGTTGTCATGCAGAGAATACTTACATAAGTAAATAACGTATAAGCCTTTGGTATTGAAATGTATATGACAGTATTTGTAATAAAGGACAGGATTGCATTATTTTAAGAAGCTCATTACATTTGTTGGAGACTTTCAGTCATCTTTGCAGGCTTTACCTGTAAACTAGCAGAATGCCAATCCATCATGTGTGGTCCATAACCTGTTCAGTAATCCTTTAAGCAGTGTATCTTGATCTTGTTTCTTGTTTGCTTTTCATTTTTTACTTTGATCATGTTTTCCCCATAAAACAAGTAGATAGTTGTTCAGGCAGCAGGTCTTTTTTAGATAAGAAACATTTTTACAAGTGGGGGTATCACAGAGATTGCTACTTTCAGCATGTTACTTGGTACTTTAATAAAGCTGAATATAAATTATAATTAGAACAGCAGTGCAAGGAGAAGAGGTTTGAGTTGAGTGCTGCTTGTTTTTCTTATACTTGATTTTGACTGGCATTCCAGTAATGTATTTAAAAAGCAATTTATTTTTTCATGCCTCACAATCTTTTTGTTTCCATCTAGATATTAAGTAAGCTGTCATGCAGCCAATGCATTGAAATATTTTTTTTCTTCTACACTTCATTTTGCCTTGATTGGACTCTCATAATGACGGTTTGGCACCCAGGGCATTGTATTTAAAGTTACAGTTTTGTGGTTTTGAGCATAGCCCCACCCCTTTCTAGTTGGCCACACCCCCTCTAATTGACCCCACCCACTCAGCTGTCTCCTGTCGTCCCCCCCCTTTGATTTGAAGTCACCAGCCGCAACTGCTTCAAAGGTTTGCCACAAAGAATGTACGTTTCTTACTCCAGGGCCCCGAGTGAGAATGAAGCAGCACAATTCACCACACAACATACTCGCAAGTAAGGCATGTGCAAAGGCCAAAAAAATACACAACTCAAAAAGAGGCCAGCGCCATAGGATGAAATGAATATAGTATATTAATTCAAAAAAGCAAAAAACATAAATCAGACCAGTTTCGGCCTCAAGGCCTTCATCAGTGTTACACAAATAACATTCAAAGAATACTTAAATAGTATTCTAAATACAATAATTAAGCAGATCAGTCCGTATTTAAAGGCACAATATAATAACAGGAGACATGCTCAATCAATATACAGACAACCACTTAAAGATGGTCATTCAAGCCAGGGGGAAAATATACCCCCTAATTTAATAATCCAAGCCCCCCCCCCAAATTTTATCAATAATAGTGAAATGAAATTTGGCTGTTTTGTGATTTAAAGCATGTTTGTGTAGGGCATTAGTCAAACGTTGGTGTCTCATATCACTGAGATACTCATGTAAACACGTCCGAGCAAAGATCCTAAATCATTTAGACTTTGTTGCATATTTGGGAGACATAAATAAATAAATAAATATATATATATATATACCCTTCTTTGTTTTTTTGTGAATTGCTTATCCAATCCTTTCTAACTTCCTCTAATTGATTCTTATAGCTCTAATGCAGTATTTTATATGCTGTACTAATTAATCTGATATTGTTAATCCTCATTCATTCCTTACGTATGGGTATCGGTTCCAACCTCGAAACCGAGCCAGCCATCTTCCAAGCTTGCGTCGGCCACAAACTCTTGAGCTAAAACTCTTACCCAGAATTCCCCTCTCCCTGTTACCTCAGATTTCGTTTGCCGTGTCGCCATTCGGTCGTGTCAAGTTACTTCTCTTGAGCCAAGTACAATATTTGATGTCTTTCTAGTCTAAAACAAATTTTTCTCTCAGAAAAGGTTCTAAATTGTTTTCTCTTACTTTTCCAATATTTTTACTGCGGGATATTTTCTTCTATACCATCATTGGTAGACCCCTTTTCTTCATTACTTTTGCGTATTTCTTGTACCATTGCTGGTATTCTTTCTGTTTCATCCTTTTCTATCGTGGATAAAAAAGGTAGTCCCTGTTTTAAGAGATGTTTAGATTGTGGACATAAATTACCTACTTCAGATGCACATTCTCTGTGTGTCTATTGTTTGGGTTTGCCTCATTTATCAGTTGATCCGCCCTGTGCAATTTGTAAGAACTTCTCTAACAGGACGTTGATTGAGAGGAAAAATAAATTTGTTGCTGAAGGGACTACTCAAACCTCCCTTTTCAGAGGCTATTTCTGAGGCGGAGGCCTCAATCCCTCCTAGATCCCATAAGAATAAAACTGATGATCTTTCAAAGGACAAATCTCTTCCTTCGTCCCATCTGGGAGCCAGTCACTACCAGTTCAGAGTACTGCCCTTTGGACTCTCTCTACAGCTCCCAGAGTGTTCACAAAGTGCATGACAGTCGTCACAGCTCACTTGCGACTACAAGGATTCCAGGTGTTTCCATACCTAGACGACTGGCTCATCTCCGCCCCCACCAGTCATCTATTGGAAGAAGCCCTGGCATACTCTTTCCTCGTTTCAAAAGGCTAGGCATAACCATAAACTGGCAGAAATCCAATCTCACCCCATCTCAGTCCACAGAATTCATGGGGGTCATATTGGATACAAAGAATTTCAGAGCATCTATTCCAGAGAACAGAATTCTAAGGATAAAGCAACAACTGATCCCAATCCTTTCAAGGGAGAAATCCACAGCTCACTCTGTCCTACAGCTATTGGGTTCCATGGCAGCCTATATCACCATTGTCCCCCTGGCCAGGTTTCACATGAGGCTTCTACAATGGCTACTGCTCACCCAATAGTATCCTTTTCAGCCAAGATTTGAGTAACCCACAGGTGCAAACAGGATTTAAATTGGTGGATGACCCACAACCCGTCACAGTGGTCTTGCCCTTTCTCCCCCCAGCAGCCCAAGGCTACAGTGACCACGGACGCCTCCGTGATGGGGGACTATGTCAGGGTCAGACAGTCCAAGGCACTTGGTCTGAATTGGAGGCCCAACTGCATATAAATGTTCTGGAGCTGAGGGTGGTGCTTCTGGTGTTGCAAGCATTCCATCCCCTGCTGCGATCTGGGACTATTGTGATACAATCAGACAATATGGCGGTGGTCTAGTACATCAACAAACAGGGCGGAACCAAATCTTACCCCCTTTGTCGAGAGGCCATGATAGTATGGCAATGGTTACCAACCATTTTCTTCTAGCAACGCACATTCCCAGGAGTTCCAGCATGATTGCACCTGCTGAGTCTGTCTGCTTTCTACAACTTCACGACTGGTCCCTGAATTTCTTGATAGCTGGGGCCATCCTTGCTGCAACCTCTTTGCATCCCTGACCAACTACTAATGCAGCAACTACTTCGCCCTGATTCCCTCTCCGGGACAGTCACCCAATGATGCTCTAGTCCACGATTGGCCCTTGGGTGGTCTTTATGCTTTTCCACCTCTTCCCCTCATTCCCCAGTTTCTGAAGAAAGCCCGTTGGTTGAAGAACAAGGTGATCCTCCTAGCACCATATTGGCCTCGTCCGATTTGGTTCCCCTTCCTTTGGCCTCACCTGCTAGATCAACCATGGATTCTCCATCCAACCCTCCGGTGTTGATCTCCCAGCCGCAGAATCTGATTCACCCCAACTTGGACAGCCTGAAGCTCACAGCTTGGCTCCTCCAATTCCCTTTATTGCCAGGCAGAATGATCTTTCTTTACCGGTATGGGACATTCTTATTGCATTTCATAAGTCTTCCACTTGAATAACTTATCTAAGCATGTGGAAAAGATTTACCTGTTGGCTGAAAGAAAAGCAAGTAGATCCTTTTTCATCACCAGTGTCGATACTTCTAGAGTATCTAGCCGATCTATTTCAATTGGGTCTATCGGCCTCTACCATTAGAGTTCATTTGGCTGCAATATCTAATTTCCAGGAGGGTGTCCAAGACTCCTCTCTTATGTCTCACAAATTATGCAAGACCTTCATAAAAGGTGTGAATCATCTGAATCCCCCTTTTAGACAACCTATTCAACCATGGGACCTGTCATTAGTTCTTCAAGCTCTGACAATGCCTCCTTTCGAACCAGCTCCTTCATGTAACCTCACATATTTGACATGGAAAACCTTGTTTCTGGTCGCCATTACTTCTGCCAGACGTATCTCTGAGCTTCAAGCCTTATGCATCAAGAGTCCAGACCTGATTTTTCATAGAGATAGTGTCTTTGAGAACTAATCCTTCCTTCCTTTCTGCCAAAAGTGATTTCTGAAATGTCCATTAATCAAACCATTGAATTGCCAGTTTTCTTCCCCGATCATTCAAACAAAGGAGAGTATTGCCTACATACCCTAGATATTCACAGGCAAATTTGCTTCTACTTGAATAGGACTAAGGCCTCTCGTAAATCAGACCAGTTTTTTTTTTGGCCTATTCTGGACCTAGATTAGGATGTGCTGTTGCTAAGTCACATTGGGTAGATGGTTGAAAGACCTTGTGACCTTCATTTATACACAACGTAATATTCCATTACTGACTATCATCAAGGCTCATTCGACAAGGTCGGTGGCAACTTCTGCTGCCTTCCATGCCAGAGCTTCTTTACATAACATCTGTGCAGCTGCAACTTGGGCTACGCCTCATGCCTTCATCAATCATTACAAATTGGATTTGGCCTCCAGGGGAAGAGCATCTTTTGGTTCTATGGTGTTCAGGAATGTCCTTCCATGAGAGCCTCCCAGGAATAGAGGTAGCTGGGGACTCTGTCCCATATGTAAGGAATGAATGAGGATTAACGATGTCAGATAAAGAAGTTATGTCTTACCATACCGCTCCATCTGTATTGTTGATCCTTGTTCAGTCATTACTCTTGCAGTCTTCCCCTCCCAGATAAAAATTCTTCAGCTCTTTATTAATTGATGTCTGCAACTTCTCTGGTTGATAAAAATATGCCTGACCTGTGTATAAGACTAAAGGGACTAAAACATTTTAACTGCTTGTACCTTACTGTAAATGTCCATATAACAGAGCTTCCATTTTCTCAGTTTTTGTATTATCTTTTGTTTAGCCTCTTCCCACCTATCCTTAACTGCCACACCAGAATCATTTTGAATCCATACTCCTTAATACAGCATATTGCAGAACCAATTAGTATATGGGTACACAATTGCAGAACCAATTAGTATATGGGTACACAATTTACCACTATTCCCTTTGTTTTGGCTTCATTAATTTTGTATTTTGAAAAGATTTGAAACTGTCTCAGTATGTTCCACAACACTAACACCCCTTTCTGGTTTTATAGAGTATATAATAATGTCATCTTCAAGTAAAGCCAGCTTTTCTTAACTTTCATACCAATTATATCCTTGAATTTCTGAGTCTCTTATTTTCTTTGCCAATGGTTCTAGATGGTTAAAATAAAATAAATAACAATACTATCTTAACAAGAGAAAACTACATAAACAGGGCTTTGGGTCAATATGACAGTATTTCTTGAGCTGCTTCTAGCATAGATATCACTAAAGACAAGTATTTGTTGAGATGTATGTTTAAAGCATATGTATTTACTAGGTGGACAGCATGTGTATTTATTAGGCAGAATATATGTATTAAGTTGAGTGTGTACTGCTTTTATTTTTATATAAATGTAAATATATTTTTATACTTATACCCTCACACGCAAGCAGTTACTAAACTGGGAACATGATTATATGTATTTATTCACTAACTTTTTATGTATTTTATTTATATTCATCCACATGTTCTTGTTTTTAAATTTTTGTGCATGTGGTTTTTAAACCATGTTCTGACTTCAGCAATTAACTAAGGGCAAAACGTAACCATAGTAATTAATTGATGAGTGCTGAATTTAACTTTGAGTGGTAGGATTGGTTGTTTTAGTAATGATTTAAAGTATTTAAGTGCTGTTGCTGTTTGAATGAACTGTCTGATGAAGCAATGGCTACCATTGCGAAAGCGCTCACCATTTTGTATTAAAAAAGAAGACTTTACTTTGTCGTGTTCAGCTTCTTTATTCCAGCTACCTTTCTAATGGGAACCTGTGTTTCAACACTTCTCTTTTCTTGTTGGTACCGAGTTAGCCAATGTTTTAGCAGGGGGCATGGCTTTTGTACCCTCCAGGAGTTTGGATTTAGCGAAAAAATTGACTTGAAGTTGTTTGTAAGGAAGATGAATTTAAAGTTGGTTTTGGGTGCTAATACAAGTAATAATTGTAGTGTATTTCATGTGAACCGTACATTTAACCCAGCCTTGAATCCCACTTTGGCAGCTTTTGAACACATTTGTGAGTTTGATTCAAGGATTATCAAGTTGTTTAAAATTGCTTTTACTATGTCTAACAATAATGACTTGAATTTTGATGAAAGAATGATCTAAAGTAGTTTACTTCATTTGGTCTTCAACCTGTGGTATACGGATTCGTATCTGATCCGAGCCAGCAAATATTACTAGAATCGGCTCCGAGCTCCAGACTCCTCCCCTTACCCATAACACACCTCCATTGCCTTCCATCCCCAGATCCTGTTTGCCGTGATTTATAATACATCGTGTCTTCAGAGCTCCAGCTAGCAGTGGGTGAATTCTTACTCTAAGTTTGAAAAAATTATATTTCTTTTAGCTGATTTAGGTTAGTGTAGGTACCCTTTCTCCACTCCCATCGCTTTGCTTCGAGTATAGGTTTGTTTAGATAGAGTAGTTTGTCTGTGGTGCCCCTCCCCCCCCTTTAGTGTTGTCTCTCTTTAGTGTGGTGAGTGGGTGTGTGTCAGTAGGACAAGAAAGTGTTTTGCTTGTCTTTTTTTAAAGCTTCTTTCTTTTTCTAGTAGAATAGCTGAAAAGCGTATCTTTAAGTGCTGCACAAAGTGTGGCCATAAGCTCTTCCCAGCGGATGGCCACATGCTCTGTGTTGTGCTTAGGTGTGGCCCCCCTTAGTGTGGATTGCTCCATTTGTGCGGGGTTCAATCCCAGAGTGTTAAAGGATAGAAAGGCCAAGTTGGCCCTTAAAGGTCTTCTGCCTGCTACTGATCCTCCTTCCTTGTCTTCGGCTTCAGTCACAGCGACTGCTGTAATTGCCCCTCCTGCTTCTCCTCCTCTGGCCTTCCCTCCCTCCCAGGCTGGGACTCAAACTCATGCGTATAAACCTGTGGTAGCAGAGCAGATGAGAGCTAGAGAATGGGAGAGAGAATCGAAGATGAAGGAAAAGAGGAAGAGGTCCCCAGACTTTGCTTCCCCTAACAAGTCTGCACGGATCCGTGACTCCCTCGACTCCGGTCTCCAAGGTTCTCACCGAAGCTGGAGGAGGCACATCCAGTCTCCAGGGCCTCTGTTCCCTGATCCGCCAGGTCAGAGTCCGTGGCCTTGTCACGGTCGACCCACTCCTCATCGGACATGGATCTGGATAAGATGATGAGGCACTTTATCCATACACAGATCCAGATGATAGTCTTGCCAGCCCCCCCCCCCCCCCCCCGGAGGGGGGAGCTCTCTTCCTTTTTTTTTCAACCCATTTCTCCTTCCCCGATCCGACCATTGGCTTCGAAGTTCTCTGATCCGAGGTTGGCCTTGGTCAGGTGGTTGGTGCCGACAGCTGCCTGGAGCATCTCAAATCCGACCAGTTCCGATCCGAGCCGCTCGTGGAGCCGGAGCCTGGGTGTCTGATCAGAGGGAGTGGAACCTTTTCCATCGGCTCTGTTGTCTGGCCAGGTTCCCTCCCTCAGAGCTCTGCCCACTTTGGGTCCGGCTCAGATTCTCATGTCGGATCCGGGGAGACCGGCCTCCTTATTAGCTTCCCAGGAGGTCCGCTTTCCTTCGGTGTTCAGTGTGGTAGAGAGGGTCCTCACCATTGGATCGAGACCCCTGACCGCCCCCTCTGACTCCGCCCAGACCCCCTCGGCTCTGTCTACGGTCCCCATTCACTTACCAGAGTGACAGCCCATGCCCGAAGAGCCCCAGACGGTTCACCCAGAGGAACAGATGGCTTGCTAGCGCTCCCCTGAGAGCCCCACTGTAGATGTGCCTCGCTAGCATACGTGCAAGAGGAGGCACTTGGACTCCCCCCACCATTCTCGGACAGACCCAGGCAGCAACCCTGAGGGGTTGTCCGGCTGCTCTACTCTGGAGGCAGTGGGGGACGATTGTATATGCACCCAGTGGCATGAGAGTCCATAACAGCGGACCATTTGGTCCTTCAAGTCATATCCAGAGGATATTCTATCACCCTTCGTGAGTTCCCCATATCTCCCAAACACCTCCCGGATGTTCCACCCACACAAAGGGAGGCAGCAGCACAGGAAATTCCAAGCTGCTAGGAAAACGAGCCGTCAAGACCATCCCCCATATCAGTCTGGATCGGGCTTCTACTCCAGTTTTTTTTTTTTTTTTTTTGGTGCCAAAGAAAACGGGGGACTTAAGCCCCATTCTGGACCTCTCTACCCTGAACCTGTCAGTTGCCAAAGAGAAGTTCCGGATGGTCACACTACAGTCCATCATGCTGTACCTGCAAGAGAGCGACTTGATGTGCTTAGATCTCCAGGATGCTTACTATCACATAAAAATGCACAGAAGCTCCAGGAGGTTCCTCTGCTTCCGGCTAGGGGCCAATCATCAATTTCGAGCCCTACCCTTTGGTCTCACCACAGCCCCCAGGGTGTTTACCAAAGTGATGGCAGTTGTAGCGGTTCACCTGAGGCTTCAGGGGAATAAGGTCTATCTGTACCTGGATGATTAGCTCCTCGCTGCTCCCACCAGGCATCTACTTTCCCAAACCAGTGATTACTTTCTGACACTTGGCCTGAGTTTGGGTATCACAATCAACACATCCAAATCTTTACTAGAGCCTGCACAGGTAATAGACTACATTGGTGCCAGGATAAACGCACTCCAGTGCAAAGTGTTCCTGACCTCTGAGAGAGTTCAAAACCTCCCAATGCGTGTCTCCCTGATTTACCGTTCTCACCTCCCGACAGCGTAATCTGTGTTGAGGGCCCTAGGCTCAGTGGTGGTGACATTAACTCTTGTTCTGTGTGCTCGGCTGCACGCGCGGATTCTTCAGTGGACTCTAGCAGTTCAGTGGTCCCTAGCAGTTCAGTGGCCCCTGTTAGAATTACCCCTAACCTATCCTATCCTGTCCACCTAAGTCAAGTGTGTTGGTCGTCCCTCATATGGTGGATGAGCTCTCCAGACATTTTGGAAGGACGACCCTTTGTTCCAGCCATGGCCCAAGCCACAGTGACCACGGATGCCTCCCAACTCGGATAGGGGGACATTGTTCGGGCAGGACAGTCCAAAGCCTGTGGTCCCCCATAAAGACCAGCTTTGCATATCAATGTCCTAGAGATGAAGGCAGTCCTTCTAGTGTTGCAGGCCCTTCATGCCTTTCTTCCTCTGGGACGATTGCCATTCAGTCAGACATGTCAGTAGTCTGGTATATGAACTAACAGGGAGGGACCAGATCTTACCCCCTTTGTCATGAGGCCATGAGAGTGTGGGAATGGACGATCTCCACTGGTCGCTTTCTCATCGCAATGCACATTCCGGGACAGTCCAACATTCTAGCGGACAGGCTAAGTCGGACCATTCTGATGCCTTACAAGTGGTCTCTGAATCTGTCAGTAGCGGAACAGATCTTGAACGAGTGGGGTTAACTTTGCTGCAATCTCTTCGCATCTCCTTCCAATGCGAAGTGCAGCAGGTTTTTTGCTCTGAACCCCCTCACGGGGGAGTCCCCCAGAGATGTTTATAGTTCATGCTTGGCCTCCTGGTCTTCTGTATGCTTACCCGCCAGTTCCTCTCATCCCGAGGTTTCTGCAGAAAGCTTGTCGACTGGGGAGCAAGGTGATCTTCATTGCCCTATTCTGGCCTTGCCAGGTATGGTTTCCCTTCCTTTGGTCTCACCTTCGGCTCCACCTTGGATCCTAGATCCCATTCAGGATCTGATTTAACACCCATTGGGGGTGCCTCATCCGAGTCTGGACAGCCCAAAGCTCATGGCTTGGCTGCTCCAGTTCCTGTGATTGCTAGGACTCCCAGACTTTCCTTCTCAGTTAAATCTGTTTTGGTAGCTGCTCATAAGTCTTCAACCAGAAAGGTTTATCGCAGCAAGTGGAAATGTTTTTCTTTCTGGGCCTCACAGAGGAGTTTACATCTTTTCACGGCTCCTATTTCTGCTATTCTCCATTTCCTAGCTGATATTTTCCAGCATGGAGCTAGTTCTTCTTCTGTTTAAAGTTCATTTGGCTGCCATTTCTCATTTTCATGTGGGTGAGAATTCTGCATCCTTGGCATCTTCTAGACTGTGTAAAGCCTTTATTAAAGGGACCTTTTTGCTGTGGCTCCCGGTCAAAGATCCTGTCCCCCCGTGGGACCTTACTATGGTTCACCAAGCTCTGTTCGCCCCGCCTTTCAAGCCTGCTGCAACTGCAGATCTAAAATTTCTGTTCTGGAAAACAGCTTTTCTGGTCGCTCTTACCGCCGCAAAAGGGTTTTGGGATTACAGGCCTTGTCCATCAAATTTCCGTACATGATTTTTCATAAAGATGGAGATGTTCATCGTGTTTCACTGTTGCAGTCATGACTGTAGGGTTCTCCCCTGCCGGCAGGCAGTCCTCGGTCGGCCAGAATCCCAAAGTCTGGGTCCGGCGTCGGCTGTTCAGCCATGCTCTCTGACGTCAGAGCGCCAGGAGTGCAAAGCCTGACAGCCGACGCCATGTTCTCCAGTCTTTCTTGCCGTGCGGTGATAGCAGTTCGTAAGTGCCGGTCGGCTGACTCCTGACAATTTTTTATAAACGTACTTCAGTCCAAAGACTTTCTTCTCCTACTCAAAGCTAAGTACCCCGTTGGGGAAACTTTTTTCTTGCTCCAGTCCGATGTCAGAAGAAGTTAATAATTGTATTTCATGTGGGAAGCAAATACCTCATAAGGATTTTCATTCTTACTGTATTCCTTGCTTAGGCCCTGACCACGACGTAGCTAGTTGTCGGTTTTGTGCTAGATTCAATCAACATACTATTAAATGATAGTACTATTTTGCATTTCATTACTTCGGTAGGCGTTTTAATTATAAAATGTCATCGGATACGGTTCCGGCTACCGGAGTTCACAAATGACGCAAGGATAAAGACAGGCCTCCAAGGTCCAAATCAGACGATGTTGTACAAGCAGAGCCAGCTTCAGGTTCGGCCGTCGTCAGTGAGGTGCTTTTGCAGCCCCTGTCGTCGGCCATTTCGGAACCGATGGCCGAAACGGACTCCCACGAGGAGCCAACTAGGCCTTTGAATATTTCTGTTGCAGGACCTTCGGACAGTGCTCCTTCGGATGGGTCCGGAGCCACTGTGCAGGTACCGGCTTCCGAAGGGGTTTTCAGGCCTACTCAGCTTCTAATAAAGGCAAAGGCAAAGACTCCTTCCAAACCAAAGACTGCAGCCCAGGCCTCTTCTGATCCGGCACCCAAGTCTCAGAAACAGTTACTTAAGATGGCGGAGGACTTACTTACTATGATTAGGGGTTCACATCACCCTCCAGATAAAAGGCCAAGGCAGGACGTTTATTATGACTCCTCTGATCAGGCTTCTGTTTCTTCAGTTTCTTCTTCTGACCAGGAATATTCTTTCCCTCCTTGTGAGGATTCTGATGCTGAGGATTCCTTTCCTTCAGCTTCTCCCCCTGAGGATTTCTCTTTTGGGGAAACTTTGCAGGAAATGAGGGAACATTTTCACTGGGAAGGACAGGAGTACTCTGAATCTAAGAAAAGACTAAGGGATTTTCTTCTTCTTCCCCAACATAGACCCCTGGCTATTACTCCTATTTTGGATATTGTGGATGATGCTTTTTCGGAAGCTAACTTAACTCCTGACTCTTTTCCTCCAGCTACTGTTAAGCCAGACAGATATTATAGGGTTCCTGATTCCCACCAGTTTTTATACAAGAATCCTACTGCTGACCCTCAAACCATTTCTCAGGGTCCTGAGGGGGTTAAGGCTGCTTCTGCTGAAAACCCCATTCCCACGGAGAAGGATTCCAGATCTTTAGAAAGATGGGGCAAAAAAAGTGTACACTTCTGCTACTTTATCTATTAGGGCTTTAAACTGTCAGTTTCATATGCTGAAATACCAGTAATTTCTCCTGTCTGTTTTAAAACAAAAGCTTACTTCCATTTCTGCCTGTGCAGATAAGGAATTACATGACTTAATGCATGCCACTGAACAAGTTGGGAAGCATGGTTTACACTGTGGATTTGATGCCTTGGAGGCTTCTTGTAGGGCTGCTGCCTCTGGCACAGTCATTAGAAGGCATGCATGGTTAAAGGAACAAAATTTGCCAGATCAAGTAAAAGCTAAATTATTGGATGCTCCTGTTCAGCATAATGTTTTGTTTGGATCTAAAGCTGAAGATGTGATAAAGAAGATGGAGGACAAGGCAAAATCCATGCAAACAGTTAAGGATTTCTTACAAGTACAACCACCCAGATTTAGTAGGAATTGGCCTACAAAAAATTGGTCCTTTCCCAATTCAGACAGGCCTCAGAGGGGTAGATACAAACGCTCCCGAGGAAGGCCTCAAACACAAGCCTCTTATAGACCAAGACAGTGGACTGCTTCCACCCATAGGGGAGGAGAGGACAGGTCGCAAGCTCATAGAAAACAGACTCAATGACTCCCTCTGTTGGGCTGCAGGAACTTCTTGCCTGGAAGCCCCTCTCGGAGGAAAACTTTCTTTTTCACCTAAATTGGACTCGTATAACCCAAGACAAGTGGGTTCTGGATGTGGTTTCAAGAGGTTACAAATTCCATTTTCATACCCTACTAAGACCAAGCGGATGGCCAGATCTTCCAAAACATCAATGGTTAGAGGCCTTAAACCAGGTGGACGCTCTCTTGGCTATGAAAGCCATAGAACTAGTTCCACTTTCAGAAATGGGACAAAGTTTTTACTCAAGGCTCTTTCTAGTCCCCAGGAAGCAAAATTCATGGAGACCCATTCTGGATCTGTCAGTCTTGAACACTTTTCTCGAGATACCAAAATTCAAGATGCTTACGCTACAGCAGCTACTTCCAGCGCTGACCAAAAATGCATGGATGGTAACTTTGGATTTAAAGGAGGCATATTTACACATTCCCATCAGGCAGGAATGCAGAAAATACCTCCGGTTCAAGGCCGGATCGAGGCACTATCAATTCTCTGCGCTGTCCTTTGGATTGTCTACTGCACCCAGGGTCTTCACCAAATGCCTGGCTCCAGTAGTAGCTTATTGCAGACTCAAGGGAATTCAAATTTACCCTTATCTGGACGACTATCTTATTCAGGCAGACAGCAAAGATGTCTTACTCCAGCATCTAGAGTTTGTTCAGAATCTTCTCAAGTTCCTGGGATTCACTGTAAACATAAAGTCAAATTTGACACCCTCACAACAGATAATTTTTCTGGGCGCTGCTCTAAACACATCAACCCAGATGGCATTTCTGACATATGAAAAACAGTTACAGCTGGCTTCAACTTTCAAAATCTTGGCAACATTAACTCGGCTATCTGCAAGGAGATTCCTGCAGGCTTTGGGTTACATGGCCTCCTGCATCCTTCTCGTACCATTTGCAAGACTACATATGAGGAAAATACAGTGGTACCTAAAAAGTGTATGGTCTCAGCATTGCCACAGTTTAGACATACAGATCTCCGTCCTGCCTTGTCTTCAAAAGGAATTCTTTTGGTGGTCCAAGGCATGTACTCTAAACAAAGGAAAACCCTTCTGTCTGCCTCCTGCCACTCAGTTACTAACCACGGACGCCTCAGATTATGCATGCGGAGCCCATTTTTAGGGCAACTGTCTGTAGGGCCTTTGGACAAAGGATCAGAAGCACCTGCATATCAATTTAAAGGAAATGTTAGCCGTTCAGAAAGCTCTATTGGCCTTCAGGAATCTTCTACAACCAGGACAACTACTGATACGGACAGACAACACCACAGTTATGTGGTACATAAACAAGCAGGGGGGATCTCATTCCTATCCCCTTTGCAGACTAGCCATGAATCTTTGGAACACAGCTCTAGCTTGCAATCTGGACCTTCAAGCTCAGTTTCTACCAGGGAAGCAAAACTTCCTGGCAGACAGTCTGAGCAGAAACCTATCGGACCCACACAAGTGGATGCTGGACACCGAAATATTCAAGATGATTACAGCAATCTGGGGATGTTCTCACACAGACCTCTTTGCATCCCACCTCAATCATCAACTACAGATTTTTTGCACCAGGACATTCCACGAACTAGCTTGGAAAGTGGATGCACTGTCATTCAGTTGGAGAAACCTCTCAGGGTATGCCTTTCCGCCTCTTCCTCTTCTTCCACGGGTGGTATTAAAGATCAAACAGGACAAGCCCAAGATGATAATCTTGCTGGCCCCAAATTGTCCTCGACAGTTTTGGTACCCAACACTGAAAAACCTTTGCCTGGAGCCCCCTTGGGTTTTACCACAGATTCCGAACCTTCTGTCCCAACACCAGGGTCAGGTTCTGCACTCCCATGTCAAAACTCTCAGCCTGGCGGCCTGGTTAATCCAGGGTCTTTGATTCATTCTCTCCTACCCAAGCAGGTTATGGATGTCATTTTAGAAGCCAGACGTCCTAGCATTAGAAAATCTTATGCAGGAAAATGGAAAAGATTTTGTTCCTGGATGCAGGCTCAGGATTCTGATCCTCTTATTCCTAACATTCCTCTGATTTTACTTTACCTGACAGACCTCTTACATAAGGGTCTCTCTTTCTCTTCCATAAAGATACATGCCTCTGCTATTTCTGCTTATTATAATACAGACCCTCCAATCTTTTCCCACCAGCTCATGAGACAGGAGCTAAGAACTTAAGGCCCCCTAGATCTCCTCCCATTCCTGCTTGAGATCTCAACTATGTTTTGGAAAAACTCACCTTACCTCCCTTTGAGCCTGCTGCCACATCTGACATCAAGTTTTTATCTTGGAAGACAGCTATCCTGTTAGCTCTGACCTCTGCCAGGAGAGTTTCGGAGTTGCAAGCTATCATGGCTGTGGAACCTTATATTATTTTTCATCAAGACAGGATATCTTTAAGGACTAATCCTACTTTCATGCCTAAGGTGATTTCCAAAGTGGCTTTAAATCAAGCTATTCACTTGCCAACTTTTTTCCCCACTCCTCAAAATAAGGGGGAAAGGATCTTGCATTCCTTGGATGTACACAGACAACTACGTTTTTACCTGGACAGAACCAAGGACATCAGGAAATCAGAGCAATTGTTTGTTTCTTATGCTTCAAGTTCCCAAGGTAAAGCTATTTCAAAACAGACCATTTCCAAATGGATTGCTCATGGAATCAGATTTTGCTATTCACACCATGGAAAGCAAATCCCAGGGACTATAAGGACTCACTCTACCAGAGCTGCTGCCACTTCAGCTGCCTTCCTCAGAGGAGTTCCTACCAAGGACATTTTGGAAGCTGCAACTTGGAGTTCAGTGCATACTTTTTCTAAGCACTACAGTCTACCTCTTTACTCTACTCTAAGTCTAGGGCAGGCTTTGCTTCTGCAGTCTTGCAGGGCCTTTTAGCCACCCCCTCTACTTTATGACCACCTCCCTTTTATTCTGCTTTGGGATTCAACCCTACAGTCATGACTGCAACCGTGAAACACAATGAACATAGTACAGGTGTGTACACTTACCATAAATGTAGATGTTAGAGTGTCTTCACTGTTGCAGTCTGGGTTTCCCTCCCTCCTTTCCCCTCTTATTTTTTCTTTTGTGTGGTTCCTTTTTCTCACCCTTTTTCTGAGGTGTATTTACAAAGGCTATGGTATCTTACTCATTTTGGAACTCCTGACATCTGGGGCAAGAAAAACTGGAGAACATGGCATCGACTGTCAGCTTTGCACTCCTGGCACTCTGATGTCAGGGAGCATGGCTGAACAGCCGACGCCAGACCCAGACTTTGGGATTCTGGCCGACCGAGGACTGCCTGCCGGCAGGGGAGAACCCTACAGTCATGACTGCAACAGTGAAGACACTCGAACATCTACATTTATGGTAAGTGTACACAACTGTACTTTTCCCTTTGAACCAACCCATCTTTTCTTCCTAAGTGGCGTCACCAGTCAATATCAATCAGACTATAAATTTGCCTGTGTTCTTTCCCAATTTTACCAGCAGGATGGAATACAAGCTGCACATGTTGGATGTTCATAGACAGTTACTATTCTATTTACACAGGAAAATTTTTTTTCGTAAATCTGATCAGTTGTTTGTTTTGTTCTGTAGACCTTTTTTAGGCAAACCTATTTCCAAGGTCACTATAGCCAGATGGAATTTTTCATGCATCCTGCAGGTCTGTAAGGACAAAGGCATGTCTCCTCCAGGTCGGGTTAAAGCTCATTCCACTAGGTCCATGGCTATGTCTGCAGCTTTTTCTGGTCTAGGGTATATTTGGATGACATTTGCTCTGCAGCTACTTGGTCCTCATCTCATACATTTATTTCTCAATACAAATTGGATTTGACTTCTAGAAGGAGAGCATCCCTTGGCTCCGCGGTGCTCCAGAATATTCTTCCATGAGGGCCTTCCAGGAGTTTAGTAGCTGGGGACTCTGTCCCACAGGTTGAAGACCAAATGAAATAAACTACTTCAGGTAAAGAACTTATGTACTCGCCATAATGTTCCATCTGAGTAGCTGTACTTCATTTGTCTTCAACTGTCCCTCCCTCCTTCCCCCTGGACCTTGGCACATGTTCAGCTGCAGTATAGGTCACAAGTATGTTATCAGGTCGGATTCTGAGTATTAGTTCAGCAAACTCGATCTGGGGAAGGAAGACAGTGGAGGTGTATTATGGGTAAGGGGAGGAGTCTGGAGCTCTGAGCTGATGCTAGTAATATTTGCCGGCTCGGATCCGATACAGATCCGTATCCCACAGGTTGAAGACAAATGAAGTAAAACTACTCAGATGGAACGGTATGGTGAGTACATAACTTATTAACAAGTTTAACTACCAGTGACTTACGAATTTCTCAACCTGATAAAAGAAGGGGCATGTTCATCTTTGATAATGATGCTTATAAGGTGAAAATGAAGCTAATGTTAGCGACTGAAAACTACAAGCCAGTGTCCTTAAATGAGCTTAATGGTGCATATAAAAAAAACAGGATGTTTTTAAATTATTTATTTATTGAAGCACGTATATCTTTAGATATTTTTAATTATTTAACAGTTCCAGCACCACAAATTCCTGTCATCTTTTGGAATACGTAAGATTCACAAAGATTTGCAAAACCCCCCTTTATGTCCGATAGTTAACGGACGGAATTCCATTGTTTATCCCATGGCCAAATTTGTGGATAACATACTTAAAAGGTTTTTGACTGAATTGCAAGTATGTAAGGACTCTTGGTCTTATTTAGCTAATGTTAATGGATTGCCGTTCAAGGAAGAATATAATTTTGCAACTGTGGACTTGAAGGATTTGTACACAGTGATCCCTCATGAGCTAGATTTTGATTGGATCAGTCAGTTGTTAGTTCAGAAAGGTATTGACAATGAGGAATTATACTTGCTACAAGAGTTTTTGGACCTAATACTCACTAACAACTTTTTTCTATTTAATGACTCCTATTATTTGCAGACCAAGGGTGTTGCCTTGGGTTCATCATGTGGGACCAGCTTTTCCAATCTAGTTATGGTCTTTTGGGAAAACGAATTTATCGTATGGAACAACCCTTTCTTGGAACATATTTATTTTTATACCCGATACCTTGATATTTTTTGTTATTTTCAAAGTTAACGAGGTTATTTTTAATGAATTTATTGATTACATGAGTAATACTACTAATTTAAAATTTACAAGTGACTTTCAAAATGGAAGGATCTCCTATCTGGATATATGCTTAATCAAGTCTGTGTTAGAGAATGTTATGTTGCCACTATTTTTAGAAAAGAAACGTACTCCAGTTCTTTTCTGCATTTTTCCAGTTCCCCCTGACCACCAGAAAAAATCGGTTGTTAAAGGACAGCTAGTCTGAGCTGCCTAGATGATTTCCAATTATAATGATTTTTTGGTGGAGTGCCATTTTCTGAAGTATAGGTTTTTGAAACGTTTTTACCCACATTCATTACTGGAGGATATCCTGGCAGAAGTTGCATCTAAAAGGTTGGCTAGTCATTTCAAAGCCATTTTGAATGACCCTCGACTGAGTGATGTGAAAGTTTTGGATAGTTCCAGTGTATACCTCAGTAGACCAACTTGTAATCATACTTCTGATTTTGCATCCACTTTTATCACCCCTTTTTGTAATGAAGCTTATGTGATCAAGTGCATTGTGTGTAAGAACTGGGACTTGATAGATGAGCATGTCAGGGGTATTTTACCTAGTAAACCCATGGTTATATAAAACAGGGGACTGAATCTGAAATCTATGTTGGAGGTGAAGAAAACTAATAACTCTAGAATAAAAGGTATGTTTGTGATGTTCTGTGATCCTATCTCGCCTACATTCTGTACTGATGGGTTCGGAGCCGATCCCTCGGCTCCGACTCGGCACGCTTATGCTATAGAGCGAGGCCTCTTATTGGCTGAGCTATCTTTATCCCAGGATGCACCACCACTAATCCCCCAGATCTCGTTTGCCACTAACAAGCTTAGACGTGGTCTCAACTTGGCTGGGCTAAGTACTATTTATTTAGGCTTTTTCCTGTCACAAATTTCCTTACTTTGAACCCAAAAGCTGTTTTAACAGCTATTGTTGTTATATTAGTGTGTTTGGTGAATTTCTGTTAAAAAATTCGTGATTTTTTTTTAGTCAGGGAAGGTTTCCCGTTTGAGTTAGAGGGGCCTTCCCCTGTTGTTTTGCTGCTTGTGTTTCTTTCTTGGGTCAAGTACCCGTTTAAGTTAGAGGGTCTTGACTCTCTTTCTTCTTCCGTCTGTTTAACTGTTTAGTTTTAAAAATATATATATATATATATATATATATATATATATATATATATAAAATTTTGTTAAAGTTGTTGGACTTAACTTTACTAAGTTAGTGTGGTTTTTCACTTAGGTTCTGTGGTGTAGCAAGTTATGTCTAAAGAACACAAACCCTCCGGGTTTAAGAAATGCACGAGGTGTGGTTTTAAAATGTCCATAACAGACGACCACTCCTCGTGCGTCTATTGCTTAGGTGCTAAGCACTTACAAGAGTCGTGTAGTGTGTGCCACGCGTTCTCTTCTAGAGTCCTCCAGGAGAGGAAGAACAAATTAATCCTCAAGGGATTAATCAAGCCTTCCTTCGAGGAGGCTTTATCTTCCTCTCCGTTTCCTTCTAAAAAGAAGAAAGCGTCGGCTCCGACCAGTCTGTCGGAATCGACCGCTAAAAAATCTAAGCAGACTTCTCCATCGGCTCCACGGACTTCGGAGCCGAGGTCGGAACGGTCTGCCTCAATGCCTCCAGCCTCGACCCCTCTGGTTTCGGAGCCGAGGTCTGGGACATCGAGAGGCGGGTCACCCTCATCGGCTCCACTGATATTGGAGCCGATAAGGGTTACCGGCTCAGACTCTTCCCCCTCGGAGCCGAAGTCCTTATCGGCACCGAGGGAAATTTCCTTGAAACCTTCCTCGGAGCCGATAGTTGTTGAGTCCATTCGGAGCCGGTCCCCGAGCCCTTCGGAGCCAATGGAGAAATCGGTTCGGGCCCGATCGGTATCCTCTAGATCATCCAAGATGTCTGATTCGGACATCGACAGGGTGCTCCTTCGACTCTTCCAGTCTCCAGTGTTCCAAAAGCTAGTGTCGGCTCCAGCCCAATTGGCTTCGGAGCCGATGGTCCACTCCCCGACTGTGGTTCCTCCTCCAACAGCTTCGGCACCGTTGGAGCCGGTGCTGGTGGAACCTGTGGAGGTGGTAGGGTCGGGCCCGACCCTTGCTCCAACTCCGGCTCTTGGGTCTGAGTTCAGTACACGGACTTCTTCCTTCGGCCCTGGGGGGGAGGCTTCGGGATTGATGCTTTCGGTCCCAAGTCTCCCTCTTGGTGCGTCGGCGGCGGGCGTGCCGTCCACTGTCGTGGCCACGGAGGTGGGACCCTCCCAGGATTCTGGTGGTCCCGCATTCAGGGCTATGAGGAGTGCATTAGCCAGATCTTCCTTGGCTACCTCCACGGTTTCCCCAGCTCCTTCCCTGCATACGGAAACTGGGTCGTTGGCAGTCCCCCTGTCCTTAGACAGCGGAGCCCCCGGGCCTCAGGTTACCCCCGCTGGGGTTTCTCCCCCTCCTGGAGGTCCTTCTGAAGCCTCTTCGGAAGAACCCCACAGGAAAAGATCATGCAAAGGAAGCACGTTGACTCCCCTGATGAGTCTGACACTGATCTCGATGATGCAGAGGGGTCCCCTAAGTCATCCTCGGATGATGTCTCCTTTGCAGACATCCTGGAAGCCCTAAAACAACGAGGCGGCTGGCAGTCCAAACCTCCCTCTGCTGATGAGTCGGTGTTCCTGAAGGCCTTCGGGGCTCAGCCCTCCGCCTCCTGGGTGTCTCCGCCCTTCGACGAGCTCTTGGATTTGATCTGTCGAAGGGCGTGGGAACACCCAGACTCTGTGGAACCGGTGCCTGCTCGTCCAAACAAGTTCCTCTCGGCGCCCCCTGATAAAGAGTTCCTAACTAAAGGTGTGGCTGTAGATGCTTTGGTGGTGTCATCTGTTACCCAGCAAGATGTAGCAGAGGCTTCAACGTCCGTCCATCCTCCTAATAAGGAGTCTAGGAGCATGGATCGGTACGGAAAGCGCACCCTCAGTTCAGCGGCCTTTACACTGAGGTCCTTGAACTACCTTACGCACTTTACCAGATTTCAGAGGGATCTGATTAAGGAGCTGTCCGATACCCTCTTGGGTAACCTGCCTGAGGAGCTGGCCCAGACGGTTGGCTCTCAGCTGGCTACAATGTCGTCCATTTCGAACTCGTCCATGAGGCTCATTTCTTATGCGGCCGAAGGCGAGTAGAGCGGCAGTACAGGCATTGCTCTACGGAGACAAGCCTGGCTCCGCCTGTGTCATTTCGCGGAGGCCTTTAAGTCTTCATTTGCCGACGTCCCCTTTGATGGGTCCTCCCTGTTTGGACCCAAGGTAAAGGACACACTAACCCGCTGTGAACAGGAGGGTAAGACTCTGACTGCCGTAGGGGCACGATTTTCCACTCCCTTTCGGCCTTATCCCAAGGCTAAAAGAGGAGGGAAAATGTGGTTCCGTAGATCTCAGAAGCCTTACCCCTCTCAGCAGGAGGATTCCCCTTCCAGAGGCAGAGGAGGGGGAAATTCTTCCGGAAGGCGCCATCCCAGAGGCGGCAGAGGCCCTTGCAACACTGGAGACCGCGAGTCCTTTCGTGGCTCTTCAGCCTTTCATAGTCCCTGAGGGATTGCCCGGCTGTGCTGCTCCGGAACCAATCGGGGGTCGTTTCTCGAAGCACCTAAAGGCCTGGGAGGGTATCACTCAGGACCGATGGGTGCTTCGGATTATCACCGGAGGTTACTCCATCCCATTCTCTCACCCCCCCCCCTCAGTCCAAAAAAATCCCGGACCCGCCACCCAGTCAATGGGATACCGCAGCCTCAGAAGTTTCAAAGCTGCTGCAAAAAGGAGTCATCCAACCGGTCCCCGCAGACCAGATCGGATTAGGGACTTGCTCAAGATTCTTTTTGGTGCCAAAAAAGACTGGGGACTTGAGGCCCATATTGGACCTCAGCATCCTAAACCGTTCAGTCAGAAAGTCCAAGTTCCGAATGGTCACCCTACAAACCATTCTCTTATTGCTGGAGAAAGGTGTTTGGATGTGCTCCATAGATCTCAAGGACGCCTATTATCATATCATGGTACATCAAGCGTCCAGGAGACATCTGCGCTTCAGCCTAGGAGGCAGTCATTTTCAGTTCCGTGCGCTGCCCTTTGGTCTCACCACAGCCCCCAGGGTGTTCACCAAGTGTTTGGCAGTCGTGACTGCCCACCTGAGAAGTCTAGGATTCCAGGTGTTTCCGTATCTAGACGACTGGCTCCTAACCGCCACCTCCAAGCATCTACTTCTGCGGAGCCTACAAGCCACTATATCACTGGGCAATTCCCTTGGAATCACCTTCAATTGGCCAAAGTCTGTGTTGCTGCCGTCTCAACGAATAAGATTCATAGGGGTAGAGATAGACTCAAACCAAATGCGGGTCTATCTACCTACAGACAGGATACAAACCATACAGGCTCAAGTTCGAGCCTTACTTCCCAGATCCAAAGCCCCAGCCAGAATGGTCCTACAGCTATTGGGATCCATGTCCGCCACGGTTCTTCTAGTCCCCTTGGCAAGGTTGCACATGAGAATTCTCCAGTGGCTTCTTTCAGCTCAGTGGTCCTTTCAGGAACTCCCCCTCAGTCACCTTGTATGGATCACGGAATCTTGCAGACGGGACCTTCGCTGGTGGCTAGTGCCGTCCAACTTGGATCAGGGACGACCCTTTGTTCTACCTCCGGCGGCCACTTTGACCACGGACGCCTCCCAGACGGGGGGGGGGGGCATTCCCTGGGCAGGTCAGTCCAAGGCAAATGGCATCCGGAAGAGACTTTGCTTCATATCAATATTTTGGAAATGAGGGCAGTACTTCTGTCCCTTCAAGCCCTTCACGATTATCTCCCTCAGGGCGTAATTGCTGTTCACTCAGACAACATGTCAGTTGTGTGGTACCTGAACAAACAGGGAGGGACCAGATCCTATCCTCTTTGCAGAGAAGCCATGAGAGTTTGGGAATGGGCAGTCTTGACCAAACGCTTCCTAGTGGCTACTCGCATACCGGGCAAGTCCAATGTGATAGCCAACAGATTGAGCAGGACCATCCTCTCTCCTCACGAATGGTCTCTGAATATGACGGTTGCAAGTCAGATTTTCAGCGAATGGGGAGTTCCATGTTGCAACCTCTTCGCGACTCCTCTGAATGCGAAGTGCAAAGAATTCTTCTCCCTAGCCCCGGCTCCGGGGAAGAGCCCCATGGACGCATTAGTCCATCCTTGGCCCACCGGCTTGCTTTATGCCTTCCCTCCAGTTCCTCTCCTTCCCAGAGTGATTCAAAAGGCATCTCTCTTGGGGAGCAAAATGATCTTAATTGTTCCTTACTGGCCTCGTCAAGTGTGGTTCCCCTATCTTCGGAAACATGCCCTGGCAGGTCCATGGTTCCTGGATCAGATCCCAGCCCTACTGGTTCATCAGTCGGGACTATTCCACCAGTCCCTACACACCTTAAAATTGACGGCTTGGCTCCTCCTCTTCCGACGATAGTCAGGAGTCATACATTGGATCCAGATGTTGTACACATATTATCTTCGGCCCATAAGTCTGCTACAAAGAAACTGTATTCTAGCAAATGGAAAAGATTTGCTATTTGGGCTCAACTCCGGGGCCTGGACCCCATTTCTATCCCCGTGGCAGAAGTACTAAAATTTCTGACTTCTCTTTTCAATCAAGGCTCTTCAGTTTCTACCATCAAGGTACAATTGGCGGCAATTTCTAATTTTCACAAATCCATAGACCCACCTTTAATGAGCAACAGATTGTGTAAGACCTTCTTGAAAGGTGCTGCTCTATTAAGACCTCCGATTTCTCATCCTGCACCTCCATGGGATCTCGATATAGTGTTACGCACCTTGACTTCTTTCCCCTTTGAACCGGCAGCTACATGTGATCTAAAGTTTCTATCATGGAAGACAGCCTTTCTGGTGGCGATTACTTCTGCCAGAAGAGTTTCAGAGCTTCAAGCTTTGTCAGTAAAACCCCCATACTTGGTCTATCACAAAGACAGAGTATCCCTCAGACCAAATCCTTCCTTTGTCCCCAAAGTTTGTTCTACTTTCTGCTTACAACAATCGTTAGAGCTTCCAGTTTTTTTCCCAAAATACTCTAACAAAGCGGAGTTCATATTCCACACACTAGATGTCCACAGACAGTTACGTTTTATTTAGACAGGACCAAACAAACAAGGAAAACAGATCAGTTGTTTGTATCCTTTGCAGATAACAAATTGGGCAAAGCTGTCACAAAGGTCACTATTGCCAAATGGATCAGGGACTGTATTACTCAAGCTTATTTTTATTCTAACAAAGAGCTTACCACCTCTGTCAAGGCTCATTCTACAAGGGCTATGGCTACTTGATAGCATTTCATTCTAAGCTTGCTATTAGTGACATTTGTGCTGCGGCTACATGGTCTTCCCGCACACCTTCATTTCCCACTACAAATTAGATGTGGCATCTAGAGGACGAGCTTCATTTGGTTCCACAGTGCTCAGGAGTGTTTTCCAATGAGCCACCCAGGATTTAGGTGCTAGGACGCTGTCCCATCAGTACAGAATGTAGGCGAGATAGGATCACATAACATCTTTTAGTTATGTACTCACCATAACTTCAGATGTTTGGGATCCATCTCGCCTACATTCCTAATAACCCACCCTCCTTCCCCCTTCCTTGGAGATCAGAGGATATCAGAAGGTCCGAATCCTGTTGTTTCATCTTGAAACATCTAACAGTGTTATATAATCAAGTTGTGCATGTGTGCATGAATGCGGACAAACAAGATCTGGGGGATTAGTGGTGGTGCATCCTGGGATAAAGATAGCTCAGCCAATAAGAGGCCTCGCTCTATAGCATAAGCGTGCCGAGTCGGAGCCGAGGGATCGGCTCCGAACCCATCAGTACAGAATGTAGGCGAGATGGATCCCAAACATCTGAAGTTATGGTGAGTACATAACTAAAAGTTAATCGTGCCCCTATTGCAAATATGTTACCACAGGTCTTTCTTTCACTGACAAGGACATGAGATTCTCCTGTAATGGCAGGTTTAATTGTAATACAAGTAGTATCATTTACCTGGCTAAGTGTAAAGTTTGCCCTGTCTTCTATATAGGAAAGACCGATAGGAGACTCAGGGATAGGGTATATGAATGCATGTATGCAATTAAGAACAGGAAAGTTAAATTGCCTTAGCCAAGCATATAATTAATTTTCCAGACCATAGTTTTGATTTTAGGGTGATATGCCAGGTGACCAGCAATATTAGGGGTGGCCCCATCTCTTTATGGTTGGAGAGATGTGAGCTGCTGTGGCAATTTTAGATGCGATGCATTTAGGCATCCTGGCATTAATGAAATGTGCTGTGTAGCATTTATATTGAAACCTAGAAGCGTTATTAGATAACGAGCCACTATGTTATTGTATGGAATTTTTTAATGAATTTTGAATGACATTTTATAAGTATTCAGAACATAGCCTAGTACCTACCCATGAACCTATCGGCCCTGGGGCCTATACAAGCCCAGCCAAAAAGGTACCCTGGCTTTTGCCACCCAAGAAAATTATTTTCCTGTACCACTGTCAAACAGAGCCACAGAGGTGATCCCCGGGGTGAATTTCCTATTTCCCATCCAATCATCAAGATTTTTCTTTAAGAGTGTTAATGAGGAGGTTTGTTTGATATAGATAGGTAGTTTATTCCAGAGTATGGGAAGTCTCTGGGACAGGAATCTATCCCTCTGGCATGTTCTGTTTATTGTGGTGGCAATGTTTAGGTCCCTAGAGCTTGTAGCTCAGAGGGATTGGGATTTCTTTAAGTGGAGCATGTCCAACAGCTCTGGATTTGACATAACTTTGTATGTTAGGCAGAGATCACCTCTGAGTAGGCAATATGAGACTGAGTAAAGCTGGAGTTTTTTTGAGACTGTCTGCGTAGGGCATCTGTTTGAGGCCGGTAATCCTGTTTGTGAGGTATTTCTGCGGACTTTCCAGTTGTTGTAGATGTCTTGTGAGGTACATACCAAAAGGGGCGTTGTACTCCATAATGGATCTAATGAGTGATGAGTAGAGGGGAACAATAACCTCTTTTTTTCTGGATTAGAAACCTTTTGTGATGAAGTGTGCCACGTAGAAGGATTTCCTGACTACTGTGGCGATGTGATTATCAAAGGAGAGACTACTGTCCACCTGTGTCCCGAGGTCTCTTATCACATTTTCGGTGTTAAGTATACTACCACCTACGTTGTAGTTCATGGGTACAGAGTTTTTACCAAAGGGGATGACAATGCACGTTTTGGCATTGAGCTTGAGGCCATGGCTTTGACACCAGGCATCTGTCTCAGTGAGGCCCTTTTGTAGGGATATCCACATCGTTAGGAGTTTCGATTATGGCTCCTAGTTTGCAGTCATCAGCGAAATTCGTTAACCAAAGACCTTCTGTGTTAGCCTGTACTTCAGAGAAGTAGATGCCAAACAGGAGAGGACTCGGGACTGAACCCTGTGGTACTCCACTTGTCACTGGTCTGAAGTCAGATTTGGAGTCTGCCACTTTGGGTTCTGTCCGTGAGCCAGTTGGCAACCCAACTTGTGACATAGGGATTTATACCTAGTTTAGTGAGTTTATCTATAATTCCAGAGTGGGGGATGGTGTTGAAAGCCTTGGCAAGATCTAGATTGGCTGTGTGAACCACCTTACCCTTGTCTACGGCTTTGGTGACTGCTTCAAAGAAGTCTGTCAGGTTTAGGAGACATAATCTGCCTTTTACAAACCCGAACTGGGTGGGGTCCAGAGTTTGGAGATTACCAATGTCTTTGTAAGTTCCACAATGATACGTTCCATGGCCTTGCAGACCAGGCTAATGGGGCGGTAGTTCCCGGGGTCCGTCATGTCTCCTCCCTTGTGGAGTGGGATAACAGTCGCTGTGCGCCATTCAGCAGGCACAAAGCCTGAGGTGAGGTTATGATTGAACATGGTACTTGGGTGGGATGCCAGTTTGTTCTGTAGTTCATGTAGAACGCAGCCTGGGATGTTGTCTGGTCCCATGGATGCTGTGTTCTTGGCTTTGGAGAGTGTGATATTTACTTGTGCAGCCGTGATTACAGGAACTTTGCATTCTTCTGGTATAGAGATGGGCTCTTTAGGGGGTGAGGGGGGGGTAACATTAGCACTGAATCTATCTGCTAGGATTGGCAATATCAGTTGGGTCTGTATATTTAGTGCCATTGTGCTGTAACTCAGAGCAGATCCGAGTGTTGCCATTGAGATTCTTGACATAGCTGTAAAATGCTTTGTGGTTGTCTTTAGAATCCGTGGCAATTTTGTTTTTGTAACTAGCTGTGGAGGATTTTATCAGGGATCGCAGCTACTTACTGAGACTGACCAGGGAGATCCTGCACTCATGGGATTTTACTCTCTTTTGCAACAGTTTCTTCCTTCTGTTGCACAGTTTGTGTATGGCAAGGGACCACCAGATTGGCTTCCTTTTTTTTTGGAGGATAGTGTCTTGGTTCTGTTTGGGATAGCATGATCCATGCACTCCTGTAAGTGCTTATAAAGTGCAATTGTGTAGGATTCAGTAGTCGTAACTGTATTGTCCATCTGCATGGGTGTCCTGAAGTTCACCACTTCTGTCTTAAGAAGCAAGAAGTTGGCTTTGGAGAAATGTTTTATCATGGTTTCCTTTAATGGGGGGTGGGGGTGGGGGCAGAATGTGGATATCTAGGCTAATTAGCTTATGGTCTGATCGGACCAATGAGGTGTTGACTTCAGATGTGGAACACTGGTCATTCATGTTGGTAATGACTAGATCTAGGATATTGTTGCCCCTGGTGGGGGTGTGGATAAGTTGATGCAGGACATTGGAGTTTATGAATTCCAGAAAGCCTTGAGCGAAGGAGTTGGTACACGAGTAGTTTTCCCAGTTAATGGTGGGGTAGTTGAAATCGCCCATTATTAGGGTATTTGGTTGAACCCTAATATTTTCCAATACATCAAGAAAAGAGGAGTGGGAATCCTGGGACATGGTGGGTGATCTGTAGCAAGCTACAATTTGGATTGCAGTTTTGCCCAGACTTAGTTGCACTTGGATAACCTCGACTGCATTATGCTGAGCAACTAGCCTGGAAGTGTGGATATCATTAATGAATAAGGACACACCTCCAACTTTGGTGTTCCGGTCCAGGTTACATGGCCAAAAAGTGTGGTATGAGTTATAGCCTGGTAGTGCAGGAGTGCTCTCTGGAGCCTTGAACCAGGTCTCGGTCACTGCACAGATATCGATGCTCTCCATTTTAAGGAGTGCCTCGAGTGAGTGCATTTTGAGATTTAGACTTCTAGCATTGAGTAGCATCTCCCTCCGTTTTTGCTTGCCTTTTCCTGTTACAGTGGTGAATTTGTCATTTGAACCTTGCCTAAAAAAGGCACTATAGAGGCGTCAAGAACCTTAGCCAGTATCCTGAATCCCAGGGGTGACAGGTGCAGGCCATCTCTGGCAAATCATTGTGGTCTGTTGACCACGTCATCCCAGGCAGACGGATACTGGATCCCTTGAGAATGGCACCAGAATCTTTGCCAATTGTTGAAGTCAGTCATTTTGTCCTTGTACTGCGGCATCATTCTGGGAGATGGCAGAATGCTACCCAGGGCTAGGGTCATACCTGCCTGGGCTACAACATCGGAGAGCTCTTCCATGTCTCTTTTCATGTAGTCCAGGGAGGTACGTCTCAGGTCGTTCACACCGACATAGACAATGACAGAGTCATATTTGTACTTGTTGTGGAGTGACCTGAGTGCGTGGGTTATGTGGCGGATCCTGGCACCCGACAGGCAGCTGACGGTAATCTTCTCCTTGTTTAGCCTGGTGAGTGGGACATCAGTGTGCCTTTTCAATTTATTTAGTAGTAATATTTTTATATTCTTATTCATGTTGTAATATATGTAGTCTTTATATGTATATATACACACACACACATATATATATATATATATATATATATATATATATATATATATTTATATAATGTTTTGCATTCAGTATTGGCTACACTTTGTTAGTTGTTTAACTGATCATGTGATTTTTTTTTTTCAATTGGGGTTGCATCTTGGGAGGATTTATATAAATGACTTGTTTTTGTCTTGATTTTACTTTTGTCTGAGGAAGTACAGATATTATCCTGTACGAAAGCGCTTACTTTACCAGGGTTAAATATTTGTTTTTTTGAGTGCTATCTTGTCCTGTGCCATTTTGTTGCATTTTCCGTTAAAATACTGGTAAAGGTTTCATTGGCGGTCTCTCTCTGTGCTCTTTATTGACAGAAGAACAAGAAGCAGAATTTCCTTCTGTCCCACAACTCACTTTTTGTTGGACAAACTTTGGTATTTCTTCCTTAGCATGTATTTCCACAAAAAATTGTTCCTCCAGGGAAAATATTTTGTTAGCTGGGTACAGCAATTTGAATATCATGCCTGCTTCTTAACATTCCCTGAATAATGGAATAAATGAACTCCTCTTCTGCGTGGTGTACATTAAGTAGTCGTTCTCCATAAACACTCTGCTGTCTCCCACTTTTAGTACTTTGTCCTTCTGCCACAGTTTTGTCAGAATCCACTCCTTCTGCTGGTAAGATTGCATTTTTACTATTAAAGGTCTAGGTTATTTTCTCATAGCCAGGTTTGCAGCATACACATGCTGTGCCCTTTCAGTTAACAATTCCTGTTGTGGAATACCAGTCCAGCTGCTTATTTGTGCTTTCCTAAAATTAATACATTCTGTTCCTTCCAGCTTCTTGGGTACAGCAGAAAAGCTCTGGTTTCCTGCTTGTGCTCTGTCCTCCAATTGTATTTTTTGAAACGTCTCTTTTTATGCAGTCTCGTATTCAGCTAGCCGTTTCTTCATTCCAACCTTTGAGTTTTGCAGTTTTACCACCTTATGTGAATATTTGCTTAAAGCTTCTTCCATTTTCCCAGCCTTTTATTGTTTTGAGTTGATGTACTCCATCAATATTTCATTTATTTTAGTCAGGTCTATGTGCAGTTGTTTGGTACTTGCTTCTAGATTACTGGAAGTAACGTCTGGAGCTTGCACTGCTGTTTGCTGAACAGCTGAAGTACTTTTCCCAGTCAGAATTTTTTTGTTGCATTTTGTAGCAGATTTTCTTTCAGGACCCCTCTAGTTCTTTTTTTTTTTTTTTCTGGCATCCAGGCAGTGCGCTTCCTAGGCAATTACTTAAATTTACCTAGAAATCTAGGTCTACTGGCTTTCTCTGCTAAGTTAATGTTTTCACCCTGGGAATGCTAGAATTAAGCTGTTACTCAATGTGAAGCCATCTTGGAAGTCTACACTGGCACTGTTTTGAGGAGGTTTGCCTGGATACATTCTCAGAACTTCCTACATGATGATAGAAATAGGATTTTAAATTCTCCCTTGGATAGAGGTTTATTGTTTGGCCCATTTGCTGCAGAGGTGATGAGAAAGTGTGATGAAAGGGGAAAGCTGATCCAGAGACTCTCTAAGATTTTGAACACCTTTTTTCCAAATTTTCAAGGGATTTTTCTGTTTCCTCATCCACTTCTGGCAAAAAAAAAAAAAAAAAAAAACCCCGCAGTCTCAACGAAGTACGGGTAAACAGACATTTAAGGAAAAGTGGTAAAGTCACGAATCTCCCAAAACCAAGGACAGTCCAAGTCTGCATGACTGTCCGAGAGACATTGTGAAACCTTCTTATTCTGACACCTTTTTTTTTCTTCCAGAAAGTCTGAGTCTCCATTTTTCTGTTTAGCAACAGCTTGTTTCAGACAAACTGGTTCTGAAAATCATTCATCAAGGTTAATGATGGCATTGGGATGAAATTCCTCCTTTCCAGGCAGTGGGTCATTCCTTATCCTCCAGCTCATACTCTGTTTCCACCAGTTCTTTATCACATGCTGTTCCAAGGAGTATTTGAAGCAGTTCCTCCTTCTCATGTGGGGAAAGGTATTTATTAAAGGATGTTCCTGGTGCCAAAGAAAGAAAATTCTTCGGAGACCAGTTCTGGATCATTTTCCTTTAACCAGTTTGTGATAATGCCCAAATTCAAAGTTGTCACTTCAGTCTGTTACCTCTTCTTCCTCTTTCACATTTCATAGCAGTGCTAGACTTTAAGTTGCTTATCACGTCCCTATTCATCCAGACTCCTGACATTTCTTAAGGTTTTGTGTGTCTGGATTGCATTTTCAGTTCTGTGCCTTACCCTTAGGATTATCCACTGCAGTAAGAGTATTCACAAAGTGTTTGGCTCTAGTTACAGCTCATTGCAGGCGTATAGGGTGTCCACATTTTTCCATATTTAGGTGACCTGCTTATCTTTGCAGTGTCTTTTTCTAAGTGTCAAGATTGTTTGTCTTTGAGAGACATCTTACACAAGCTGGGATTCCAAGATAACTTTTAAACATCTTTCTGTACTCCTTCACACAGGATTGTGTTCTTGGGATGTTAATAGACACTTCAGTTCAAAGAGCTTTTCTTCCACAAGAAAAATGGATCTTCATCTAGATTTATTTCTAAAGTTTTCCACTCTGACTTGGGTCACTGGGAGGAATACCTTAGGATTTTGGTTCTCGTGGCATCTGTGATTCTCATGAGACCCGTGGCAAGACTGCACAATGGGAAGATACAGTGGTATCTGAAATCTTTCTGGACCCAGCAGCAAAACCCCTTTATATTTTCAAAACCCAGTGCTGGGGTTTGTCAGAAGAGTACTCTTTTGTTAGAGACAACAGAGAGACGATAGATATCCTTAAATCCAGGTCTTCCCTTCTCCATCCTTGCTCTAAAGCAGTCAGTCACCGCAGACACTTTAGACCTACTTGGGTAGCAGTTTCAGAGCAGTTTCATGAGGGGTAAATGTACAGGGGGTAATGTAAGCAAGCGTCTGAGATGTTTGCCATGATCGAAGCATTCAGCTCTCTGAACAATCTTTGGTTCCTGGAATCTCTTCAAGTGGTTACAGACAATACCACAGTTATGTGGCACATCAACAAGTAAGGGGGAAATAGCTCATACCCCTTTGCAGACTTGCCGTGTTTGCTTGAAATATAATTTCATAGCGCAATCTCACTGTACAGGCATCCTACATTCCTTCAGAACAAATCTGTATGGCAGACAAGCTGAGCAGGACCAGTGCAAACGCTCACAAATGGAAACTAGATTGAGGGGGTCCAAGATTTTATCTGTTTGCAAGGAGTTTCAAGTAGACCTTTCTGCTTCGTCCCTGAATAATCAGCTGGCATAATTTTCTTTCAGGACTCTGTGTAAGAAGGTTTGGAAGATAGATGCCTTTTTCTTTATCATGGACAGGAATGTTCCTTTCTGTTTTTCTACAATTTCCACTAATATCCAGGGTACTTCTGATGATTCAGAAGTAATCCTTTAAGACCATTGTGGTGACTCTCTTCTGGCCCAGACAGCCACGGGGTCTCCCTTCTGTTAGAAACGACCAGGGGCAGTTAGCACAAGTTTCCTCATGAACTGGAACTACTCACACAAGATCAGGGGTATTAGATACACCCCAACATCAGTCAAGTTCAGTTGACTATCTGGATGTTAGGGTCTTTATTTGTTTTAGGCACCTATTTAATGAGTATGTGCAGTTGTATTAACGGAGGCAAGAAATCCTGCTACTAGAAAATCCTATATCTGCAAATGGAAAAGGCCTTCTAGATGGTGGCAGCAGCATAACCAGCACCCATTCAGGGCTAGTTGTTTACTGGTTCTACAATATTAAGTTACTATCCTATGGTCTTTCTTGTGCCTCTGTCAAGGTTCATTTATTGGCTATTTAAGCATGTCTGCCCATGGAGCTTTCTCTTTCAGTTCAGTCTCATGTCAAAATGTTCTTGGAAGGGGGTTTGTTTAAGAGGCCACCTAGAAAACCTATGGCCCCTCCTTGTGATCTTAATTTTGTATTAGAGAAGCTAATGCTTGCTCCTCTGAAACCAGCTAATCTGGCTCACTTGAGGTTCTTTCCATGAAAAACAGTTTTTCCGAATTGCAAGCTTTTATGGTGAGTACAACCCTATCTCATGTTCCATAGGGACATTTTTTTTGAGAACTCCTCTTCATTTTATGTCTAAAGTGGTATCGGAGTTTACTTTACGCCAAACTGTCCATCTCCCTTTTTTCTTTCCTTGGCCTTAAAATGAGGGAGAGAGGATACTGCATACCTTGGATGTCCACAGATAACTCTGGTACTATTTTGACAGAACTAAATCTTTCAGATCTTCAGTTTAGCTGTTTTATTTTCTTATGAAGTTGAGAAAGGACAACCTCTGTCAAAAGAGACCATTTCCAAATGGTTGTCTAAGGCCATTACCTTTTGTTGTAATCACCGTACCAAAACTATTCAACTCTTCTAGGGCTTTGGTTTTATCTATGTTTTTTTTGGAAAGGGTTGTATTCTGGAAGTTTTCTAGTAGCTGCTTCTTGGTTCTTTTGTACCTACTTAAACAAAACTCTAAGCTTGATTCCTTCTATAGATGTTTGGTAGGACCATCCTCCAGGGGCAGCTGGACTCTCCTTCCACCTCCCAAATGTAGTTAGCTAAGGTAATCTACCCATATAGCTAAGACTGCCACAGTAGTGATTACTATGATGAACATGGAGTTGTGTAAGTAAAACTTGCATTACAGTATGGTACATGTTTGAATGATCACTGCTGCACAGCTGCTCCCTCCTTCCACTCGCTTGTTGTTTGATGTGTCTTTTTATGCCAGGGTATGGAGATGTATGGGCCTACTTCAGAAGAACGAAATCGCACTTAACCGAATTGTTAAATCTTGAGATGACTTCACCGAAGCCATAAATAAATGAAGACTTGGAAGACCGGAATGTTAGTGAGAAAGGAACCACTTGGCTACCATGCTGAACTTTACCCCTTTCCACACTGTAGTGTGATCTTGGGGAGGTGTGGTGGTGAATCCCTCCACATGGCTGTGTTTTTAAATTGCTTTGGTTTGATGTTTTTATGGTGCTGACAAGTAGGTACTTACCTGGAGTTTTCTAGTCTGTGATCCCAAGTGTTCATTTATTTGTGGTTTCGGCAGTCATCTCAAGATATTGGTTCAGTTAAGTGCAATTTCTTTCTTTGGAAGTAGACCCATAATTATGTAATAATTTTGCTCCTAGCATTGTCCTTTCAGGGCTTAGTCTCCCTCTGTCTGCTGGCAAGAAAACTTTTTAGTGAGTTAAGCTTGAGCTGCCTGACAGTTTGGGCATGTGGAATGTACCCTGAAGCTTTGGGAGCTGGACAGCAGTTACATCCTTGGCAGGATATATAAACCATGTAGCTTAAGTTACTGCAGCAGTGGTCATTCAATCCTCTACTGTTATGGGAAGTTTTACTTCCCAACTGTACTTTCTTTGCCATTTCTTTTGACAAGGTTCCTTTAGAAAGACAGACTGCATAATATAAAAGTAGCCTTTGTATCTTTTTTGCACATACAGAAATGGTTTCCTGTACTTCATCTATTTCTTCTATGAAAAACATGTAGACTACAGGCTTCTGAGATGCCGCTGTTGGGCAAGCCTTACCTATATCCCTGTGAAACTAACAACATGGTAACTCTGGTTCCATTGAATGATTAAAAGTCTGATTTCTCACAAAGCTTTTCAGATTGTTTCAGTGCTTCAGCCTTTCCTCTATATGGGTAGCCTGCAATAGCCTTAATCTCTTCATCTCTGATTCTAAATGCGCTCTCTCTTATTTCAAGTAGTACTTCCTCCTTAACTTCAACATTTTGCATTCCCCTAGAATATTAGTGTAAATATTCTACTCTGTTAAACTGTTTTAGCATTAATGTAAGTACTGCTCATGCGGTTGTGCAGTTTGAATCTTTTGCATTATATTCTTGCGTATTATTTACAAGAAACTTTTTTCTATTTTTTTCTCTGTTGTTTTTCTTGAGTTAATTTTCCTTTCTCTTGGAATTGTGTGTAAAGTGTGATTACTTCTGTGAAGATTGGGTAGAGATGGGCAAAGGCTGCCAGCTTAGCCAAATAGAATTTGATACATAATTCTGGCATCTGTAAATATAAATGTAAAATACAGGCTTGTTTCTTAAATGAAAGAAAATACTAAAATGTTGAACTTCAAGACTGTAGCAACATTGCCATCTGCTGTAAGGAAAACTCAAATCAAGCATTTCAAGTCTTTATTTTGAAATTAGAATGATTTCATCACTGCCTTTGATGTTTTACATTTCGGTTCCAGTCCGGCTAGATGAAGGCTTTCTACCTATTGTTTTAAGGCTAAAGTTAATGACCAGAATTTACATATGGAATGTCCTTTATTGCTCTAAGTGTAAAAGGATGTAAATGCAGTTTGTGTGGCCTGGAAACCAGGAAGGTGTAAAAGATGATGTAAATGTTTAGCAGAACTGCAGTTTCAATTTAATAGCGAGAACCAGAGATTATTGAACATTTTTGTCTTGATGTCCAACCTACAGAACTGCCTGTTGTCTTAAGTAAGTTATCTTAGAAGTGTGTTTTCTTGTAGAAATAGCTAGAACTATAAAGATTAGACAGTATTTTTTCTGTTATGTCAGAACTGTACTATTGAATTATTGTAAGTTTCTGTGTGATCTCTGAATTCTTGAATAGCACTGTAGTGTAGTAGTATTGTCTTGTGTTTTTAACATTTATTATTAAATATTTTTAAACCCTTTTCAACTGTGTCTGGTTTATGTAGAGATAGGTTAAGCTCTAGAGTACATTGCATGCTTAAAAGTGATCTTGTACTAAGCCCTTCCAATAAGCCTTGATTGCTTAAGTTACACTACTATTGGATAATAATATTGCACAGTAATAATTGGACACCCTTTTAAGGGCCTTTGGGTAGCTGATAAATATTAGCTGGTGGTGGCAGTAATTACTACCGTATAGTCTAGGTAAAGGGGCACAGCTGGAGAATCTGTGTCAGCCTTTCCCAGGAGTGTCTGTGAAGTTGTATAAATATTTATCTCAAAGTGTGTGTGTGTGTGTGTGTGTGTGTGTGTGTGTGTGTGTGTGTGTGTGTGTGTGTGTGTGTGTGTGTGTGTCAGACAGCTACTTGGGCAGGGACACGAAGCACTGGTTGGACAGAGAGGGTACTGGAGGTTAGCTTGCCAGCTAGGCTGAGAAATGGACCCTACAGCTGTGCCAGTGGGGAGTCTTATTGCGGACCTGGGGAGCATGGGAGCAACCAGCCCCAGACTGACTGACTGATCTCTGTGTGCACTTAAGGGAAATTGTACTTTACTGTGTGTATTTGTTATCCTTTCCTCATATATGAGACGCCCTCTCTGGTGTTAGTGGTGAGGATTGAGGCTCCTTGATTGCTGGGCCACGGCATGGGCGTCACAACTTCACCTGACCTGTGTCTGAAATTTGTCAGTTATGATCCATAGACTAGTTCAGTAAGCAAACAAGCATATTCTGTCAAAGTTTTGGACAAATTTTCCACCTCCTACTTTAGTCAAGAGTCTTAAGGTTTGAAAAACCTTCTGTGAGGAGGTTGCATAATCTCTATTTTATCTTTAAAAGGCTTATTGTTCATTCCATTTGAGGCTGCCACTCTGACTGAAGATGTTTATTTTGTCCTGTTCCATTGCTGTAGAAGGATTAAGCCCAGAGTATGACCAAGGTGAGCAGAGTTCAGTTAGTGGCTGAGATTCTTAAGTGGCTGACTGAGAAGAGAGGAATGGTAAAACTTTGCCTACTGGACTGTCTTTTGTCCTCAAGACACCAAGCCAGGAGGAGTGACTTGAATAATGATGCATGTTCATGGATAAGGATGGGTGGGGTCTCAAAGGGGGTTTGCTGCAACCCAAAATATAGGCCATTGATCACTGATGACTATTGGGGGGGTAACATGAGGAGATTTTAGTTAGCACTGTGCCTCTTAAGAGGGTTTCAAGTACTTTGTAAAACCTGTATAAATTAGGACTACTCCATCTTTTATGGCTGAGTTTGGCACAGAATATAATGATTCCTGCCCCCCAAACATTGAGAGATGGGGAGCATCCTCATTTTATGAACATTTACAAACAGCTCATACTTTTTGTGGATAGAACTAAATCCTTCAGAAGAGATATTAAACTCCTTTGTTTTATTTATTCATTCTGAATTTTGGCAGTAGAGCTACAAAGCTTACCCTTTCCCTATGGTTGGCCATTCTTACTGCCTTTTTTATGAGAAGCACTGTAGAATGCCACCTGTCCTTCCAAAGGATCATTCTTTTAGAGTAGTGGATACTTCTGCAGCCTTTTCCTATATTCCCTTGTCTTATTAGAGGATGTCTAGGTTGATGGTATCTTGGTCTTTCTCAAATTCCTTGTGTGAGGTACTAAAAGTTGAATGCTTTTTACATATCTCTGCCAGGAGCAGAGCAACCACCCATAGGATCTGTGAGATAGAGATTTGGTCCCATCAGTAAAGGAAGGCGGACCTCTTCTTAATACAAATGAAAGTTGTACAGATACCCCCAGTCCCTCACCTTGTGTCTTACGTGCGTCTTCTCCTGTCTTCTGAAGTCAGCAGGAAAAAAGAAAACAGAAGTGGAAAAAAAAGGTTAAATGTTGCATAATGGAAAGAGGGGGTTGAGTGGCACCCAGGAAAAGTTTATTGGTTGAGTGGTTCTGATGCCTGTGTTTTAAATTGTAGTGGTTAGAAAAGGTGGCCTTTTGATTTTGTTTTGGAAAATGTAAAACATCTGATGTCAATTTTCATTCATTCCTCAACTGATGGGTTCAGATTTGATCCATTGGCTCTGACTTGGCCATTGCTAAAGCTCGTGGAACTCTTCTCTCTTGCCCATAATGCATCAACCCCAATTACCTCAGATCTCATTTGCCGCTCCAGCAAAAAGACATTTTACTGCTACTCTCGAGCTTCGTAGAGATAAGTGATGGTTAAACATCTTGCATACTTATTTCCTTACTGCTTAGTACTTTTTTTTATCATAAACCTTATCCTACTTCTATTTTCATCTATTTAATAATACATTTCTATTTTTTCTTCCCTCGTTTGTACTTGCTTATTCTCCTGGTACTATTGTTAGTATCTCTACCTTGGTAGTTCTTCATTACCATTATTGGTATTTTGCCCTTTTTCCTTCTGCCTTAAAAAAAATTTTTTTTCTTCAGTTTAGAAGTTTTTGAAAAATTATTTAAAAATGTCAGAAAAAACAGCAGAATTTAAAAAATATGTAAAGTGTGGGCATAAATTGCCTCTTAGAGATTCCCACACTTTATGCGTTTATTTGGGCCCTCTTCACTTGCAAGAAGGCTGCTCTATTTGTCATACTTTCAATCCATGAGTTTTAGTGGAAAGAAAAAATAAGCTCATTTTGAAAGGCCTTCTTCCCTCCTCTTTCAGAGAAGATATTTCTGAAGGTAGTTCTGTAAATGTTAAATCAAAGAAATCCTCTTCCGCAAGGCCTTCTTCATCTTCTACCTTGGATTCCTCAAGAAAAAGATCAGCAAAAGATCCGGTCTCTACTCCGGATCATAAGAAGTCAGAACTTTCAGATCCTACTTTAGCTACGGATCCGAAGGCCTCAATCATCTGATCAGACTGTTGCAGATCTGACTGTTTTCAAACAGGATCTAGCAAGTTCTAAAGCATCCGATCCTAAGTTTATAGGATTCAATACCACCAAAAATGGCATTTAAACCCCTACTTTAGAGTAAGGTACTCTCTCTCCCTGGACCCTGTCTTGGATAGAGTATCTTCTCCTTTTTTTGGTGTGCCCCCTTCTTCCAAGAGATTAACTGAAGAAGACATAAAGAGACTGGTGGGCAAAATCCTCTTTGCGCAGGGCAGATTGGAGTTCCCTTGGCTCCTACCTCTCCAGGTCAGGAGATCTGAATGTCTACAACTTCTCCTTCAGAGGTTCCTCTTCTGATTACCACTGGTACCGTCAGAGCCCTTTGGATCTGAGTTGTCTGGATTTGTCAGTTTTGGAGCCAAGGATATCCTTATCCTTGGATTCAAAATCATCCCTGAGAGCTCTTATTCCTTTGGATCCAGAGAGTTCCCAGAGACGTATTCTCAATGTCGGATCTGGGGTGTTGAAATAGGCTCTGAGATTTTCTGAGCCATCTCTGTACCTTGGAGCCTCGGCGCTGGACAGCTTAGCTCTAGCTTCCACCTCAGAGGTCTTGCGCTCAGAGTGGGAGGGGGCTACGATCCAGAAGCATGCCTTCTAGGGTCCAATGTCCTCTTCTTCTCTGAGCTGCTTGGCCTTTGAGGCTCCAGAGAGGGTCTTTTCTGCTCTGGCAGTTTTGACGAAACCTTCCCCCTCAGATCCAAAGTCTTCCATGTTGACCCAGCACCGGGAGCATCACCATCACTTTCCACTGGGACAGCCAGTACAAAAGCCCCAGTCTCCTACTCAAGGAATTGTAATTTTCTCTTCAGACACCTCCCCAGCGCATTCTGCTAAGGAAGTCCACAGAAAGAGGATGGGCAAGAGGAAACGCATTGATTCCCTGGAAGAATCCATCTCAGAGGGTATGGATTTTGATGAGGGTAAAGGGTCCCCTACAGTCATCTGCTGAAGATGTCTCGTTTGGAGACATCCTGGAAATTCGTAAACAGAGCGGTGGTTGGAGGCCCAGTAACCTGATGCCTGAAGAATCTGTTCTCCTGGAGGCTTTTGATACTGGACCTTCTACCTCTTGGGTAAGTCCGCCTGCCAACGAGCTCATTGACATAATCTCACGGCAGCATGGAGGGATCCAGACACTATAGAACCCATTCCTCAGAGACCAGATAGGATTATGGCATAACCCACGGACAGGCAGTTCTGGAGTAAGAGAATTCCTGCTGATGCCATGGTGATTGTGGCGGCCAGCAAGAAGGAACTAGCTGAAGAAAGTTCCACTGTCCCCAACAGGGAGTCGCGGACGAAGGACAGATTTGGAAAAAGTGTGTATGCCTCATCCACTTTTGTGTTGAGGGCTCTCAACTACTTGGCACATTTTACCAGATTACAAAGGGATTTGACTAAGGAGTTATCAGATCTCTTTTGGTTACTGTTTCTGAGGAAGTTCAGGCCTTTGTGACTTCCCAATTAGCTACCCTTCAGTTCATATCCAGTTCTTCCATGAGGTTGATCTCAAACGTAAAACGTAGCCGAGGGAACCTCAAGAGAAGTGGGTTTAGGCATTTCCATAAGGAGACATGCCTGGTTGTGCAGCTTTGTGAGTTGGCAGAGCCTTTCACGTCCTCTTTCATCAATGCCCCTTTTGACGGAATTTTTGTCCCCAAGGTTAAGGACAGTCTATCCAGGTGTGAGGAGGATGGAAAGACCCTGTCTGCCATGGGTGTGCATTTTTAAACCCCTCAACGATCCTTTTCCAGGAATCAACGAGGAGGTTACAAAATGTGGCTCAAGAAGTCTCAGGGTCCTTTCCAGGACACGTGGAGGAGGATCCCCTAGAGGCAGAGGAAGGACCTCAAATGGACGCCACCATCCACGTGGCAGAAATGGCCTGCAGAACCAGGGTTTCATTCTTTAACCAACCCTACCAGCGCCCCTCAAAGGAGGCCTTATTACCGACCTCTGGAGGCAGTCGGGGATGATTATCCCTACACCAGAGAGCCTGACTAGATATAACAAAAGATACTTTGGTGCAGATGCTTATTTTCAGAGGATATATAATGCCCTTTTCCCTTCCACCACCAATTTCAAGAAAAATCCCCAGTGTTCTATCCTGTCAGGGGGAGCAAGAAGCAATTCGAAGACAAAAGCTGCTAGAAAATAGTTATCCAAGAGGTCCCGTCAGACCAGATAGAATCTGGAACTTACTCAGTGTTCTTTTTAGTGCCAAAGAAAACAGGGGAGTGAATACCAATTCTGGATCTCAACGAAGTAAACAAGTCAGTTCAAAGAACCAAGTTTTGGATGGTCATGGTTCAGTCCATTCTCCCCTTTCTGGGCAAGGACGACTGGATGTGCTCTGCAGACCTTCAGGATGTGTACTATCAGTTAAAGATGAACAGGTGGTCCAGAAGATATTTACACTTGTACCTGGGCGCCAGTCACTGTCAATTCAGAGTACTGCCCTTTGGTCTCACCACAGCTCCCAGGGTGTTTACCAAGTGCATGGCAGTAGTAGCAGCTCACCTGAGACTGCAAGGATTCAGAATGTTTCCATAACTAGATAACTGGCTCATTACCGCTCTGACCAGGGATTAATTCATATATGCAAGAGACCAAGTTCTCCAGGCTTGCTCTTGTGGGGGATAACCATAAACTATGACAAATCTCATCTGGGACTGACTCAGAGTTTATAAGAGCAGTTCTCAATATAAAGACAACCGTTGCTTCCCTTCCATTACTGAGGGTTCAGACTATAAGACTTAAAGTCAAAAAGATAATCTGCAGCACCTCAATTTCAGCCCAACTGGTTCTTCAGGCTCTGGGATCGATGGCAAGAGCTATAATGTTGATACTACTAGTCAGATTTTATACGAGAATTCTGCAATGGATGTTAGCTGCTCAATGGTAGATTTTTTTATCAATCTATGTTTTACAAGGTAAGAATCACCCACATTTGCAAGAGATATCTAAAATGGTGGATTCATTCAGACCAGGTTCTACAAGGTCTTTGGTTCATTCCCCCTAAACCCAAGGACATAGTGACCACGGAAGCTTCCCATTTAGGGTGGGGAAGCATTATATGGGGAAGACAGTCCAAGGCACCTGGGCCCCCCCAAGGAGGCCAAATTGCTTATGAATGTCCTAGAGATGAGAGCAACGCTCTTAGTGTTGCAGGCTTTTCAGACTGCTGTCCTTTTGAGAACAACTGCAGTACAGTTGGACAAGATGTCAGTCGTCTGGTACATCAACAGACAGGGAGGAACCAAGTCCTACCCATTGTGTTGAGAAGCTCTGAGTGTGGCGGTGGGCGATCTCTTACAACTGCTTTCTCTTAGTAACGCACATTCTTGGGAAATCCAGTGTGATAGCAGACAAATTGAACAGGTACTTTGTTTTACCCCACGGATGGCCCTCAACAAGAAAATTGCAGACAAGATCTTCGTCAGTGGGGCCAGCCTTGCTATGATCTACTTGCGTCCCCCCCTGAGCAGCAAGTGCAGCAGCTCTTTTGTCCTAAACCTTCAGAGGGGGAAATGTCTGAGGGATGCTGTGCTTCACAATCTGCCACCCCGTCTCCTGTATGCTTATCCCCACATTCCTTTAATTCCCAAATTTCTTCAGAAAGCTTCCAGGTTGAATTGCAAAGTCATCCTCATTGCTACATATTGACCTGGACAGATTTGGTTTCTTTCTTTGGCCTCCCCTGATTCAACTACCTTGGTTCTGGGTCCAAATCCAGACCTTCTGTCTTACTCGGCAGACATGATTCACCCAGATTTGGCAAACCTCAGGCTGACTGCCTGGCTTCTCCAATTCCATTGACAGCCGCACAGCCAATAATATCTTCCCCGTCTGTCATATTTTTATGTCTTCCCATAACCCTTCCACCAGGAAACTATACTCCACCACATGGAAAATATGTATTTTGGGCTCAAAAACATACAACGTTGAACCTTTTACAGCTCCCATACATGATATATTGGAATTTTTATCGCATCTTGTTGATTGTGCCAGTTCTTCCACAGTTATTCCATTTAGCAGCAATATCAAATTTTAATTTTGGAATAAATTGCTCACCTGTAGCCTCTCATAAGTTAAGCAAAGCATTTTAAGAGACATACTTCTCTTAAGGCCTCCCTTTAAAGATCCTGGTCCTCCTTGGGACCTGAATTTAGTGTTACAGTACCTTAAACCCCCATTTGAGCCAGCAGATGCCTGTGACACTCAATTTTTTTTTTCATTGAAGACGATTTTCTTAGTTGTCATTACTTTGACCAGAAGAATTTCTGAGATCCAGGCATTATCCTCAGAAACACTACACTTGATTTTTCATAGGGACAGAGTAACTTTACGTATCAATCCATAATTTCTTGCAAAGGTGGTGTCAGAATCCAATATTAATCAATCTGTTAATCTGCCTGTTTTTTTCCCCAAATTTTCCAACAAAGGTGATTATGTGCTACACTTATTAGATTGTCCATTGGCAGTTGGGATTTTATTTTAATAGGACTAAAGACATCGAGAAATCGAATCAACTTCATATACAGAACCCACATAGAGTAACCTTAACTGGTTTACCCAATCTAAATGGATAACAAATTGCATTTCTTTGTCTATAACAAATCAGATAACACACTAACAAAAAACATTTGTGCTTACTTTACCAGATCCATGGCAACTTCAACAGTATTTCAATTCAGAATGTCCATGGGTGATATTTCTGCAGTGGCTACTTGGGCTACTCCCCATACATTTATTGCTCATTACAAATTAGATCTGGTCTCCAGAGGAAGAGCATCTTTTGGTTCTGTGGTGCTCAGAAACATACTTCCTTGAGTCCGCCCTGGGAATTGGGCAGCTGGGGACACACTGTCATCAGTTGAGGAATGAATGAAAATCAGCAACATCAGATAAAGAAGTTATGTACTCAACATAACATTCTATCTGTGTTTGTTTTTCATTCTTCTTTATCTCCCCTACCACCAACCCCCATCTTTAAGACCCCTGGAAGAATGTGCATCACACGTCCAACATATCTTCTTGTTTTTTATATATATATGTGTGTGTGTATATATATATATATATATATATATATATATATATATATATATATATATATATAAAATGTGTGTATATTTTTGGGATTGGGAGGTTGGCATAATGGTTATGGCGTTTACCTTGCAGACACAAGGTACAGGATTTGATTCTCACATGGGGTAACTGGCTAGGCTTAAAATGGCCCACAAGGGCAGTTAGCTTGGTACTAATCCATGAACCTATATACACACACACACACACATATTTTAGAGTGTGTGTGCTTCTGTATGGGTCTACTTCAAAGGATCGAAATTTCAGAACATCGGACCTATAGTCATCGAAGACCAGAGGATCGAAGTTCTAAAATATATTTGGCGACATGGGCGACCCGTGTTCCACAACGGAGGTCAACCCCTCGCTAGTTAGATCTGACCATAAACAAATCACTTTGGCTTTCCACATTCTGCCCCCACCCCCGGACAAGGAAACCACCATGAAAAACTTTTCAAAAGCAAACTTCACGTTACTTAAGACCGAGATGGAAAGTTTCAAAGCCCCCATGCTAAAAGATAATGCTGTCCAAGCTTAAAAATCCTTTACTAATATATTCTGTGGGCATCTACAAGAATGCATGGATCGTGCTATCCCAAGCAAAACCAAGAATCACTCCTCCAAGAAAAGGAAACCAGTCTGGTGGACCCTGCCATAAACATGCTATACAATAGGAGGAGGAAACTAGTACAGAAAAGAGTAAAATCCCAAGAAGGGAAGACATCCCTGAGCAGTATCAGCAAGAAACTGATCCTCATAAAGTCATTCAAGGCAGGCTTCGAAAGAAAAATTGCCAAGGACTCCAAAGATAACCACAAGGCATTCTTTAGCTGTGTCCGGAATCTAAGTGGTAATGCTCAAATCTGCTCGGAGTTGGTGCAGAATGGCACAAAATACACTTAACTGACTGATATCTCCAACACGATGGCAGACAGGTTCAGTGCAAACTTCACCCCCCTCTCACCCCCAAAAGGACCCATAACCATACCAGAAGAATGTAGAGCCCATGAAATCAGAGTCACTCAGGTTAAAACAGCCCTCTCCAAAGCCAAAAACACAGCATCAGTGGGACCAGATGGTGTCCCAGGCTGCATCGTACACGAGCTCAAAGACTAACCCCTCACCTAAACACACTGTTCAAACTCAGCCTCTCCACAGGCTACGTACCCATAGAGTGGCGCACAGCAACGGTTATTCTGCTCCACAAAGGTGGAGCCACAACAGACCCCGGGAACTATCGCCCTATAAGCTTGACTAGCTTGGTCTGCAAGACTATGGAGCGCGTCATCATGGAACTCATTAACAGAGACATTGGGAACCTCCAAACACTGGACCCGACCCAGTTTGGCTTTAAGGGCAGATCATGCCTCCTAAACCTGGTGGACTTCTTTGAGACACTTAACCAAGGCTATAAACGAGGTAAAGGTGGTACACGCAGCCTACCTAGACCTCGCAAAGGCCTTCAACACCATTCCCCATTCTGATGTTATAGAGACGTTCACCAGCCTGTACATAAACCCTTATGTCACAAGATGGGTTGCCCAACTGTCTCATGGACAAAACCCCTATGGTGAGAGTTTGCGGGAGCTAGGTTGGACTCTAACCAGTTACAAGTGGCTTTCCCTAGGGCTCAGTCCTAGGACCCCTCCTGTTTGGCATATACTTCTCAGATGTGCAGGCAAGCACAGGAGGACTATAGCTATGAGACAACTGCAAACTAGGGGCTATAACTGACTCTCCGGCTGACACAGACATCCTCCAAAAGGTTCTCAGTGAGACGGATACCTGGTGTCAAAATCATGGCCTCAAGCCAAATGCCAAAAAGTGCATAGTCATCCCCTTTGGAAAAAACAAAGTGCCCATAAACTACCACATAGGTGGTAGTCCCTTAAATATGGAAAATGTAATAAGGGATCTGGGGACCCAAGCAGATAGTAATCTCTCCTTTGATAATCACATTGCCAAAATAGTTAGAAAATCCTTCTATATGGTCCACCTAATCACAAAAGGGTTCGCATCCAGATCAAAAGAGGTCATTGTGCCCCTCTACTCATCACTCATTAGACCCATCATAGAGTACAATGCCTCATTTGTGATGTACCTTACAAGACACCTGCAACAGCTGGAAAGACCACAGAAGTACCTCGCCAAGAGGATCACTGGCCTTAAACAGATGCCCTATGTTACTCGTCTGAAGAAACTCCAGCTGTACTCGGTTGTATACCGCCTACTCCAAGGTGATTTCTGCCTGACATACAAGGCCATGTCCAACTCAGAATTGATGGACATGCTCCACCTAAAGAAAACCTTATCCCCTCGAGCCACACGCTCTAGGGATCTAAACCTCACCACAACAATAAATAGGACGTGCTGGAGGGATAGATTCCTGTCTCAGAGACTTCCCATGCTTTGGAACAAGATTCCAGTTTACATTAGGCAGAGCTCTTCACTAACACTCTTCAAGAGAAACCTTGACGAGTGGATTGGAAACAGAAAGTTTACCCCAGGGATCACTTCCGTGGCTCTGCTGGACAGATGCACAGGGAACTAATCTAAGGGGGGCGGCGAAAGCCAACACATTCTGGATAGGCTTATAAATGCCTTCGGGCAGATAGTCTAGTACCAACCTATGAACCTATATCGAACCTAACAAAAAAAAATATATATATATATAAAACATGAAAACTTATTTCACATTTTTGCAGGGAGGCAAGCCCCCTCTGCTACTTAAATATACCAACTCTGAGATCGCACTACAGTGAAGAGAATGGTAAAGATATTCTTCGTGTTTCACTGTTGCGGTTATCACATTTGGGTTATCTGCTTGCAGTAGCCCTCAGTCGGCCTGATTATCAAAGTCTTGGGTCCTGCATTGGTTGCTGTCTCATCTTCCGTGACGTCAGGTAGTCAGGGGTATAAAGCATGCAGCCGACGCCGTTATGTCAGTCTTTCTTGCCATGCGGTGCCCAAAGTAGAAGCAGTTCGCAAGTGCCAGTCGGCTGACTCCTGAAATTTTCTTTTTCGAGTTTCAGAACAGAAGTCTTCAACTAAAGCTAAGTACCCCATTGGGGAAACTTTTTCTTGCTCTAAACCAATGTCAGTAAAAGTCAATAATTGTATTTCTTGTGGAAAGCAAATACCTCATAAATATTTTCATTCGTACTGTATTCCTTGCCTAGGCCCTGACCATGATGTACCTCGCTGTCGGTTTTGTGCCTTATTTAAGCAACCAACTATCCATCATCAGTATATTTACGCTTCTAAATATTTTGGTACTCTGTTCAATTATCCAGATATGTGTTCAGTAAGCCATCTGACTACCAACATTCTGAAAAAACACAAAGATAAAGACAGAGACAGGTTGCCTAGCTCCAAAGCTGCTGACGACGCTTCTCCTAAGCCAGTCGCCAGTTCGCTGGTACTCAGTGAGGCGCTTTCGCAGCCCCTGATGCCTGCTACTTCAGATTCGCAGGCCTCTACCGAGACCCATTCGGTGTCAGATATGCTGTGAGATGCTTCAACTGTGGAACCTGCAGATGTCTCTACCTTGGATAGGTCCGGAGCCGCTGTGCAGGCACCGGCTTCTGAGGGTGTATTCAGTCCTACTAACCTGCATATTAAACCATCGCCATCTTTTTCTTCAAGGCCTAAAACTCAAACCATGCCTAGAAAACCGACGCCCAGACCACATGGTCGGACCTCTATGCCTAAAAAGAAAAAAAAACAAAATTATCCTTGTTTCCTGTCTTTCCTGACCTAGAGTAGTCCAAATACAGGCTTTGCTGTATTCTGGACTTTTGGAAAGTTCCTGTGTTGCCCATTTCTTTTCTTGGATAAAGGGAGGCTTCTTTGTTCACTAGTGGCAGTGGGGAGCTTAGAGCAGCCTATCTATCCCTGGAGGAGTGTTCCCAGCACAAGAATCTGGTAGTCTATTAGCCGTTTTGGGCCAATTTATAGCTCTTTCAAGTCCCCGTGTATAAAACCCGCTTTGGCGCGAATTTGCGCGTAGCGCCGCATCGGGCAGCTCCGCTTAATTGGGTTTAAACCATTCTCGGCTCCACAAAGTCTGCTGTTTACTTTTTCCCTTAGAACTGATCTAGTTCTCATAATAAACACCCTATTTCTACTCTAAAGCCTGGCACTTGCTCACTAAAGCAATTATATAAGTCAGCACTAAAAAATTAAAAGCACTACACCCTCACAAACTCCCCTTGAGTACCTTGTTCCCCATTGGCCCTTTTTTTCAATTATAAAAGAATTCCCAATACTATTCTAGCATGTCCAAAGGTCAGTTGTCAATCTCCTCTCCGGTCCAGCTGGTGAATCTGGGAATCTTGAGGCAATGTTACAACTGCCTCATGTACACAGACAACCCTCTCCTCCTCCCAACAAATTCCAACACATGTGAGAGATGCAACCATATAGCCAAACTGGAGGCTAAGCTCTCCCAACTCAGTACTGGCGTAACCAGTCAGGAGGAGAAGGAAACCACACTCACTACAATTCTAGTCTCACACAGACCTACCACGACGGCAAACCAAACACATAAACACACAAAAACATACTCGGAGGCTCTAAATAAAAATCTGCCTAAGCAGCAGAGACCTCCAAAGCAGACACCCAAGCAACCGCTACCCCAGTGTGCCGAACAGTCACAGCCCTTAAGGCTAAACAACACACCTGATACACTTGTAATAGGTGACTCTATAGTCAGGCACACTGACGTCCCGCTCACCAGGCTGAACAAGGAGAAGGTCACAGTGAGCTGCCTGTCGGGTGCTAGGATCCGCCACCTAACACAAGCACTCAGGTCACTCCAAGGCAAGTACAAATATGACTCCTTGTCCATTCTGGTGTGAATGACCTGAGACGTACCTCCCTGGACTACATGAAAAGAGACAGAGGAGCTCTCTGAGCATGTAGCCCAGGCTGGTATGACCCTGACCTTGAGTAGCATCTTACCCTCACCAAGAATGATGCCACAATATGAAGACAAGATGATCAATTTCAACAATTGGCTTAAGTATTGGTGTCATTCAAAGGGGATACAATGCCTGTCAGCCTGGGATGACATGCTCGACAAGCCACGATGCTTCACTAGGGACGGTTTGCACCTGTCACCCCTGGGCTTTCAGATATTGACAAAGGCTCTTGCCACCCCCATAGTGCCTTTTTTAGGCAAGGCTCAAAAGACAAACCCACCTCCATAGGTATCACAAGGGATAAGAAACTAAGAGTAATGCTACTCAACGCCAGAAGTCTAAACCTCAAGATGCACGCACTCGAAACTCTCCTTAGCATGGAGAACATCGATATCTGTGCAGTAACAGAAACCTGGTTCAAGGCTCCCGAGAGCACCCCAGCACTACCAGGTTATACCTCATACCATGCTTTTCGGCCCCAAAACTTGGACCGAACCACAAAAGGAGGGGGAGTATCAATATTCGTCAGATACCCACACCTCCAGGTTGGTGGCACAGCACGAAGCATCAGAGACTATCCATGTGCAACTAACAGTGGGTAAAACTGCCTTCCAGTTTATAGCCTGCTACAGACCACCCTCCCAGGCCCAAGAACCCCACTCGGCCTTCCTGAGAACACTGGAAAATATGAAGGTCTCTCCAAACACCATTATATTGGGCGACTTCAACTACCCAAACATAGACTGGGAGCATTACTCTAGCTCCAACACACTAGCCCAAAGGTTCCTAGAATTTATAAACTCAAATGCTATGGAACAGCTTGTTACCACTCCCACAAGAGGGGAAAACGTATTGGACCTGATCATCACCAACATGGGGGCTCTATGCTCCAGACCAGAAGTGTATCCCTCACTGGTAAGATCAGACCATAAACTAATCTCACTGGATATTCACATCCCGACCCCACCCCCTGCCGAGAAAACCACAGTGAAAAACTTCTCTAAAGCAAATTTCACAGTCCTCAAAACCGAGGTGGAATCCTTCAAAGCCCCCGGGCCTGTGGAAAATACGGCCCAGACCGCAGAATCATTTATAAACGCATTCTATGAAAACCTTCAGGAATGCATGGATCATGCAATCCCAAATAAAACCAAGACCCAATCCTCCAAAGGCAGGCGTCCTGTCTGGTGGACCCCAGCCATAAACAAACTATACAATAGAAGGAGGAAGCTACTACATCATAGAGCAAAATCCAAAAAAGGGAAGGCATCTCTGATCAGTATTAGCAAAAAAATACAGGCACTCATAAAATCATGTAAGGCCAGCTTCGAGAGAAAAATTGCACAGGACACTAAGGATAATCACAAGGCTTTGTTTAGTTATGTTAGGAACCTGGGTGGGAATTCCCAGATATGCTCAGAAATAGTCCAAAATGACAAAAAATACACCAAACTCACAGACATTTCCAACATCCTAGCTGACAGGTTCAGCGCACCCCCACCCCCACCCCACCAAAAGGGCAAATGTCTATCCCAGCAGAGTTCTGCCTCCCTGACATCTCAGATGCTCAGGTAAGAGCCGCCCTCTCCAAAGCAAAAAACACAGCATCAATGGGACCAGACGGTGTCCTGGGCTGCGTCCTACATGAACTCCAAGAAGAGCTAAACCCAAACATAAAACTGCTGTTCAATCTCAGCCTTACTACAGGATATGTACCCAAAGAGTGGCGTACAGCAACAGTGGTCCCTCTCCACAAAGGTGGTGCCTCAGTGGATCCTGGAAACTATCGCCCCATAAGCCTAACTAGCTTGGTCTGCAAAGCTATGGAAAGGATCATCATGGACCTCATAAATAAAGATACTGGGGACCTACAGACACTGGAGCCTACCCATTTCGGCTTTAAGGGCAGATCCTGCCTCTTAAACCTGGTCGATTTCTTTGAAACAGTCACCAAGGCCATTGACGAGGGAAGGTGGTCCACACAGCCTACCTGGACCTCACAAAAGCCTTCAATACGATACCACACTCGGGCATTATAGATAAGCTCACCAGCTTAAACATAAACCCCTATTTCACTAGATGGGTTGCAAACTGGCTCAAGGACAGAACCCACATGGTTAGAATTGCTGGAGCCATGTCAGACTCCAAACCAGTTACAAGTGGCGTCCCACAAGGCTCAGTCCTGGACCTCTCTAGTTCGGTATATATTTCTCGGAGGTACAGGCTAACACGGAAGGACTGTGGCTGACCAAGTTCACAGATAACTGCAAACTAGGCGCCATAATCGACTCTCCAGCCGACACAAGCATCCTACAAAAGGGCCTCATAGAAACAGACAACTGGTGCCAGAGCCATGGCCTCAAGCTAAACGCCAAAAAGTGTATAGTCATCCCCTTTGGCAAAAACAAAGTGCCCACAAATTACCACATAGGTGGTAATCCATTAAGTACGGAAGAAGTAATTAGGGACCTGGAGACCAAAGTTGATAGCAATCTCTCATTTGAAAACCACGTGGCCAAAGTGGTTAGAAAAACATTTTATATAGCCCACCTAATCATGAAGGGATTTACATCTAGATCAGGGGAGATCATCGTGCCTCTTTACTCATCCCTCATCAGGCCCATAATTGAGTAAAATGCCCCTTTTGGGATGTACCTTACCAGACACCTGCAGCAACTGGAAAGACCCCAAAAGTACCTCACCAAGAGGATCAAAGGGCTCAAACAGATGCCATATGCTGCCCAGTTAAAGAAACTCCAGCTCTACTCAGTAGCATACCGCCTGCTCAGAGGTGATCTGTGCTTGACGTATAAGGCCATGTCCAACCCGGAATTAATGGACATGCTGCACCTCAGAAAATCCAAATCTCATCGAGCTACGCACTCGAGAGACTTGAACCTCAGCACTGAAATAAATAGGACATGCTGGAGGGACAGATTCATAACCCAGAGGCTCCATTCACTCTGGAATAAAATCCCAGTCCAGGTTATGCAGAGTCCCTCATTGACTCTCTTCAAGAGGAATCTTGATGAGTGGATGGGAGATCGTAGGTTTATCTCGGGTATCCCTTCTGTGTCACTGTTAGACAGAGGCACAATATACTAACCTCGAAAAAGGGCATAGCAAAATTCATTTAAAATGGGTGGCGAAAGCCAAACACACTCTGGCTAGGCTTATAAATGCCCTAGGCAGATAGCCTAGTATGAACCTATGAACCTATAAAAAAAAAAAAAAAAAAAAAAAAAAAGAATGGCTGAAGACCTTTATTACTTTAGTCGGGTTAAGCCAGCCTTCCCCTTCTAAGAGAACTAGGACTGAATTTGCTTATGATACACAGGATTCTGAAATTTCTGTTTCCTCTGATGACCAGGATTTACCCTTATCTACTTATGAGGATTCTGATGCATAGGAGACTATTCCCTCTGCCCCCCCCCCCCCCCGAGGATTTCTCTTTTGGTGAAACCTTGCATACTCTTAGGGAGCATTTCCACTGGGAAAGCCATGATTATTCTGATTCTAAAAAGAGGCTTAGGAATTTCTTACTCCTGCTTCAAAACAAGCCTTTAGCTATCCCTCCTGTACTAGACATTGTTGATGATGCCTTTTCGGAATGTAGCTTGGCCCCTGACTCTCTGCCTCCTGTTCCCAGAAAACCTGATAGATATTACAGGGTTCCCGTCTCAAGTTCCTTTTTAAACATCCTACTGGGGATCCTGAGACCATTTCACAGGGACCCGAGGGCATTAAGGCTACTACTGCCAAAAATCCTACCCCCTCTGATAGAGACACCAGGGCGCTGGATAGATGGGGTAAGAAGGTATACACTTCTGCTACCTTGGCCATTAGGGCCTTAAACTGTCAGTTTCATATGTTAAAGTATCAGCAACATATTATTGGATTGCTTAAACAGAAAATGTTGTTGATTCTTGACTCTGCTGAAAATAAGGATTTACAGGATTTAATGCATTTTGCTGAACAGGTTGGAAGACATACTTTGCAGTGTGGATTTAATTCACTAGAGGCATCTTTCAGGGCTGCTGTCACTGGGTCTGTACTTAGAAGGCATGCTTGGCTTAAGGAGCAATCTTTGCCAGATCATGTTAAAGCTAAATTGCTGGATGTTCCCTTAAATCAGGACCGTCTGTTTGGCAACAAAGCAGGAGAAGTTCTTAAAAAGATGGAGGAAAAAGCTAAATCAATGCAAACTGTTAAAAGATTTCCTACAAGTACAGCCTCCAAGATTTAGTAGGCATTGGCCCTTTCTTGTCTCTTCCAGGCTTTCTCAGTCCAAACCCAGAACTAGCAGAACACCCAGGCTTCAGTCCCAGGGTACGCACAGGATTAAGCAGTGGGGGGCTCCCACTTCCAAATCAGGGAGTAGTAAGACTCCCCCCTGTGGTAAGCTGTCTCAGTGACTTAACTTTTTAAAACTTCCACGCACTACTCAACTGACTGCTCCTTTTGGGTGAAAGATTGTTCTGCAGGCCAAAACTGGGAGCTCATTACCCAGGACAAATGGGTTTTAAATATAGTGCCCGAAGGATACAGATTTCACTTCCACAGTTACCAACCCCCAACATTTGGCCATATCTACCCCCAAATCAGTGGGCAGAGGCTCAAAAGCAAGTACTCTCTCTCTCTCTTAAGCATAAAGGCTATTCAAACTGTACCAGAAGAGGAAAAGGGACAAGGTTTCTACTCAACTTTTCCTGGTTCCCAGAAACGACAATTCATGGCGTCCTATCCTGGACCTTTCTGTCCTAAACACCTTTTTTGGTGATTCCAAAATTCAAGATGCTAACTTTTCTCCAGTTGCTTCTGATGCTAGGCAAAGATGCCTGGTTGGCAACACTGGATTTAAAGGAAGCCTACGTGCACATCCCAATCGGACTCTTGCTGAAGATACCTATGCTTCAAAGCAGTTTACATGCACTATCAGTTCTCTGCACTGCCTTTGGCTTATCTACTGCACCCAGGGTATTCACAAAGTGCCTATTTCCAGTCATTGCATTTTGCAGGCAAAGAAATATTCAAATATACTCATACCTGGGCGATTGCGTAATTCAGGACATACTCTTGCATCATCTGGCATTTGTACAAAAGGTGCTAACTTGTTTGGGGTACACCATAAATGAAAAGAAGTCACATCTGGTACCCTGTCAACAAATTATATTCCTGGGAGCAAGCTTGAACACTACTTCCCAGATGGCTTTTCTCATGCCAGAGAAACAAATTCATTTGACAACTTGCTTCAAACTGATGGCCACAAAGACCCTGCTGTCTGCAAGGCAAATACTGCAAGCCATGGAGTTCATGGCCTCCTGCATTCTAATAATTCCATATGCAAGACTGCATATGAGGAAACTACAATGGTATCTAAAAAGCCTATAGTGTCAACATTCTCGGGATCTAGAAGCTATGATTCCTGTCATACCTTGCCTACGGTTAGAGTTCCTTTGGTGGGCAGAGGCCTGCCACCAAAACACAAGGGACTACCATTCACTCCACCCCCTGCTGCCCAAGCCCTAACAACAGACGCATCAGATTATGCATGGGGGGGGGGGGCTCACCTTGCAGGGAAGTGCATTCAGGACAAATGGAACCCAAGTCAAATGAACCTGCATATCCATCAAAAAGAAATGTTAGCTGTACGGAACGCTCCGACAGCCTTCAAGGACCACATTCTTCCATGACAATTAATGGTAAAGAAGGACAACACCACTGTTATGTGGTACATAAACAAGCAGGGGGTACCTATTCTTACCCCCTCTGCAGACTAGCCATGGCTCTGTGGAACACAGCATTGAGCTACCAAGTGCATCTACAGGCTCAGTTCCTGCCAGGAAAACTAAATACACTGGCAGATGAACTAAGCAGAAATCTCATGGACCCACACGAGTGGAAACTGGAACCAAATACTTTAAACATGTTGATAAACAAATGGGGGAGCCCAGATAAAGACCTGTTTGCCTCCCCCCAGAACTACTAATTGAACAAATTCTGCACAAGGACTCCCCACAAACAACTTTGGAAAGTGGATGCTCTGTCCTTCAGCTGGAAAAATCTATTAGTTTATGCCTTTTACCCTCTGCCTCTCCTATCCAAAGTACTACTAAAGTTCAAACAGGACAAACCAAGGACGATACTGATTGCACCAGGCTGAACATGCCAACACTGGTACCCCCTCTTCCGCAGTGTGTCACTGCTGGCTCCATGGCACCTGCCTCAGACCCCTACCCTGCTGTCACAATAGGAGAGCCAGATTCTACACCCCCAGCTTCAAACCCTGAACCTGGCAGCCTGGCTAATTACCTAATCTCTCCATTACCATCCCTCAGTAAACAAGTGTTGGATGTCATTTTGGAAACAAGGAGGCCTAGTACTAGAAAATTTTATGCTGAAAAATGGAAAAGATTCTGTGCCTAGAACCTAACTCAAGGAATGGACACAGCAGCGCCCAACTTACCTCAGATTCTTCAGTACTTAACTGAGATGCTTCACAAGGGCCTTTCATTTTCCTCAATAAAAATGCACGTCTCAGCCATTTCAGCTCATTACAACACAGAACCACTCCTCTTCTCTCATCCACTGCTCAAGCAGTTCCTCAGAGGGTAATAAACTTAAGACCACCCAGGAGAGCCCCAACTCCAGTCTGGGACTTTAACTTTGTATTGGAAAAACTCACTCTTCCTCCTTTTGAGCCAGCTGCAAGTGCAGAGTTAAAATTCCTTTCTTGGAAAACAGCCTTCCTTTTAGCAATCACTTCAGCAAGAAGGGTATCTGAATTACAGGCCCTTATGGCAGTGGAGCCTTTCATCATCTTTCACGTGGACAGGGTGTCCCTCAGGACCAATCCCTCCTTCATGCCGAAGGTGGAATCCAGTGTGGCTCTTAAATCAGTCCAGTCATTTGCAACCTTCTTTTCTAATCCACAGAACAAAGGGGAGCGCATATTGCACTCCTTAGATGTGCATAGACAACTTAGATTTTACTTGGACAGGACTAAACCTCAAAGGAAATCTGAACAACTGCTGGTGGCAATTGCTGCAGGGGCAGAGGGGAAGGCTATTTCAAAGCAAGCCATTTCTAAATGGATAGGCCATTGCATTCATTTCTGCTTTAAGCACCATGGAAACCTATCCCACAGGGGATTAGACCCCATTCAACCAGGGCTGCATCTACCTCTACACCCTTTCTCAGAGGTGTCCCTACCAGTGACATCCTAGAAGCTGCTACCTGGAGTTCTGTACATACTTTCACCAAGCATTACCATTTGCCAATTTTCTCTAAATCCAGAGCTGGCTTTGCCACTGCAGTCTTGCAGGGCCTTGTAGCTGGTCCTAATGCTATCTAAATTCCTCCTCCCATCCTTAGTTGTATGTATGTATATATGTTTAATTGCTTCCCATTAGGGGGGCACCTGACATCTGGGGCAAGAAAAACTGATGTAATGACGTTGGCTGCATGCTTTATACCCTTGACTACCTGACGTCACTTAAGATGAGACAGCAACTGATGCAGGACCGAAGACTTTGATAATCAGGCTGATTGAGGGCTACTGCAAGCAGATGACTGCAACCGTGAATACGCTCGAACATCTACATTTATGGTAAGTGTACACAACTGTATTTTTCTATTCCTGACTGTACAGCGATCTTCATTCACAAGGCTTGATATGTCAAAACTTTATCTGGTCTTCACAGATCAGTGATTCCATGTTCTGACATTTTGATCCTTTGAAGGGGACCTACATGCATACATATCCGACTTCAGATATAGTGTCCCCATAATAATTGCGATAATTTTTATTTTTCACTTTTCCTAAGCTGCAAATATTGGTACATTATGGGTAAGGGAGAAGCTTGAGAGTTCCTGATTGCCACAAGCTGTAGCAGTGGCTGAGTTAGATCCGATGGATTGGATTCGAACCCATCAGTTGAGGAAGAATGAAAATGGATAACACAGATGGAACGTTAGTCTGTACATAACTTTTTTTTTTTTTTTTTTCATTTCATATCCTTGCAACTTTGGGCTTTTTTGTGTAAAATTCCACAGTAAACAGATTATTGCCAACGGAACATACCTAAATTGTCCTCCTGTGTATTGCATCATTTCTTGTTAGCTCCCTGCCAGTACTGAATGCCATACTTTTTCATTTTCCCTGTAGCTTTGTGTCTTATTTATAATGCATCCTTCTATCCCTTCATATCCTAGCATAGTGATTTCTATATTTGTAGCTCCTTTCATAATGTATGCTCACTGTTACATTTCTTCATATCTTAGGATCATAGGAGGTTACTAGGCTTAAGACCCTAGTGCCCTTAGAAGTCTAGCCAAGTTTTACCCTTATTTCCACAATCAGCACCTGTCACCCCTGTCCAAGAAGGGCATAGGTGGAGCCTCCGGGGTAAACTTACGGTTACTCATCACATTGTCCAGATTCCATTTGAAGAGGGCCAATGAGGTGTTCTGGTTGACATGAAGCGGGAGTTTGTTCCAAAGGTGTGGTAACCTCTGGGAGACAAATCTGTCCCTCCAGCCAGTTCTGTTACCAGGTTAAGGCCATTAGAGTGAGTAACCTGTGTACCATTTCACTTGCAGATATGCAGCATTCCCAATAAGGCAGGGTGAAAGATGCCTTACACGAAAGGCAGAAATCACCTCTGAGCAGTCTGTATGAAACAGAATAAAGTGACAGTAATTTCAGATGGTCTTTGTAGGACAGTTGCTGAAGATCTTGAAGGTTCCTTATGAGGAACCTTTACGGGTCTCTCCAGTTGCTGCAGGTGCTTGGAAAGGTACATGCCAAAAGGGGCGTTGTACTCCATTATTGGCCTGATGAAGGAAGAGTACAGGGAGGTTATAACTTTTTCTTTTTTTTTCTGGCAGAAATGCCCTTACTTCTGAGTTGAGCAATATAGAATGCCCTTCTTACCACTGTGGAGACATAGTGATCAAAGGTAAGGTTGCTGTCAGCTTGTGTGCCCAGATCTGTCACCACTCAGTGCGTACTTAGGGTGGTGTTATTGATGTGGTAGTTGGCAGGAACATCACTGTTACCGAAAAGGATGATGATACATTTTTTTGCATTGAGTTTAAGGCCATGACCTTTCCACCAGTCATTTGTGTAAGACCCTCTTGTAGGATGTTGACGTCATTTGGAGATTGAGTGCTCCCAGTTTGCAGTCATCAACAAACTTTGTCAGCCACGGACATTTAGTTTTAGCTTGCATTTTGAAGAAATAGATTCCAAACAGTAGAGGTCCCAGGACTGATCCCTGTGGAACACCACTGGTTACAGGTCTGCTGTTGGAGGTGGATTCCCTTATTTTGACTGTATGGGTTCCATCAGTGAGCCAGTTAGCAACCCATCTAATGATATACGGGTTGATACCTAGCTGGGTGAGTATCTCAGTTATGCCTGAGTGGGGGATAGTGGCAGAAGCATTGGCCAAGTCTAGGTAGGCTGTGTGCACAGATTTCCCCTCATCAAGGACCTTGGTGAATGTCTTAGTTTAAGAGGCATGATCACCCTTCGACAAATCCTGATTGAGTAGGGTCAAGTGTTTGGAGGTTCTCAATGTCTTTGTTGATAAGGTCCATGATGATTCTCTCCATGGCCTTGCAGATGAGGCTATTCAGGCTAATAGGTTATAGTTCCCGGGGTCAGTGGAAGCATCACCTTTTGTGCAAGGGGATACTGGTGGCCTTGTCCCATTCAGCTGGGACTAAGCCAGTGCTAAGACTATGATTTAAGAGTACCCAATGGCGTTGCTAATTCTTGTTTGAGCCCATGTAGGATGCAGTCTGGGATGTTCTCAGGTCTCATGGATGCTGTGTGTTTGACCTTAGAGAGAGCTTTCACAACCTACTCTGTAGAGATGCAGGGTAGAAGACTGGTGGTAGGGATGTCTGAGTAAGTGTGGCCGGGAAGGGGGAGTGAATTTTTCTCAGGAGCTGTTGGCTAACAGGTTAGCAGTGTCTACAGGCTCGGTAAATGTGGTGGTATTAACTACCAGTGCGGCACAAATCTGAGCCTTTCCTTTTAGGATACTGATGTAACTAAAGAACACCTTTTGGTTGTCCTTAGTTGAGGAAGCTAATTTGGATTCGTAGATGGCTTTGGAGGGCTTCACAAGGAGTCTTACTTGCTTGTTTAAGCTGAGTAGGGAGTGTTTCCAGTTTGGGGCTCACTCTCACTTGCTTTTAGATAGCAGTTTCTTTCTCTTATTGTAAACCCTTTAATGGCAGTTGTCCACCAGACAGGTTTGCTCTTCCTCGGGGAGCTTGTTTTGTTCCTGTCTGGTACGGCTGCATCAGTGTAGTTGTTCAAGTGTTTGTATAAAGCATTTGTGTAGATCTCTGCATAGTTGCCAGTTCCATCTGAGGGAGGAGGTGCAGTGAAGCTATTTATACCATCCTGTAAGAGGTTATATAATCTGTTTTGGATAAGTTTTTTAGTGTCATTTGTGCTATAGGGGAGTCAGGTATGATAGTAACTTTGAATGAGACTGATTTGAGGCCGGATTTCACCAGGGAAGACCTCACAATAGGGTGCTACAATGGTCCCCCCATATTGGTAAGCACCAGATCCAGGATGTTGGCACCCCTTGTGGGGTTGTCAAGTAGCTGGTCCAGGGCAATGGAGTTAATGAAGTCGAGTAACCTTTGGGCAAGTGAGTTTTTCCTCATCAGTAATTTCCCCAGTCAGTGGATAGGTAGTTAAAGTTGCCCAAAACCATGGTGTTCAGATGTATCTTGATAGACTCATTTAGATTCAAATAGGCAGAATGGGTGTTTGAATCAGGGGTCCTGTAAGCTGGCAATGACTTGAATAGGTATCCTACCAATAGTTAGTTGTACCTGAAGCATCTCCAGGGAATCATGCTGTCTAACTAGTCTGGAGGTGTATTTATCTTTAATGAATAGTGATACACTGCCTCCTTTAGTTTTCATGCCTTCAGTTTGTGGTCTGAACGTGTGGAAGGAGGTGTAGCCCAGTATGGCTGGGGTGCTCTCCACAGCCTTGAACCAAGTCTTCGTGGCTGCACAAATGTCTGTCTTCCAAGGAGAGGACTGCTTCTAGTGAATGCAGTTTCATGTTAAGACTCCCAGAGTTTAGCAGCAAAACCTTGAGGTTGTTCTTAGATGAAGGTATGTCAATAATTTTGTCCTTGAGACACTGCCAAAAAAACCCACTATGGAGGTGTCAAGTCCCTTAGCCAGTAGCCGAAATGAAGACAGTCTCTGACAAAGCATCAAGGTCCGTCTATCATGTCATCCCAGACTGTATCCCCTTGGGATTACACTAGAAATTAAACCAGTTATCGAAGTCGGTCATCTTCTGTTTGTATTGAGGCACCTTCCTAGGTGAAGGTGATAGGGACATACCAGTCTGAGAAGCACAGTTCAAGAGCTTAATCATATCTCTCTCCATATAGTCCAGAGAGATGCATTTAAAATGGTTCACACCACCGTCGTAACAGGTCAGAGATGGTCTTCATTTCGGCTACTGGCCAAGGGACTTGACACCTCCATAGTGTTTTCACACAATTTTTTTTTTGTTGTTGTTTTTTCTTTAGCATTTGCTGTGTTCTTCTCTGTATTTTTTGCTGTGTGTACATTCTATTGTAAATTTGCGTTTGCAGTGATCTTACTATGTATTCTTGCTGTGTGGACATTCTTTTGTATTCTTCTCATGCATTATATTCCTTGGTTGTACTGCCTTTGGAGCTTTTCTCCCCGGGCCTCCACTGAAAATGGGTTCTTCTTGGCCCAGTGGACTTCCCCGGTAATCAAACTGAAATAAATAAAAAAAAAAAATAATAAAACCGTACCTGTTGTTGAGAAACTTGAGTGCATGTGTGATATGGTGGATCCTGGCACCTGATCATGACCTTCTTATCCAGCTTAGTGAGAGGAATATCTGTGTGTCTCGCAATGGAATCACCTATGACTAATACGTTTGGCTTTGTGTTCTGCCTTAAGGGCTTGACAGGTGAGACACTTGTGAGTTATTATGTGTATTGTGTTCTGCAGAGGAAGTATTATGTGTAACGTGCTTTGTGTTTGCGAGGTCTCTTGTATTTAGGTACGTTTCTGGTGAGGACCTCCACATATGTAGGTATGTGGGATGTGGGTCTGGGTGAAGGAGGAGATGAGGTGTGCATGCTGACAGACCCACTCATTGTCGTATGTACTGACTGATGTGTAAGAGAGCAAGGTTTCATGGTTCTTAATATAGTTGCATCTATCACATATTGAGTTTGTGTGGTCTAGGAGCAGAGGGTTGTTGATGAACATAAGGCAGTTACTACACTGTCTCAGGATGCCCATGTCAACCAAGCTGGCTGGAGAATCTGTGGGAAATTGTACGTCCGTAGTGTTGGGTAAATTTATATGCTCAGAAAGTGAGGTTGCAGTTAGGGGATGGCAAGTGGATGAGAGGTGGGTTGGAACCTCTGAGGCTAGGCTTAGTGTTCTAGCTGACAGTAGAGCTGAGCCACGAAAAACCTCTTGAGGGCCACAAGCAAAGTGTTAAGGGAAAATTTTACAAGCAAAATGTTTGCTACTATAACCACTAACAGTGACTACTGCTACATGGCAGTGCACGATGGTGCACTACACATAAAACTTGTGTGGCTTCTATAAAACACAAAATAACCCTTTTAACTCAAAATAGCAAATAAGGATGCAATTTCTGAGCTGAAGTCCAATCACCCTTGATTAGACAGCACTCTCCTCCCACAAAGGTGCAGAAAGGCCTTCTCCAACAAAGAGGGCTTGAATTTGATGCTCGGAAGTTGCAAAAGAGACCCAGGCACAGCAAGGCTGGAGCTGGGCTATGCTACATCTGAACTAGTACAGTATGCGGTAAAATGTGGCCAAAAACATTTCTGAGAATTCAGACAGACAGTAGAGTGCAAATATTAATTAAGAGTGTAATTTAAGTGCAGAAGCAGGCACTTATAGTTAGTTGAAACAAAGGATGCCTCAGATCTTTCTGTATCTCAGTGAAGAGCTGGTTTTAGTGCTCAAGTGATACAAGGCAGTCTAGACTCTGTAAGACTGAATCTAGTTTATGCTAAGTGCAGAGGTATTTGATGCTCAAAGTGTTTAAAATCACAGTCCCTACAGCAAAAAAAAAAAAAAAAAAACAGTATAAAGCATCAATTCTGTAGAACAGTGTTCTCGGTGTAATTAGGCTACTAACCAGCAGTAATAAAAGAAGCGGTATAAATGTAATTGAATACATTTAAGAACAGCAGCAAAAGCAAAATAAAGTATTAAAGTAGGAAAAGGCAAGGTTTATGTACAGTAAAACACAGTAATAGTGTGTAAAATATATATATTTCTTTCAAGGTTAAGAGCTAAGGAGGTGGGCCTTCCCAAATAGTCTCACTGTACTCAGTAGAAAGATCTGATGCGATGGGACTGGGAGGAGTGTCTAATAAAAATTTATAGTAAGAGGTGGGTAAAGCCAAAGCCGCCAAGTTATAAGAACACAGCAGTAATATGGGAGCGAGGGAAAATCAAATGTAGCCAGCCAGAGTAAGTGTTCACAGGTGAAACAGAAACCAGTTTAACAGACAAACTTAGCAACACTAAGCAAAGAATTACTAAATGTTACTGAAACAGTTATAGCACGTAGAAAAAATGCTTCCTCTTATTGACTTCATAGGTGCAGAAATGATCTTCATTTCCTGTGTCTGAATCTTCTTGTTTCGGATAAAATTCCAGTTTTAACATCTTCTTTTGGAGGCAGTTCTAACAGATATGTAGTACATTGTTATGTTTTGCTGTAACAGCTGTTACTTGTACATGTTGCACATTGGAACTTTGTTTCTGTTTACCCTTTTGTTGGCTGGGTTAGTCCCACTAGACTAGTAGCCTCTTTCATGGGAGAACCAAAGTGATATTCATATTAGCTAGGGAAATTTTGACCAGGGCATTGGGGAACTTACCCTTACCTTTTCAATAGGTGCTGTGGGATCTTTTACATCCTTCTGAACTACCAACTCAAAGCAGATGGGGCCTGTTTTAATTTCTCAGTCGAAGGAGTGCAGTACCCATCTAGACAGCAGTGTCAGCAATTGATCTACCTGGTGTAGGAATAGAACTCGCACTCTTCTGCATCAAAGGTGAGTGGTGCTACCTGTTCTGCCACTGATACAGACACTTTACTCTTGAGTTTCCTGTTATTTTTTATTGTATTTTTTTTTTAATCTGATTCTAAGCATGGTTAGTACTTTCTGTCTAATGTGCTATGTCCTGTGAAGCACTCTATAAAGCCAGCCCTCCTCCTGATCATGTTAACATTTAATGTTAAGTTGTCTATCTCGCCTTCATTCTTGCTGGATGGGTTCGGAGCCGACCTCGGCTCCGACTCGGCCACTCTAAAAGCTCGAGAGTTGGTTCCACCGGCTCGAGGCTCCCTTATATCCCACAATGCTAGGCGAGAGTTACCCCAGATCTCGTTTGCCGCTACAGCGATCGAGGTGTTGGTTTTTCTACCGGCTTGTTGGTAAGTGTATTTTCAGTAAAGTTAGAATACTTAAACCCCTATATTTTTAAGTTTAACTACTTTTCCCTTAGTTTAGTGGATTTCTACCCCTGTTTTTCATAAAATCCGTTTTTCCCACAAGAACTTAAAGTTCTCCTCGGCCTTCTGGCCTTCCCCATTCCCTAGTGGTGTGTGTGTGTGTTGCTCTTAATTAAAACTTTTAGTTAATTGTTTTATTTTGAGTTTTAAAATAAGATAAGTGTAATCAGTGTGTCTGACTGAGTGTGTGTGGTTACACTTTCTTGTTCTAGGATGTCTAAAGACACAAAGGTCTCAGGCTTCAAGAAGTGTGATGCGTGCTGTCAGAAAATGTCTCTGACAGACGGTCACACTTCTTGTGTCTACTGGGGCCTTTGCACCTGCAGGACTCCTGTGCTGTATGCCACGGCTTCAGTCCCAGGGTCCTGCAGGAAAGAAAGAACAAGTTGATCCTAAGGGGTCTACTTAAGCCTGAGGATTCCCTTTCTGTCTCTGGGAAGCCCTCCAAGGCTTCTAGGTCCTCGGCTCCAGCTACTGAGCCGAGACCTAAGGCTGCTAAACCTACGTCTGCATCGGCTCCGGCTGGAGCCGATGAGTCTACAGCTTCTGTGGTTCCCTCGGCTCCGGCTGGAGCCGAGGTATAAATCCTTGTCGGCTCCGACCAGACCTTCGGAGCCGACATCTAGGAAGAGATCTAGGTCACCATCCCTTGGCTCCGTTCATTCGGCTCCAGCATCTCCTCTGCTGTCTGAACGGAGCCATAAATCTCACTCCTCTAGGTCATCGAGGCTGTCGGATCATGACCTTCAGAGGGTAGTGAGTCGACTTCTTAAGTCCGAGGCACTGGCCCAAATGCTTCAGAGCCCGACTCATCAGTCGATGCCTGCCCCTGTCCATCAATATGTTCCTCCTCCGACTCAGTTGAGCTCGGGCCGGCGGAACCGAGACTGTGGTAGCGTCGGAGCCGATACAGATGTCTTCGGCTCCGTCGTCGGCTCGATTTCTTCTTTCAAGAATCTCGGCGCCGGACTTCCCTCGCCGGCTCCGAGGGGTGAGTGGCATCGGACCCTTGTCCGACCCGCTCTTCCTCTCGGAGCTTCGGCTGGTGAGTTCGGCTCCGACATCGGCCTCGGAGCCATCACTGTCGGTGCCGAGGAGGTTCTCAGCTTCGGAGCGGGACCTCTGGCTCTGCCTGACAGGGGTGCGTTCGAGGTCATGCGGAGTGTGTTAGAACCTGGCTCTACTCCACAGTCGGCTCCGTCCGCCCCTCCCTCTACGGTGCCTCAGGTCAAATCAACTCACTCCCTCATCCCGGGCCGCAGAGAGCCAGCTCCTCAGGAACCCCTGTGGGATCTCATCCTCTTCGAGGCCTCTCCTGATTTGGCAGAAGAGCCCTCGGAAGAGGAAGTGTAAGAGGAAACACATTGACTCACCTGAGTCCATCACATCTGACACAGATTTAGAGGGTTCCCCCCGTTCCCCTTCTGAAGATGTCTCCTTTGCAGACATTCTAGAAATCCTCAAGCAGAGGGGAAATTGGCCAGCCCTCAACCCTTCGGAGGATGAATCTGTGTACCTTGAGGCGTTTGGCTCTCGTCCTTCCACCTCCTGGGTGTCTCCCCCCTTTGACCCCCTCATGCAGGTGGTGGCTAAAAAGGCATGGACGGCTCCTGATTCAGTGGACCCCACTCCCAGGAGACCCTCAGAATTCATAACGGCACCAGCAGACAAACAGTTCTTGACAAAAGGAGATGTTCTTCGTTTTCCATTGCTGCAGTCCTTACTATTGGGTATAGTCCGCATCCAGTCGGCCCGAATACCAGTAAGGCTGGCGTCGGTCAGGGCGGGTACTATGACGGCGACATCCTCAGTCTTTTGCGCGTGGTCCGATGCAGAAGCAGTTTTGCGAGTGCAGGTTGGCGTTCTGAAATATTTCGAAACCGGAGTTTCAGACCGAATCAGAGTTGGCTAAGTACCCGTTGGGGAACATTTTGGTTTTTCTTGCCTCAGTATTTAACCGGATGTCAGAAAAAGTGAATAACTGTATTTCTTGTGGGAAACAAATACCTCATAGGGATTACCATACATTGTGTATACCTTGTTTAGGGCCTGAGCACGACGTTGTTGGTTGCCGCTCTTGTGCTAGGTTTAACAAACGCACTATTAAGAGGAGGTTAGACTGTGCCAGATTAGTGTTTGGGAAGCGTTGCAATTATAAAATGCCGTCGGATGCTCCGGCCCGTCAAGGACTAAACAGCGAAGCCTAGGGTTGATGAACCGGCAGTCCCGGACGTCGGTTCTTTAGATGGCTCAGTGGAGCCAGAGGTTTTGCCAGGAGTTTCTATGGAGTCTCAGGCAGAAACTTTACTGTTACAGGATGTGCCCTCTCAGGAGGCAGGCCAGGCTGAGGGGGCTTCTCAGGTAACTATTCTTCCCTCTCTTCCCAAAGTAGTTAGAGCCTCTCCTTCTGTTGCCAAAACTTCTTTTAGAGGTAGGGCAGCTTCAGCTTCAGTAGGGGCTTCTCCTAGCCTTTCGGGTTCTGTACCTAAGAAACATATGCTTAAAATGGCAGAAGATTTAATTACTATGATTAGAGGTTCTATGGGCCCTCCTGATAAGAGGCCTAGAGTGGAACCAGAGTTTGACAGTTTTGAACAGGGTTCAGGGGCTTCTGAGTCTTCTGCGGAAGATTTGCAGGAGTATCCTCATTATTCTGATTCTGATGTGGATGATGCCCTTCTCCTCCTGAGGATTTTCATTTTCAGAGACTCTGCATTCCATGAGGGAGCACTTTAAATGGGAAGGCCAGGATTACTCTGATTCCAGGAAGAGGCTTAGGGAATTCTTGTTTTACCCCAGCATTGGCCCTTAGCTATACCTCCTGTGTTGAATGTGGTGGAAGATGTTTTGCAGAGGCTTCCTGAACCCTGATTCTTTGCCTCCTGCTCCTGTTAAACCTGATAGGTACTATAGGGTGCCCAGCTCATAAGTATTTGTTTAAGAGTCCTAGGGCGGACCCAGAAATTGTTTCTCAGGGGCCTAAAGGTGTTAAGGCCTCTGTGGTTAAAAATCCTGTTCCCACTGACAAAGAGGCAAGGGCGTTAGATAGGTGGGGTAAGAAATATACTTCTTCCACTCTAGCCATGGGAGCGTTGAATTGTCAGTTTCACATGCTGAAATATCAAAATTATCTCCTTTCACAATTGAAATCTAAGGTGGATGCTTTGGCGGAAGGTATTGATTGTAAAGACTTGCTGGATTTAGTTTGTGTCTGAACAAGTGGGCAAGCATTCTTTGCAATGTGGTTTTGATGCTGTGCAGGCCTCCTCGAGGGTGGCTGCCACTAGTTCTGTTCTTCGCAGGCATGCCTGGTTGAGGGATCAAAATTTGGCTGAGCATGTTAAGACAAGGATTTTGGATGCTCCTTTACAGTCTGATGTGTTGTTTGGTTCACCTGTGGAAGCAGTTTTAAAGAAAATGGAGGACAAAGCTAAGTCTATGCAAACTGTTAAAGATTTTTTGCAGGTACAGCCACCGAAGTTTAGTAGAAATTGGCCTGCTAAGGGGTGGACATATCCTGCTTATGATTCCCAGTCTAGGGGTAGGTCTGGACGTGGTAGGGGCAGGGCTCAAGGTTCTTTTAGGCCTAGATCAGGGAGTTCACCTGCTCAGACTTCTGGTGAGGGCAGGGGTCAGTCCTTTCGTAAACAGACCCAATGACCTGCCTTTTCAGCTGCCAGTAGTTTCTCGTCTGGCAGCTCCTTTAGAAGGACGGCTGTCTCTTTTCAAAGTAACTTGGGATTTAATTACTCAAGACAGATGGGTGTTGGACATCATTCAGCCAGTCCCTGTATCAGAAAGGGGCCTAGGATTTTATTCTCGCATGTTCCTAGTACTACAGAAGGGGAACACGTGGAGACTGCTTTTGGATTTATCTCTCCTCAACACTTATCTGGACATTCCCAAGTTCAAGATGTTGACGTTACAACAGCTTTTACCCCTGCTGGGCAAAGATCACTGGATGGTAACTTTAGATCTCAAGGAAGCTTACCTTCATGTGCCTATCAGGCTAAGTTACAGGAAGTATCTGCGGTTTTGAGCTGGAGATTCTCATTATCAGTTCTCTGCATTGCCCTTTGGCTTATCTACTGCGCCCAGAGTATTCACAAAGGTTCTGGCTCCAGTGATAGCTTACTTCAGGCTACAGGAACTTCAAATCTATCCTTATTTACACGACTGCCTGTTTCTGGCTCAAGACAAGGAAGACCTTCTTCAGCATCTGGAATATCTTTTAGCAGTGCTAAGATGCCTAGGGTATTCTGTGAACGAAATAAAGTCCAGTCTAGTACCCTCTCAAGACATGTGCTTTCTGGGTGTGAGACTGAATACAGCAGCCCAGATGGCCTTTTTAACCCCGGACAAACAAGAGTCTATCACTTTACTTCCATCAACTATCTCATCAGTCCGTGCTGACTGCAGAGACAGTCCTTCAAGCATTAGGGTTCATGGCATCTTGTATTCTGGTGCTTCCCAATGCCAAACTGCATATGAGGAAGTTACAATGGTATCTCAGAAATGTATGGACACAGCACTGCCAGGATTTAGACACTGTCATTCAAATAATACCTTGCCTTCAAAGAGAATTTTTGTGGTGGGCTCAGGAATGTCACCTAAACAAGGGACTCTCGGTGACCCGGCCAGAGGCGAGTCAGATTTTACCGACAGATGCCTCAGTCATTGCTTGGGGAGCTCATCTAAATGGAAAGTGGATACAAGACAAGTGGCCTGCCAGACTACAGCATCTACATATCAACATGAAGGAGATGTTAGCAGTCCAGTTCGCATTGATGGCTTTCAAGGAGTTACTTCTTCCAGGGCAGGTGTTGATTCTAACAGACAACACAACTGTCATGTGGTACTTCAACAAACAAGGGGGAACACATTCTTATCCTCTATGCAGGCAAGCAATGATTTTATGGGAGACTGCTACGCTTGCACCTAACTCTTCAGGCAAGGTTTCTGCCAGGAGCACAGACCTCCTTAGCAGATGTGTTAAGCAGACAAATCATGGATCCCCACAAGTGGAAACTGGATCTTCATGTATTTCAGATATTGACAGTGTCATGGGGAACTCCAGACATAGATCTGTTCGCTTCTCCACTAAACCACCAGCTGCCACAGTTTTGCACAAAGGGGTTTCATCACACAGCTTGGAAAGTGGATGCTCTGTCTTTCAGTTGGACAAACCTTCATGTGTATGCCTTTCCACCTCTGCCTCTTCTTCCAAAGGTACTGTTAAAGGTCAGACAGGACAGGCCAAGGATGATTTTGATAGCTCCAGATTGGCCTCGGCAACACTGGTACCCTCTACTACGGAGTCTGGTAAAGAAGCCTCCATGGCCTTAACCTTTGATTCCACATCTGTTATCCCAGCAGGACGGTCATCTGCTCCATGTCAAGCTTCACTCTCTTCATCTGACAGCCTGGCATATTCTGTGTTGAACCACAGCAGGTCTCAACTTCCTCAACAAGTTTTAAATGTGATCATGGAAGCTAGAAGACCTAGTACAAGGAAAGTGTACGCAGCAAAATGGAAGAGATTTTTATTTTGGAGTAAAGCAAAGAATTTGGAGATTTCTGAGCCTAATTTGAGTCTGGCTCTTCAATATCTTACTGAGTTACTGGACAAGGGTCTGTCCTTCTCTTCTATTAAGATTCATGCTGCAGCAATCTCAGCTCACTATGATTGTGACCCACCATTGTTTTCGCATCCTTTGTTCAAGCAGTTTCTTAGAGGGGCAAAAATATAAGACCCCCGGCTCCTACTCCTGCTTGGGATCTCAATTTTGTGTTGGAAAAACTTACTCTACAACCTTTTGAGCCTGCGGCTACTGCTGAATTGAAATATTTGTCATGGAAGACTGCTTTTTTGTTGGCTATTACTTCTGCAAGAAGGGTGTCTATGAGTTGCAGGCCCTTATGGCAGTCGAGCCCTTTTTGATTTTCCATACGGATAGGGTATCATTACGTACTAATCCTTCCTTTATGCCTAAGGTGGTTTCTAGTGTGGCTTTAAACCAAACTATTCATTTGCCTACTTTTTATGCAGACCCCAAAATAAAGGGAAAAGATTTTGCATACTTTAGATGTACACAGGCAATTGCGTTATTACTTAAGCAGGACTAAGGATTTTAGGCAGTCTCAGCAGTTGTTTGTTTCTTTTGCTTTGAGTTCGCAGGGCAAGCCTGTGTCAAAACAAACTATTTCTAGGTGGATTGGCTTTTGCATTGCATTTTGTTATTCCCATCATGGCAAGGAGGTTCCAGCTGGGATTAGGCCTCATTCCACTAGGGCTACTGCCACTTCAACAGCATTTCTACGCGCGGTGGCAACTAAGGATATTTTGGAAGCAGCTACTTGGAGTTCAGTACATACTTTCTCTAAGCATTATCACCTTCCTATCTACTCTAAGTCTAGGGCTGGTTTTGCCACAGCTGTTTTGCAAGGCATGTTGTCAGCTCCTGCTTCTTTATGATTTGCCAGCCTCCCTTACCTCTGCTTTGGGATTCTACCCAATAGTAAGGACTGCAGCAATGGAAAACGAAGAACATAGTACAGTTTTGTACCTACCATAAATGTAGATGTTCGAGGATTCCATTGCTGCAGTCTCCCTCCTTCCCTCTGTGTTTAGGGGTGGTTGTGTAGGTGTGTTTACCTGCTTATATTTTTGTATATATTGTTCATGTTTTGGTGCAGGTATTTTGGGCCCTGTCTTTTTAGGGTCTTCTGACATCTGGGGCAAGAAAAGACTGAGGATATGACGCCGGTCATGCGCATTAGTACCCTGGCGTACTGGCGTCAGTCTAATGCGCCTGACCCTCTGGTATTCGGGCCGACTGGATGCGGACTATACCCAATAGTAAGGACTGCAGCAATGGAATCCTCGAACATCTACATTTATGGTAGGTACAAAACTGTACTTTTCTGTGGATGCTATGGTGGTGGCTGCTGCCACTAAGAAGGAACTAGCTGATCCTTCAGTACCTGTCCATCCACCTAACAAGGAATCTAGGTCCATGGACAGGTACGGGAAGCGGATGTTCTCGTCAGCGACATTTGCTATGCGTTCGCTGAACTACCTGTGCCATTTTACTCGTCTTCAAAGGGACTTGATTAAAGAAGCGAGTGACATGTTGAAGGACCCTACAACTGCGGGTTTTCAAGATAAGATGAACACTCAGCTGGCTACCCTTAACTCCATAGCCAACTCCTCCATGCGTCTCCTTTCTTATGCGGCTGATGGAGCGAGCAGGGCCGCAGGGACAGGTGTGGCCTTACGTAGGCATGCCTGGATGCGGCTATGCAATTTTGCGGACCCCTTCAAGACGTCTTTCACTAATTCCCCGTTTGATGGATCATCTCTCTTTGGTCCTCAAGTGAAAGAAACCTTGACTAGGTGCGAGACTGATGGCAAGACTCTTTCTGCCGTCGGGAGTCCGTTTTTCTACAACTTCTAGGCCTTACCCCAAAGGCCAGAAAAGTGGGAAAATGTGGTTCCGTAAACAATCTTAAGGGACTTCGCCTGACGCACAGAGTCGGTTCCCCGCCAGAGGCAGAGGCGGGAATAACAATGGTAGACGTCGCCCTCGAGGCAGGGGGGCTCCGCAGAACCAGGGCAATCGAGAAGCTTTCTCTGATAAGCCTTTTCAGCATCCCTGAGGTGTTGCCCGACTGCCCACCTTCGGAGGCAGTCGGGGGAAGATTGTCACTGTACCCAGAAGCCTGGCTATCCCTGACTCAAGACAAATGGGTACAGTCCGTCATTTCCGAAGGCTATTCTATTCCCTTTCTTCGCATTCCAAACCAATCAAAAAAATCCCTTCCAGATGTTCCACCCTCAAAGGGATCTAGCGGTTTTGGAAATTTCAAAGCTGCTTGCAAAAAGAGCAATTCAGCCAGTTCCAGCAGACCAGCAAGGATCCGGAATCTACTCAAGGTTCTTTTAGTTCCAAAGAAAACAGGGGACTGGAGACCAATTTTGGATCTCAGTATCTTGAACAGATCAGTCAAGAAAACAAGATTTCGGATGGTCACGCTGCAGTCCATCCTTCCCCTATTGGGAAAAGGAAACTGGATGTGCTCTATAGACCTTCAGGATGCGTACTATCACATAAAATGAACAGACGCTCCAGAAGATTCCTCCGCTTCAGGCTGGGAACCAGTCATTTTCAATTCAGGGCCCTGCCCTTTGGTCTCACCACTGCCCCCCGGGTGTTTACCAAATGCATGGCAGTGGTAGCTTCTCACCTGAGGCGACAAGGATTCCAGGTGTTTCCATATTTGGACGACTGGCTCCTCACAGCTCCCACCAAGCATCTCCTTCTGATGGCCAGAGATTACACCTTTCGCATTTGTCAAAAGTTAGGCATTTCAATAAATTGCGAAAAGTCTGTTTTGTCGCCTTGTCGTACTATTACCTTCATAGGCGCAAATCTAGACACAGTAGACATGTCTGCGAGGCTAACAGATCAGAGAATAACAGACATACACAAACTGGTCTCACTCCTTTTCAACAACAACAGAATCAAAGCCAGGTTAGTTCTGAAAGTGTTGGGAATTATGGCGGCGGCCATACCTCTGCTTCCATTAGCCAGATTCCACATGCGAATCCTTCAATGGATGCTCTTTACACAATGGTCATACCAGCAACTTCCAATGTCCCACACCATTATGATCACGCAGGCGTGCAGGAATCATCTCATGTGGTGGATGTCTTCCCCTCAGCTCTTGTTGGGAAGACCCTTTGTTCCTCCCCCTCCGGTTGCTACTCTGACAACGGACGCCTCCCTGATTGGGTGGGGGGGCATTATCAGGGCAGGACGGTCCAGGGCACATGGCAACCAGACGAATGCCACTTGCACATAAATGTTCTGGAGATGAGAGCAGTGCTTTTAGCATTGCAAGCCCTTCAAGACTCTCTTCCCTTAGGAACGATTGCAATCCAGACAGACAATATATCTGTAGTGTGGTACATCAACAAACAAGGCGGAACCAGGTCCTACTCCCTGTGTCGAGAAGCACTCAGATTGTGGCAATGGGCGATTTCTTCTCAGCGGTTTCTGATAGCAACTCACATCCCCGGGAAGTCCAATCAAATCGCGGACAAGTTGAGCAGAGCTATTCTCATGCCTCACGAGTGGTCTCTGAAAGACTCTGTTGTGAGAGAAATTTTTCTCAAGTGGGGTCAGCCTTGCTGCAATCTTTTTGCTACTCCCCAAAACAGCAAGTGCAGAGATTATTTCACTCTATTCCCTTTACCAGGCCATCCCAGCAGAGACGCTCTAGTCCAAGTTTGGCCCCGGGGACTTCTGTATGCATTTCCCCCCTTCCCACTAATCTCTCAAGTGATGCAGAAAGCTATCGCTCAGAAGGCCTTGTTGATCCTCATTGCTCCTTACTGGCCTCGACAGGTGTGGTTCCCCTTTCTACATCAATTTCTATTGGAGCGACCTTGGCATCTGGACCTAGTTCCAGATCTTTTGATCCATCAGTCGGGTCAGTTTCATCGCTCCCTCCCCTCTCTGAACCTCACTGCTTGGTTCCTCCAATTCCAACCTTAGCCAGGCTTCCTCAATTATCTCACTCCGTTCGAGATATTTTGATAGCTTCCCATAAATCTTCCACTCGGAAGATTTATTTGAGTAAGTGGAAACGCTTCACATATTGGGCTCAAGGAAGGCACATAGATCCTTTCACTGCTTCTATCCAGATAGTCCTTGATTTTCTAGCTGAACTCTTCCATGCAGGTTCATCTCCTTCTACTCTTAAAGTTCAATTGGCAGCTATTTCTAACTTTCATGTGGGTATTTCTGAGTCTGCCTTAATGTCCCACAAACTTTGCAAGGCCTTTTTGAAAGGAGTTTTTCTTCTCAGACCTCCTATAAGAAATCCTCCTCCTCCATGGGACCTAAATTTAGTTCTGAGTTCTTTAATTCTTTCCCCTTTCGAACCTGCATCCTCCTGTTCTTTAAAATTGCTATCATGGAAAACTCTTTCTGGTAGCTATTACTTCAGCTAGAAGAGTTTCGAACTTCATGCACTCAGCTGTCGACCTCCTTATCTGTTGTTCCATAAGGACAGGGTATCCTTACGAACCAATCCGTCCTTTTTGCCTAAGGTAGCCTCGACGTCTAATCTAAATCAAAGCATTGACCTCCCTGTGTTTTTCCAGAATATTCCAATAGGTCTGAACAAAAATTACACTGGCTAGATGTTCATCGTCAGTTAAGGTACTATTTGGATAGAACAAAACAATTCAGAAAATCTGACCAGCTGTTTGTCTCCTATGCAGAAGGCAGAAAGGGACTTTCAGTTTCAAAGGTATCATTATCTAGATGGCTAACATCTCTGATTTCCCTTGTTTATGAAATTAGACACCAAAGGCTGCCTAACAAACCTAAGGCCCATTCCACCAGAGCTTTGGCTACTTCCATAGCCTTCCAAGACAGACTGCCTATTGACACCATTTGTGCAGCGGCTACTTGGGCTACTCCTCACACTTTCATTTCTCATTATAAGTTGGATTTAGCTTCTAGGCATAGAGCTAACTTTGGTTCCACTGTTCTCAGGAGTCTGTTCCGTTAGGCCACCGGGACAAGGTGCTAGGACGCGGTCCCATCCAGCAAGAATGAAGGCGAGATAGACAACTTAACATATAGAAGTTATGTTCTTACCATAATGTTCCATGTTAGTTGTCTTCTTCTCGCCTTCTTCTTGCGTCCCACCCTCCTTCCCCCTGGCCTGGACAGACCTAGAGGAGTTGTGATTGTGACCTCTCTTTCTACCACCTCTTTTCTTAGGCATATGCTGTTGTGCATATTTCCTGGATCAGGATGTAGGTCACCCTTCTTTCTCCCTGTTGTTAGAGGTGGACTCTGTTTATAGTTGTTCTGTTACTATTATAAGCTGGGGTTAGCTTACAAACGAGATCTGAGGTAACTCTCGCCTAGCATTGTGGGATATAAGGGAGCCTCGAGCCGGTGGAACCAACTCTCGAGCTTTTAGAGTGGCCGAGTCGGAGCCGAGGTCGGCTCCGAACCCATCCAGCAAGAAGAAGGCGAGAAGAAGACAACTAACATGGAACGTTATGGTAAGAACATAACTTCTATTTAGTTTCCATATTGATCAAGCTGAAATGTACTGCAGACTACACTGTAAAAGAAACATGAGGTTCCGATGTACCAGTTCATTAATGCTTTTTTTCTGCTCACTTCCTTAGGTAAGAGTGGTCGGGAGCAGCTCAGCATTTTGTATTCAAATAGAGCTGCGGCCTTCATAAAAGATGGGCAGTGCTCTGAATGCATCAAAGATTGTACTGTGTAAGTATTCTTTGCTAATTTTGGAAAGATTACGACTGAAATCAGTTTGCTTCTGTTCTTTGGAGTGGGTTGTTGCAGGCTGTACTCTCAATGCATACTAAAGTTTCAAAACTCTTGTGTGAAACTAGTATTTTAAAATGGGTCCCCTACAGAATTTCGAAACTTAAAACTTCGAAATTCGTATGATCGAAGTTTGAAAACTTCAAAATCCTGAACGGAGATCAGCATACAGCATGGAATAGGATATTTCCCTTTTCCTCGCTGTAGTGCGATCTCGGAGTTGGTATATTTAAGTAGCAAGGGGGCTTGCCCCCTTGCAAAAACATGATCTGAAGTAGTTGCTTGATTTGCTCTGCAACCTGTGGGTATCGGATCCGAGCCGGCAGCTTACCAAGATCCAAGCTCCTAGCTCCTCCCCCCTACCCATAATCCCCTGCTACCAACCACATTACCTCAGATCATTTTTTGCCGCAGCTGAAGAAGCTTTACTTTTGAAGAGCTCCTGGCTGGGTGAGATCATTTTCAATCTTTTTTCACCAAAAAACTTCAAAATCGTGTGTGTGTGGTAGTAAAACCTTCTACCCCCTTGTTAATGTTAGTTTTTTAAATTTTTATTGGTACAGTAGTTAGTTTTCTTGTCACTCCCTTTCCCTCCTTAGTGTTTGGGTGTGTGTGTGAGTGCTTCAACATGGCGGAAGGGCCTAAGGCCATTTTTTCCAAATGTACTGAGTGTGGCCACAAGCTTTCCCCAGCTGATGGCCACACTCAGTGCGTTTTATGCCTGGCGGCAGCCCATCTCTGAGGCCTGCCAGATCTGTGCGGCCTTTAACCCCCGGGCACTTCAGGATAGGAAGAACAAGCTGATCCTGGCGGGAAAGCTCCCCCAGGAGTCAGCTTCTTCTTCCTCTCCTGTTCGGGCTCCGGCTGCCTCAGTGGCCTCGGCGCCCTCTGTTGTTCCCGCAGCTCAACCCGGGACTCAACCTCCCACTTCGGGTTTGAGCTCTGGGGAAACTAGTGCCTCCTCAACTAAGGAGAAGAGGCACAAGGATAAGGAGGGACATAGATCCCATAAAAGGCGGACCGAGTCTCACCCCTTGGTTCCGCCAGCTAAAATAACTAAGTCTCCTTCGGGGGTCTCCGGATCCTTCTCCTCTTCTCTCGGCTTGGTTCGCCTAGCTTCTCGCCGGAGGAGGAAGATCGATCTCCCTCGAGGTCATCGAGGCGGCCCTCCCGGCCTGCCTCGACTAGCTCTTCCAGGTCAACAAAAAGCATCTCCGAAGCGGATATGGATCGGATGATGCGTCGGTTCTTACAGAACCAAATGCAGATGGGGGTGCTCTTGCCTCCCACCCCTCTGGGGGGGAGCGCGGCCCCCATGTTTGCCCCGATCACTCCTTCTCCGACTCGTTTTCGGATCTCGTAGTCATCGGATCCGTGCCCATTCGGACCCAGGGAATTGTCGGCGCTGATAGCGCTGGTCTCTTTGCCGACTATGCCCTCGAGCTTGTCTGATCCGAGCTCTTTGGCTGAGCATCGGATCCGAGGGAGTTGTTGTATCTTCAGAGCTGTTCGGTTCGGAGCGCACCTCTCTCTCGGCGCCAACTGCTTTGGCTCCGACCCTGATACCTTCCTCTGAGCCGAGGAGATTGCTCTCAGAGGCTGGCGAGGGTGACTCTCCTTCGGCTTTTGGGGTAGTGGAGAGGGTACTGTCGAGATCCTCTAGATCCCCAGTTCGGGCTGTGGATCCACCCGTACCCCCACTGTATGAGGGTCTGTCTTCCATCATCCGACCATCGGGACAGCCTGCCCAAGCCCTCCATCTAGTTCCTGTTGAGGAACAACAACCCGTGGACGAGCCCTCTTCGGATAGCCCCACCGAGGAGATTCCTCGGAAACGTCGGTGTAAAAGGAGGCACCTGGACTCCGCCGAGTTCGTTACCACTGACACAGACTTAGATGATAGGGAGGGTTCCCCAAGGTCACCCCCTGAAGATGTCTCCTTTGGAGACATCTTGGAAATGTTGCGTATTAGAAGGGGGTGGTCTGCCCAAAAACCTTCCCTTGATGAATCTGTGTTCCTGGAGGCGTTTGAGGCAGGCCCATCTACTTCTTGGGTGTCCCCTCCAGCCGACCCCCTGGTGGACTTAATTACCACCAGGGCGTGGAAGGAGCCCGACACCGTGGAGCCAGTACCTAGGCGTCCCGACAAAATACTGAGCCCCCCCCCACAGATAGGCAATCGTGGGCCAAAGGATCCCCTGTTGATGCCATGTTGGTGGCGGCGGCCACCAAGAAAGAACTCGCTCAGGAGAGTTCTCTGGTCCACCTGCCAGATAAAGAATCTCGAGCATTGGACCGGATTGGGAAGCGGATGTTTGCTTCAGCGACCTTTTCTATAAGGGCGCTGTACTATATGGCACATACCATCAGGCTACAGCGAGACTTGATCAAGGAATACGCTGCAGCCCCCCCAGAGTCCATGTCGGTCGGAGACAGGAATGTGTTTACTTCACGAATGGCCACTCTGATATCCATCTCCAGTACGTCTATGCGGCTCCTCTCTCATGCTTCGGAGGGAGCCGCTAGAGCCAGAGGAGCAGGGGTTGTCTTACGACGTCACGCCTGGCTCCGTCTTTGCGACTTCGCGGAGCCCTTCAAGGCGTCCTTCGCGAATGCTCCCTTTGACGGTTCTGCTCTTTTCGGCAAGACCGTTCGCGATACGCTGGTCCAAAGCGAAAAGGACGGGAAGACACTGTCTGCCGTCGGAGTCCGCTTCTCTAGTCCCCAAGGATCCTTCTCCAGGAATCAGAGGGGACAAAAGAAGCTGTGGTTCCGCAAGTCTCAGCAATCCCATCCAGCTGCGGACCACTCGTCCTCTAGAGGCAGAGGAGGACAAGATGGACGCTGGCCCAGAGGCAGAGGGGGGCCGCGTAATTTCTGGTCTAGAGAACCTTTCTCGGACAGACCCGTGCAACAGCCCTGAGGGCTTGCCCGACTGTCCCTCTCTGGAGGCAGTCATGGGACGGTTGACGGAGCACCTGTCAAACTGGGAGTCCCTTACAACGGATTGATGTACCACCCGATCAGAGGGAGGCGGCGGCTTTAGAAATTTTAAAGCTGCTAAGAAAAAAAGCCATCCAGCCCGTCCCCCTAGATCAGTCCGGATTGGGTTATTACTCAAGGTTCTTTTTGGTGCCAAAGAAAATGGGGGACCTCAGACCCATCTTAGACCTTTACGCTCTGAACCTGTTTATACCCAAGGAAAAGTTCCGGATGGTCACTCTTCAATCTATCCTCCCCCTTCTGCGGGAGAACGACTGGATGTGCTCCATAGACCTCAAGGATGCGTACTACCACATTTTAATGGACAGACGATCCAGGAGGTTTCTCTGCTTCCGGCTTGGAGCCAGTCATTATCAATTCAGGGTTCTTCCATTCGGCCTCACTTCAGCCCCCAGAGTGTTCACCAAAGTCATGGCGGTGGTTGCTGCCCACCTGAGACTTCAGGGCATTCAGGTCTTTCCGTACCTAGACGACTGGCTCCTTACCGCAACCAACAGGCATCCGCTCTCAGTAGCGAGAGATTACGCACTGACTCTAGTCCACAACCTAGGCATTTCAGTAAACCTGCAGAAGTCCTGCCTGTGCCCCACTCAAGCCCTGGAATTCATAGGGGCCAGGTTGAATACTCGAATCTCTCGAGCTACCCTAACATCAGTCAGACTGAACAGCTTGTCTTATCAGGTGTTAGCCCTTCTACGGAATCCTTCTCCTCCAGCGGAGTTAGTGCTGAGGGCACTAGGGTCTATGTCTATGGCAGCCGCGATCGGTCTTTCCCTCCATGCCCGCCTGCGAATACGGATATTGCAATGGACCCTTCAAGTCCAGTGGTCCCTCTTGCTCTACCCGTTGAACACGCCCATACTGCTGAGCAGAGTTTGCAGGGACTCCCTTCTTTGGTGGTTGCATGCATGGGAACTCAGAGAAGGGAGGCCCTTTGTGATCCCCCCTGTTGAAGCCACGTTGACCATGGATGCTTCTCGCCTCGGGTGGGGGGGCATTGTTCAGGCAGATCCGTTCAAGGCACGTGGACTCCCCTAGAGACCACATTGCATATCAGTGTCCTAGAGATGAGGGCGGTGCTTTTGGCGTTGCAAGCCCTCCACGACCTTCTTCCCCTGGGGACAATTGTGATCCAGACAGACAACATGTCTGTAGTCTGGTACATAAACAAACCGGGGGGAACCAGATCTTACCCCCTGTGTCGAGAGGCCATAAGAGTTTGGGAATGGGCGATCTCCACCAACCACTTTCTGGTAGCAACGCACATCCCGGGACGATCCAACATATTAGCGGACAAGCTAAGTCGGGTGCTCCTCACTTCGTACGAGTGGTCTCTGAATCCATCTGTTGCGAAACAGATCTTCCACAAATGGGGTCAGCCTTGCTGCGATCTTTTTGCTTCTCCTTTAAACACAAAATGCAGCGAGTACTTCGCAATAATTCCCCCCAGAGGGGAACCCCCAGAGACGCTCTGGTCCATGCTTGGCCTCCCGGGCTCCTTTATGCTTATCCTCCCCTTCCTCTCATGATGAAGTTCATTCAGAAAGCCTGTCGGTTGGGGAGCAGAGTTATCCTCATAGCCCCATTCTGGCCTCAGCAGATCTGGTTCCCCTTTCTGCGGTCTCACAGTGTGGCTCCTCTGTGGATTCTGGATCCCAGTCCAGAACTGATTTCTCATCCCGCGGATTGCCCAATGCCCAACCTGGTCAGCCTCAAGCTTGCGGCTTGGCTGATCCAGTTCCATTAATGGCTAGGACTCCCGGTATCTCATCTCCCGTTAAGGCCATTCTGGTTGCGGCTCATAAGCCATCTACCAGAAAACTTTACAACAGTAAGTAGAAACGTTTTTCCATTTGGGCCGAAGATAAAGGCTTGGACCCATTTACTGTCCCTATCCCGACCATCCTAGACTTCCTCTCATTAATCTTTCATCAGGGAGCAAGCGCTTCTACGGTTAAGGTACAATTGGCGGCCATCTCCCATTTTCATATGGGTGATGGCATAGGTTCCTTAGGATCTACAAAGTTGTGCAAAACCTTCTTACGAGGCATCTTCCTTTTAAATCCACCAATAAAGTCTGTGGTTCCTCCATGGGACCTCACTCTAGTCTTGCAAACCTTAACAAGTCCACCTTTCGAACCTGCGGCCTCAATTCCGTTGAAGTTCTTGGTCATGGAAAACAGCCTTCTTAGTGGCCATTACTTCGGCCAAAAGGGTTTCAGAATTACAAGCCTTGTGTATGAAGCCTCCTTACCTTATCTTTCACAAAGATAGTGTCCCTCAGGACTAACCTGTCTTTCTTGCCTAAGGTTGCTTCAGAAGCAAATAAAAATCAATCAATAAATGTACCAGTGTTTTTTCCCACATTTCAGAACAAGGGAGAATACACATTACACAAATTGGATGTACAGAGACAGCTGCGTTTCTACTTGCATAGGACTAGAGAGTTTCGCAAGTCGGACCAGTTATTTGTCTCTTATGCAAAATCAGCCATGGGTAAAGCCATTTCCAAAGTTACTGTGGCAAATTGGATTCGTCAGTGTATTATTCAGGGGTATGTATCGTCTGGCAAACCAGCCCCGGTTAATATCCGTGCTCATTCTACAATATCTGTAGCCACTTCAACAGCCTTCTGGTCTAGGGTTCCAGTGGACGACATATGTTCAGCGGCTACTTGGTCCTCTTCTCATACGTTCATTTCTCATTATAAATTAGATGTGATTTTGAGAAGTAGGGCTTCTTTTGGCTCATGGTGCTTGAATATCCTTCCGTAAGGACCACCCAGGTTCTTATAAGTAGCTGGGGACTCTGTCCCACAGGTTGCAGAGCAAATGAAGTAACTACTTCAGATAAAGAAGTTATGTACTCACCATAACGTTCCATCTGAGTAGGTACTTCATTTGTCTGCAACCGCCCCCCTCTGCCATCCCCCGAACCTTTTGGGACTTTCTGATCACCTTTGCAGTTGATTTTTTCATGTTTACAGGTTGGTAAGGCAAAAAAAACGATCTGAGGTAATGTGGTTGGTAGCAGGGGATTATGGGTAGGGGGAGGAGCTAAGAGCTCGGATCTTGGAGCTTGGTAAGCTGCCGGCACGGATCCGAAGTCAGATCCGATACCCACAGGTTGCAGACAAATGAAGTACCTACTCAGATGGAACGTTATGGTGAGTACATAACTTCTATTTTTGTGATGTGTTGTCTGCTTTTGGGGAGGGTCTTAATTTTGAGATTCCAAGATCTCTAGGTTCTGAATTTGATATTCTGAATCTCTGGATTTTGGTATTTTGAAATTAAGAAGTGAATCCTTTTAAAATAGGCATGCTGTTACTGCCACTCCAGGCTCTCCAGGAAAACGCACATACTTTATTCTGCAGTATTGATAACCAAGTAGTTTGATGTGACTGTACCTCCCAGTAATTCTGGATCATTGGAGGTTTAACAGAATTCCACTAATTGCCTTATCCATGCAGTGGTTTTGAAATCTGACAAGCCTGTAGGATGGCAAGATGTATGGCTGCATGGGAACTGTAGAACTTCATGTTAGTCTGTTGTCGCGAAGCAGTTTGGTATGGAATGCATTGTGTGCTTTTTTTCTGCTAAGTGTTGCTTTTATGGTAAACAAGGCTGTACGTTTGTAAAGCATAATACACCTGTAACAAAGTAGAAAGGGCAGACCATGTGCAAAAGCAAGTGCTGCTCTAGCTATTAAGTATTTGTACTTTGCTGGCCAGGTTTACCACAGCTAGACATAATTAATTTACAGAGGTTAGGAAGGGAGTAAAGCTGAAGCTAGGGAGTTTGATTTTAGCATGAAACTTCTTGACTGTTTGCAACTATGCTGAGACTCTGTTTATGTAGGCAAATGGTTTGTGATATATTTGAAGGCATAAGCTTCTTGCATTTAGCCCTCTCTGGTATTACTTTTGTTTATTTTTTACTTTTAAATTTGTTGTCTAGGGTAGTACACTGATCCATCTGGACTTTTATCAGGTGTAGCCCAGAGTTGCAAAGACTGCAGTTATGAATAGTTATTAGTAGAACCTGTATATTAGCTTGACAAGAGCTTCATACAGTTAGAACAGTTGCACTATTTTGTCCTTTGAATGTGTAACAGGTATAGTGCAACGGCTCTTGAGTAGGGGACATTAGCACCTGATAGCTGTTTTCATGATATATGGATGAGGTAGTATTGTGAAGGGTGTGTGTAAGGTGGGGTAAGGAATATAGGAAGGTGAAAGAAGAGGAAGTGAATAGGCAGAGAGAGAGCAGGATGAGGAAAGAAAGATGTATGCTTTAATTGGAGGCAGAAGTCTTTGGGGAGGAAGGGAGACACTGGTGATTCTAGATAGAAACCAGAGGTGTATCCGATAGAAATGAACAGTTAGTCCGATAAAAAAGGATTTGGTTGAACATTATCAAAAACATGGGACTAGTATTCCATGAATGCATTTTGTGGTTTTCCACTTCTCTTTTGTTTACTTTTATTGCAGACTCAAGTTGTTTTATCATCTAGAGTTCTAATTTAATGTGAACAAATATAATTTAAAATAGCATTCATGAAGTATGTGTCAAAAACTGATACAGTGAACAGCATTTCTGCTATTGCTGTGGTATCCAGGTATGGGAATATTGTTACTGTTCATCTTTTATTTCACCTTCCCTGTCTGCAGTTGATCTTTGTAGATAGAGAACTATAATCTGCTGGACGTATTCTCTGAAAAATGGAAATAAGCTGTTTGAAGTGGTTCAGTCTACTAAGCAATTGGACATGCCTGTTTGAACCAGGTTCTGAAGTCTGATATTCATTTTCAGTGTTGAAGTGCTTTAAGACTTTGCTTCCCTATAAAGGTTTAAATAATTTCCTACTAGGGATGCAGGAGTGAAACTTGAGTCAGTTCTACTAGCTGTTCGGGGATGCAGCACAGGAAATTGGCTTCTTTCTCATGTGAAGAGTATGAGAAACATGTATGTATTTTCTTTCATAAGGACATTCTTTGCACGTACAACTAACTGACTATATAAGGTACTTGAATACCTAATATGCCAAATTTTCCTTTGATTACTAGAATGATTGTAAGTCTCTGTTGTCTAGTTTATCTGTAATATGTGTTGAATTTTTTCTTCGGTTACCATTCCTGACTCTGGTGCATAGTGGTAAAGACTTCTGTCTACTCTACTTTCCCTTATCTGCCAATATTTCTTTGCTAATTTTTGTTTGGGTTGTTAAATGTCATTGAGTTTATGCCAACTCATAGTGACCTGTGATTAGGTTGTCAAAAAATGTGCTTTATTGATAGAGGGACATCCATTGTTGTAGATATTGTATCACTGCATCACATCACTGGGCTTACTTTATTATGTTGATCTTAAGACTTGCCAAGCATTATGTCTCTCTCAATAATCCTTTTTCTTAGCATGAGATGTGCAAAAATTAAGTCCTGTTATTTAAGCTTCTAAGGAGTACTTGTTTGTTTTCATTTTTTTGGGAAGTCCATGGTATAGTCAGTATTCTTTGCCAACACTGTAATTCAAGGGTGTCTGTCTTTTTTTTCCTGACCTGTGTTTGAAATCTTTAACATTTGAGCAAAAATCCATGACTGGGTATGGGTAATGCTGGATATACCCATGGCTGGTGTGGTTTGATCATGTGGACAAAGCCCGAGTGATCAAACAGTGCCAACCATCGGTAAATCCAGCATTGCCCACACCCAGTCTCAGGTTACTGGAATGAGAGGTTTTGTGTTAGCATGCATTTTGCATGGACGGCACAGTGGTGCAGCAGTAGCGTTGTTGCCTCACAGCAAGAGATGCTTCAGTTTGATTCTCTGCTGGGGTGCTTTCAGTGCGGAGTCTGCATGTCCTCCCTGCATTCGTGTGGGTTTCCTCTGGGTGCTTCGGTTTCCTCCCACGTTACGAAGACCTGCATCTGGAGTGTTTCTCCCTGGGCCTCAGCTGAAAATTGGCTTTGTTCCAAGTTGGACTTTCTCGCTAAACAGATGTTAATTAAAATAGATAAATACATTTTCTGAAGGATATGAAGCATAAATCTCTGAGTGAAAGCTGGACGTAAAACCAACCAACCTGCCAAACATGAACTGAGAATTGCTACGCTTAATGTAGGTTCACTGATGGAACACAGCTTGGAAGTGGATGACATGATACGGAGAAGGCTGGACATTCTACTTATCCAAGAGACAATATGGAAGGGCAGTGCAGCGAAGCCACTTGGCTTGGGATCCAGAATCTACTACTGAGGAGGGGGACAGGCTAGAAATGGTGTATGAATTGTGGTAAGAGAAAGGCTTCAGAAGGCAGTGAGGGATGTCATCAGAATTAATGACAGACTCATGGCAGTCAGACTCTAGTGTAATGATAGGGCAGTATTCATAATCTCAGCCTATGCCCCACAGCAGGGTTGTGATCGTGAGGAAAAGAGTGCATTCAGACAGCAGTTGCAGGACCTACTAGATAAAGCATAAAGCAAGACAACATGAATTGGTATTGATAATGGGTGACTTGAATGCTCATATCGGGACAGACAGAATAGGATGTGAGGGCTGCCTGGGTCCACATGGGTGGAGCCGTAGGAATAAAGGAGAAACTATTCTAGACTTCTGTCTGGTAAATGGCTTGATGGTAGCCAACGCATAGTTCAGAAAGAGAGATGGTCACAAGATAACATATAAGAGTAGCCAACCTGCAACTTGGGTAGATTTCCTCCTAGTAAGAAAAAGGCACTGGGGTAGAATTCATGATTGCAGAATCATTCCCAGTGAAACAGTTGGCCCTCAGCATAAACCACTAGTTGCCACAGTCGGCTGTAAGCAGTGGTCAGAGAAGGTTCCAAGGTCAACAGAGACCAGGTTGAAGATCTGGAAGTTGACTGGACAATACAGTACAACAGTTCAAGGAATTACTCAGGGCTTTAGCACCCCAAGAAGAGGAGGAAATGAGTGGAGTTGAACAAGAATGGCAGCGTGTAAAAACAGCATGTGTTAGGACTACAGAAAAGATATGTGGCCGAGCTAGGTATGGAAATTAGGTTCATAAAGGCTGGTGGTGGAATGCAGAAGTCCAGGAAGTCATCAAAGGAAAGGAGGAGTGCAGGAAGAAGTGGGAGATAGAAAAGACTGACCAGGCTAGGAAGGTGTACTGGTTGGCTAACAAAGAAGCTAAGAAGTTGTAATAGCAAAGAATAGGGCATCGGAGGCACTCTACCAACTTCTGGAAAGTGACTCAGTAAGGGGCACAAAGAAACTATCTTTCTATCTTTACCTTGCAACGTAATATAAAGAGGAGAGTCAATAACCCTTCATAAGGGATGCCAGCAACAACTTGTTCACCAGTCCACAGGACATCAAAGGCAGATGGAAGGAGCATTTCCAGCAGCTTCTGAATGAAGAAAATGCCACAGAAGCTGTACTGCCCCAGAAAAGGCCTACAATGAGAGAAGAGGAGGAGTCCACCCTAGAAGAAGTAAGAACAGAACTAAGGAAAATGACATCCAGGAAAACTGCAAGCTCAGATGAAGTCACAGCAGACATGATAAACATGCTGGGTGAGAGAGGGGAGAAATGGCTCCCGAGTGTACTAATAGCAGTGTGGAGAGAAAGGTACATCCCAGATGACTGGAGAATAAGCATACTCGTGCCAGCTTACAAGAACATAGGGGGCATCCAGAAATGTGTGGGCAGTACAGAGGCATCAAACTCCTATCACATTGCATGAAAGTTCTGGAGAGGGTGATTGATAAATGGATATGCAGAGTAGTAGAATGTATGTTGGGAGATGAGCAGTACGGATTCAGATCAGGATGCAGCACAGTTGACCTGGTGTTTACAGTGAGACAGATACTTGAGAAGAAGCTAGAGATGAGGCGGGAGTCCAACTGGGCATTCCTAGGCTTGGAGAAAGCATATAAAAGATCACAAGAAAGCTGTTCTGGGTAGTACTGTGGTGGTTTGAAGTCCCAGAAACGGTAGAATTAGTGCAGGCTATGTACAAGGACCCAATGTCTCAAGTACAAACAGTGTTCGGCATCTCAGAGGGGTTCCCAGTGGGAATGGGTGAACACCAGGATTCAGCTCTGAGCCCACTGCTGTTCATACTGGTGATGGACTACATTAGCAAACAGGTTGGAGGGGGCAGATCAACAAAGTTGCTGTATACGGACGATGTGGCATTACAGGTAGGCTCTCTGAGGTAGAACTTCAGCAAAGGGTAGTAGTATGGAATGCAAAACTGAAGACACATGGGATGAAACTAAGCACAGATAAGACTGTGGTAATGGCAGCAAATTGGGGAAATCAGAAGAAGCTGAGAATGGTGATAGAAGGGAAGACAGTGGAAGAGGTAAACAGCTTCAGGTATCTGGGAAGGGTGGTTGAGGAGAAGGGAAGTCTTGAATGTAGAGGTCAGAGCTAGAGTCAGAGGGGCTGCAGCCAACTGGCATAGTGTCAGGTGTAGTCTATGACAGAAGAATGCCAAAGAAGCTGAAAAGTAAGGTGTACAAGACAGTGGTGCGACCAGTACTTACTGTATGGTACAGAAACCTTGGCAGTAAAGGCAGAACAGTTGAAGCTAGAGGTGATGGAAATTAAGTGCCTGAGAAGGGTGGTAGGGATGCACACTGTGGGACAGATGAAGAACTGAGAACGTAAGAGCAGAAGCCCAAGTAGTTCCAGTTGCAGAAAAGATCAAAGAGAATTGATGGTGGTTTGGACATGTGCAGAAAAGCAGAAGACAATCTGATGAAGATTTGGGACAGTCAGGAAGAAGGTAAGAGGAAGTGAGGACGTCCAACAAAGAGGTGAGTGGATTGTGTGAAAGATCAGGGACATTCTGGTATGAGTGTTGAAGGCAGGGGTGTGGCACTGCATCGAGAGAATTGGTGACAGTTGACACGATACCCTGACCCCATGTAGAAAAAAGAATGGGAAAAAGGAGTCTGCTGCTGCTGGTGATGAAGCATAAATCTCAAATGTGTGTCATTATTGACTCCAGTCCCCAGTGGCTTGCCAGAAAACTACATTTTTATGAGGAAAAGTAGAAAACTGTGAGGCAAAAATATAGACAGTCTACGAAAATCCGGAAAATTGAGAGGTATGAGAGTCTGACAAGATTTAAGGAGGGATAGAGCAGAAATACAAGGACAATTTGGTGTATTTTGGTTTCTTTAGTTTTGCAGTGTATACCTGATTTTTCTTGTATTTTGCACTGTCTTCCTTGGCACACGCCAGTAGAAAAGTCTGGCTGTTGTATGCTTGATTTACAGTGGGCGCACTGGTTGGGCTGTTCAGTCAGTGCACGTTTTTGAATACTAATGAGAAGTCGTACTATTGAAAATTACTATAGTGTGGGCAAGTCAAGTTTTTCGTCCCAGTGATATATCTGCATTTCAAATTCTTATACAAGTCTTTCGTGGTCATTCTACCAATATTGAGTAGTCTGATTTCTGACTGCTAGTTTTATTGGCTGAAGTTTTGTACTACTTATTTCTTGATCAACAAGAATGCATTTATTAATTTTTGCTAGTTGTCAGAATCTTTTTTCTCCTTGTTAAGGTACAAAGTCCATTTTGACCCTGTTGTACAAGCTTAATAAGCAGGTGTTTAGATAGACCTTCGGCATAGAAGATGGTTAAGACTTCCTCCAATTTCATACCTTGATTTTCTTCAAACACTCCTGTTTCCCTGATTATTTTGTATATAAACTAACTGGGAATAGTGAAAGTATACAGCCCTGTCGTATGCCTTTATCCTCTGTCAGCAATTAATTTCTCCTTATTCTTTTAGAACAATTGTTTTTTTGATTGATACAGAGGTATTTCCCGTACACAATTCTAGTGCACTCCGTCTTCTGGTCCCGAGTTTTTCATGGCTTGTAGTCAGAGGCCTTGCTACAGTGAAACACACACACACACAGCCTTTTGGTATTTTGTGTCTTTGCCAAGATCTCTTTCACATTCATAATGCGTCTTTATTCCTCGCCATTTCCAGAGTTGTGATTGCAGTTCTGGAAGTTTGTATTCCGAGTATGGTTGCAGTATCCAGTCAGTAAACTTGAATCTACCCAGCTTGTGTAATTGGAGCAGTTATAATTTCCACAATCGCTCAAAATAGCCCCCCCCCCCCAAGATTGATGTAAACACAGTTGGGACTATGCAAGGAAATTTGGAATAACTACATTAGAGTACTGTTAATGTTCAGTGGGAATGCTACTATCGGCTGGTGTTTTGCTCTTTGCTAAAGCTTTTCATGCTGCTTCTACTTTTTCTTCATAATTGTTTCCCGATCATAATGTACATGTTGAAATGGTTGTTGATCGTTGTTGTTTACAATATAACTTGGTATGGCCTTTTTAAGTTCTCTTCTTGGTATTATACAACATGGAGTTTTTAGCATCTATTATTCCTGTTCAAAGCTAGAAAGTTTTTAATAATTGTCTGTTTTTAGGAAGGCCAGTTTTGTTCTTCCTGTATTTGTTTGCATGCAGCGTTGTAGTATTTTTATCAAGCAGTTGTCTGAGAGGATTAGGGAGCTTGTAACAAGACATTTCCTGTGGTCCACTGGTGCAAGGTTTGATTCCCTCTGCCTCCATTGCCTGTGACTCTGAGCATGTCACTTAACTAGACACTGCTCCCGTACTGTGTGTGAAAAAGATCATGGAGATCAGTGCTGTGTCCTGGAAAACAAATGTCACTAAATTAAATATTTTTGCTGTTGCAGCATATTGAGTTCCCTAAATACCCCTAGCCCCCCCACACTAACTTTTCTGTTTCGGACAGTATTCATGGTCCATCAGTCAACCGTTTTTTTTTTTCCGTTTTGCAGGGACTTTTCACTGTATTAAAACTTTCTTGATATCTTCCCACAACTGTTGTGCTACTCTCAACAAGAAAAGCCAAAATGCTAAGCAAAATAACTCAAACCAGTCGACCAACGAGTGGAAAGGAATCGGACAAGGTTCTAAGCACTTTCGTTCTTTTTAATATAAAATAGAACTTCTTCAGAAAACAATACTCACAAAACCATCACTATGGAACAAATTAGAAAAATGTTACTCTGTATATAATTTAGTGAATCAATTTTGCAGAATCCTTTTTTAAATCCTCGCTAATGACACAGGCAAACCTACATTACCAGAAAAGAAGACAAACCGTGTAACATTTTTCCATTTAAATACAATGTACATCACATGTATTTGCATTTTTACTATCAGTCCAGCATTACAAAAAATTGCTAAATTTCTGCTTTCCCTTAGACCTCACTCATCCTACTCCTGAACATTTATGCATTTGTTGTTCCCACAGTTTCCATTCATTTCTATGGAATTTGCTTCTTCCCCTTTCTAAAAATCATTCTTCCAGTTCTTTTATCTCTTTATTAATATTCAGTACCTCAGATGCATTTGGTGTAGACTTTTGTTTACATTTTCTAGTAATTAATTCTGTTAGCTTCCAGAGAAGCAGACTTAATAAGGCCTTACTGCGTTTAGGCAGTTCAGATTCTGTATCCAGTATCCTAGCTAATAAGAATTATTTCCTTACTTAACAGCCATTTGCTCACCGAATATTTCTGATAGAGTGCTCTGTAAGGAATTAAAATCTACCATCTCCTATTTCCAGTTACCTCTTTCTTTATAATACCTCCAACGTTTACTGTCTACCTGAGGAAAAATTATTTGAAGCCTGAATGTGCTGTAAAAATACTTATGGAAACACTTCCAAGCAAAGTTTCTAAACCCTCTGGACTCAGTTGCATACATGGGAACCATGCATGTGTCTTCCTATCATTTTCTTGTAAATTGCTTTTCCAGTCTTTTGCAGTCTCCTCTGATTCCTACAGTTGTCATGCAATATATGTATATGCCCTACTGATTTTCTGTTTTTAACAGCTACTTCTGTTCTAGATTCAACTAAAAACTCTACCAGAACAGGTATTTCACTTAAACATTCTTCTATCCCTTTCTTTTTGCTTATACTTTGAGATCAAGTCCTGGTATGGAAGACAGTCTCTGGCCTGCAAGCCAGATGTCTTCTTGGCCTCATCCCACACTCGTAGCTTTCCTGCTTGTGTTATTTGCTCCCTGTGTCTTGGTTCTTTTGCTGTGTTTCTCCAGTAGATTTCTGCCCCCTGTTGCCTATTTTGTCTACCCCTACTTGCAATCATTCCTATTGGCAGAATCTCTTTTCTGCATTCTCATATTGGCTTGTTTTTTGGAATACTTTTCATTACTTGAATAACAACCATACAGAATATTATATTCATATTCTTCTTAAGTATCTTCATCCAAAATCCCACACTCGCTGTCTGTGTTTGTTGAACTTCTCCCTTAATTCACCACCATCCCTTTCCACTTTGAATTATAATCTTCTGCTTGTTTTATGTATATGAGCCTTAACTGTGTATCTCTTAAATATCCCTTCAAATCAGGTAAAACTAAACCACATTGTTCTGTTGGAAGGATCAGTTTATTCTACTTCTCTCTTGCTCTGTTTCCCTGTCAGATAAATTAATGTGATTCTTTTTTATTGTCCACAACTTCTCCTTAGGTTGATAAAAAGTATGCATGACCCGTATGCAAGGCTAAAGGGACTAAAAACATTTTCACTGCTTGTATCTTACTATCCCAATAAGTTTCCAGTTTCTCCATTTTATATCACATTTTGTTTAGTCTCTTCCCACATGTCCTTAGCTGCCATAACAGAAGCTTTTTTAATCCACACTCCTAAATACTGCATTTTGTGTCCCCATAAATATTTGGTATTGTTGAACTAATTTGTTTGCGAGTACATAATTTATAGTTAGCCTTTGTTTTATTTTCATTAATGTTATAACTTGAAAAGACTTAAACTGTCTCAAAATGTTCTACAACACTAATGTGTGTCCTTTTCTGGATTTATTTTGCACAAAATAAGAAAAGTTGTCTTTATTTGCAAATGATGTTGACTCATACCGATTGTATTCTTGCATTTCTGAGTCCCTTATTGAAGTGTCATAGTCTTGTAAATTAGGTGCAAATAATGAATTGTAAATTAGGTGCAACAAAAATAATGTAGTTAATGTGGCACATTTTATCAAGTTTGTTTTGTGTGGAATTTTATGCATGAGCCTTTGCTGAATGTAGGGCATGACTTAATAGGACAACCAGGTAATCGTGACATAAATTGTTCAATCATCTAATCCCAGTATTGCTGTGTTCTACACAAAATAAGGCTGTAAATCTGAATCCAGACCTTGCCTAGACTGGAACTTTTCCTATACATGCAAGGAGAATTTCAAAAGGCTATTAGGTATTTGTATAATTTAGGTGCAGAGCTAATAGATTTGTGTTTACTTCGTTGTATCTTTGTTTTAGATGACTGGATTGTCTGGCTGTATGATGTGGACGGGAAAAAGCTTATTTTATTATGCACATGACTAGGGTTAAGTAGCAGCCTGGGCACAGAGCCAGCCTGGGATGAAATAGATGTGAAGAGAAACCTGCTGCCTTCACAAGGGTGTAGGTGTGTGTGCTGGTGAAGATGGGTGTGTATTGCAAGGCACACGTCTTGCTAATGAAGCTGTGGTGGGGATTGAGGGGCCATAGTGGAAGTCTTGGCTCAGAACAGGAGAGTAGTACTGCCCAAGGGATGATTCGTTTGGTGAAGTGGGTGATGCCTCCACAGTGTATCCAATGTGTGCCTCTCCCAGAGGTCCTGTGAGGCATGCCAGAGAATTGAGCTTCAAACTAAAATGGGAGCCGATTTCAATATGGTCCATGTATAAAGATAATTAATTAGGCTGTGTGACCAGCCATATGGTCAGGAAGTGTATGTGTATGGAACCTTAAAAAAAACTTCAGCATGTTGGCCTCTTGGCATATTTTTTTCATTACACATTTTAAGCGTCATATGTTTATTATATCGATCACTGTTTCAGTAGCCTTGGCTACAAGGTTATGTTCTGCTAAAGATTTAACAGCTGGCCATCTCCCAAAGCTTCAGGGCACATTCAGTCACCTAAATTGTCAGGCAGCTGGAGCTGAGCTGACTAAAAGACAAGTTTGGAAATGTAGCCCTTCAGAGCTTTACTGCCACTGAAGAGTATGCTTTTATGAAGCTTTCAAGGATTACCTTGTGCTTTTCTTTGCTGTGCAGATAAGATGTTCTTCGCGTTTCACTGTTGCAGTCATTATATTTGGGTAATCTGCTGGCAGGTTGCCCTCAGTCGGCCTGATTAAGTCTTGGGTCCTACATCGGTTGCTGTCCCTTCTTTCGTGACGTTAGGTCGTCAGGGGTATAAAACATGCAACCGATGCCATTTTCATCAGTCTTTCTTGCCGCGCGGTGCCCGAAGCAGAAGAAGTTTGCAAGTGCCAGTCGGCCGACTCCTGAAATTTTCATTTTTGAGTTTCAGAACCGAAGTCTTCAACCTAAAGCTAAGTACCCCGTTGGGGAAACTTTTTCTTGTTCCTTACTGATGTCAGAAAAAGTTAATAATTGTATTACTTGTGGGAAGCAAATACCTCATAAGGATTTTCATTTGTACTATATTCCTTGCCTAGGCCCTGATCACAATGTGCCTTGCTGTCGGTTTTGTGCTAAATTTTAACCAACGCACTATTAAGCGTCAGCTAGAGCGTCTTCTGTGTGGAGACATGCGTGAATGGGCGTACCTTCGTTGAAGGTTGTGCGTCAGGGCTGGCAACTTGGCACATAAATATCTACTGCCAATCATTAGTGGATCGGAGTTCCGCTGTGGCGACTCCTAACCGGGAAAAGCCAAAAGACACTACAACTATTGAGCGTCTGTATATTTTTGCATCTAAATATTTTGGCTCAAGATTTAACTATCCAGAAATGTCATCAGTTAGCAATCAGACTACCAGAATTCACAAATAACGCAAAGAAAAAGACAGAGACAGACCGTTGAGGTCCAAAACCGACGACTAAGCTTCTCCTAAGTCGGTCACCGGTTCGCCGGTACTCAGTGAGGGGCTTTTGCAGCCCCTGATACCCGCTACTTTTGATTCGCAGGCCTCTACCGAGACCCATTCGGAGTCCGGTATGCTGCAAGACACTTCAGTATTGAGCCCGCAGATGTCTCTCCCTTAGATGGGTCCGGAGCTGCTGAGCAGGCACCGGCTTCTGAGGGTGTTTTCAGGCCTAAAGATTTGTATATTAAACCGATGCCATCTTCAAAAACAAGGCCAAAACCAGCTTTCATGTAAAAAAAAAAAAACGACGCATGGGCCATGTGCTCAGGCCCCTATGCCTAAAAAAACAAATGATCAAATGGCTGAGGATTTAATTACCTTGATCCAGGGGTTCCCAACCCCCTCCTGCTAAGAGACCAAGGCAAGGCACTGATTATGAATCTTCAGATCAGGTTTCCATTTCTTCTGATTCCTCTTCTGATCAGGAATTATCAGCTTATGAGGACTCTGATGCAGAAGAATCCATCCCTTCTGCTTCTCCTCCTGAGGATTTTTCTTTTGGAGAAACTTTGCATACCTTAAGGGAACATTTTCATTGGGAGAGTCAGGTTTTTTCAGAAGCCAAAAAGAGGCTTATGGATTTCTTTCTTCTTCTTCCTCAGCATAGGGCTTTGGCTATACCTCCTGTTCTAGACATTGCTGATGTTTTCTCAGAATCCCTCATGGCTCCTGATTCCCTGCCTCCGGCTCCTAGTAAGCCAGACAGATATTACAGGGTTCCTGACTCCCAAAAAATAATTTTTAAAAACCCTACTGCTGACCCTGAAACAATTTCTCAGGGTCCCAAGGGTGTTGAGGCATCTACTGCTAAAAATCCTACCCCATGTGATAGAGACTCCAGGGTGCTGGATAGATGAGGTAAGAAGGTTTACACGTCTGCAACCCTGGCAGTCAGAGCTTTAAACTGTCAGATTCATATGCTTAAATATCAGCAGCATGTCATGGGCTTATTTAAACAGAAAATTATGTTGATTTCTGACTGTGTGGAAAATTAGAGTTACAGGATTTATTGCAGTCAGCTGAACAAGTTGGAAAGCATACTTTGCAATGTGGTTTTGATTCCTTGGAGGCATCTTGCAGGGCCGCTGTAACTGGATTTGTGATAAGAAGGCATGCTTGGCTCAAGGAGCAAAATCTGCCTGATCATGTTAAAGCAAAATTGTTGGATGCTCCATTACAACAGGACAGTCTATTTGGTAATAAATCAGAAGAAGTTTTGAAAAAGATGGAAGACAAAGCTAAATCTATGCAAAATGTAAAAGATTTCCTACAAGTGCAGCCACCCAGGTTCAGTAGGCACTGGCCTACTAAGAATTGGTCCTTCCCAGTACCCACCAGAACTGCTCAGGCCAAACCCAGGCACTCCAAAGGCTCCAGGTTTCAGTCACAAGGAACTTACAGAACAAAACAATGGGGTGCCTCCACCTCCAAATCTGGAAGTAGCAAAGCACCTCCCTATGGTTAAACAGTCTCAATGACTTTCCTCTGCCATCTCCAAGCACTTTCTTTTGGCAGCCCCTTTGGGGGGAAAGCTAGCACTTCATGCACAAAATTGGCATCTAATTACCCAGCACAAGTGGGTTTTAAATATAGTATCCCAGGGATACAGATTTCATTTCCACACATTGCCAATTCCAATCGGATGGCCAGATCTGCCTCCAAATCAGTGGGCAGAGGCCCAGAAACAAGTTATGTCCCTCATGGATATGGGGGCTATTCAACCAGTACCAGAAAAGGAAAAAGGACAAGGTTTTTATTCAAGACTTTTCCTGGTACCCAGAAAAAACAAATCATGACGTCCAATTCTGGACTTATCCATTCTAAATACTTTCCTGGACATTCCAAAATTCAAGATGCTGACTCTACAACAGATGTTAAGTTGTCAATCTCGCCTTCATTCTTGCTGGATGGGTTCAGAGCCGATCCTCGGCTCCGACTCGGCACTTGCTAAGCTCGAGAGCTAATTTTACCAGCTCGAGGCAACCCTATATCCCATGATGCAAGGCGGAGACTACCCAGATCTTCGCTAACGAGGTGCCTTTTTTTACCAGCTCCAGGTAAGTTTCTAAATATAAGACTTTAGTCTAACCCCTTGAATTTTTCATAACTATAGTTGTTTTTTGTTAACCTTAATGCTTACTTTAACCCTATTCCCGTTAGTGTTCCCTTTTTTTCGAGTTATTTATCCCCTTTCCCCAAGCTTAGGCCTTAGGCCTTCCTCTTCCTAAATTTTTTCCTGTCAGGGATTGTTTGTGTCTGTCTGTGTTGTTATTCCTGTTTAGTTTAAATTTTTGGATTGGGTGTTTTTTGTGTGTGTGTGTGTTGGTGTTTTGTTTTTGACAACTTGTGTTTCCTCGACACACCTATGTCGAAGGACACAAAGGTCTCAGGCTTCAAGAAGTGTGACTCGTGCTGTCAGAAGATGTCTCTGACAGACGGTCATACTTCTTGTGTTTACTGCCTGGGACCTCTGCACCTGCAGGACTCTTGTGCTATCTGTCGTGCCTTCAGCCCAAGAGTCCTGCGGGAGTGCAGAAATAAATTGATATTAAGGGGCTTATTGAAGCCTGAGAGCTCCCCGACTAAGTCGGCGCCGGGGAAGCCCTCGAAACCTATCAAGCCTTCGGCTGAAAGTTCCAAGCCGTTGGCTGCTGGTTTATCTTCACCAGTGTCAAGATCGGCTCCGGCCAGTGTCGAGATCGGCTCCGGCCGGAGCCGATCCTTCCATTATAGCAGTCACAGTATCGGCTCCATCCGGCGCCGATACTGCCCAATATGGACATTCAGTGTCGGCTCCGGCTGGAGCCGACGTATCCTCGGCTCCTTTGGCTCCATCAATCTCTAAAAAGAGATCTCGATCCCCCTCATTAGAGTCTATACGTTCGGCTCCGAGATCACCCTTGCTCTCGGAGCGGAGCCATCGGAGCCGTTCTTCTCGGTCATCCAGGCTGTCTGATCACGACCTCGAGAGAGTGGTGAGTAGACTATTAAAGTCTCAGGCATTGGCCCAAATGCTCCATAGCCCGTCTCAACAGACGGTAGCTATTTCACATCCACCAAACATTCCTCCTTCGACTCTCTTACAGAGCTCGGAGCCGGAGCTCCTCAGAACCGTGACCGTTGTAGCTTCGGAGCCGATACCACCCCTTTCGGCTCCGTCGTCCTCTGCTCCGATTTCCTCCTTGAGGCCTTCATTGGAAGGATCTGGGCATCTGGTCTCTCTCATCGGCTCCGAGGGGGCGAGTGGCATCGGACCCTTGTCCGACCCCATTCTCCCTCTCGGGGCTTCAAGCAGTGAGCTCAGCCCCGACATCTGCCTCGGAGCCTTCCCTCTCAGTGAGGCCTGGAGTTCCTATGTCTTCGGAGCGGGAACCTTCTGGTCTCTCTTGACGGGGGAGCCTTCGAGGTGATGAGGAGTGTATTAGCCCCTGGGCCTAGTCAACGGACAGTTCCATCAGCTCCTCCCACTACAGTGCCTGCTGATGTCTCTTCCCACTCTCTTGCTCCTGGACCCAGAGATCCAACACCTCAGGTTTCCCCATTGGGAATATCTTCCTCTTCCGAGGCTTCTCCTGATCCGTCAGGTGAACCTCCGCATAAGAGGACATGTAAGAGGAAACATCTAGACTCCCCCGAGTCTATTACATCTGATACTGACCTGGATGAGTCGGAGGGATCCACAAGGTCCTCCTCTAAGGATGTCTCTTTCTCAGACATCCTTGAACTCCTTAAGCAGAGGGGAACTGGCCCTCCCTTAATCCTTCCGAGGACGAGTCAGTATACCTGGAGGAGTTCGGATCTCGACCCTCCACCTCCTGGGTGTCTCCTCCTTTCGACCCTCTTATGGATGTAGTGGCTCGGAAGGCGTGGATGGCTCCGGATTCGGTGGAACCTATTCCTAGGAGGCCCTCAAAATTCATTACGGCCCCACCAGATAGACAATATTTGGCAAAGGGTGTCCCAGTTGATGCCATGGTGGTGGCTGCTGCCACCAAGAAGGAACTAGCTGATCCTTCAGTACCTGTCCATCCTCCTAACAAGGATTCTAGGACTATGGACAGGTACGGCAAGCGGATTTTTTCTTCAGCTACTTTTGCCATGAGATCGCTGAACTACTTGTGCCACTTCACCCGCCTTCAAAGAGATATTCTTAAAGAGTTGGGAGAAGTTTTACAGGATCCGTCAGCTGCTGGGTCTCAGGATAAGATTAGCTCACAGCTAGGAATCCTTAACTCCATTGTTAACTCCTCTATGCGGCTCATTTCTTATGCAGCCGATGGAGTGAGTAGGGCCGCAGGCACAGGAGTGGCTTTAAGGTGTCAGTCCTGGATGCGGCTTTGTAATTTTGTAGACCCCTTCAAGGCGTCCTTCACAAACTCCCCTTTTGATGGTTCGACCTTGTTCGGACCTCAAGTGAAAGACACTTTGACTAGATGCGAACAAGATAGCAAGACTCTTTCTGCCGTAGGAGTCCGTTTCTCCACCCCTTCAAGACCTTATCCCAAAGGACAGAAGGGAGGGAAAATGTGGTTCCGCAAATCTCAAGGAGTCACGCCTGACGAAGTCAGTTTACCCCCAGAGGCAGAGGGGGTAACAATAATAGACGCTGCCCTAGGGGTAGAGGGGGTCCGCAGAATCAGGGTAGCAGAGAGCCTCTTTCTGACAAACCCTTCCAGCATCCCTGAGATGTTGCCTGATTGTCCACCTTCGGAGGCAGTCGGGGGAAGATTATCGCTGTACCCAATAGCCTGGCTTTCCCTTTCTCAAGACAAATGGGTACAGTCGATTATATCCGAGGGTTACAAAATTCCCTTTATTCAAACCCCAATTCAGCAAAAGGGAACCCTTCCAGACGTTCCACCCGGTCTAAGGGAACTAGCAGTACTAGAAATATCAAAACTGCTAGCAAAAAGAGCCTTCCAGCCAGTCCCAGCGGACCAAATAGGATCCGGAATCTACTCAAGGTTCTTTTTAGTTCCAAAAAAGACAGGGTCTGGAGACCAATATTAGATCTGAGCAAACTAAACAAGTTTGTAAAGAAATCAAGATTCCGGATGGTCACGCTTCAGTCCATTCTACCCTTTCTGGGCAAGGACAATTGGATGTGCTCGATAGATCTTCAGGATGTGTACTATCACATAAAAATTCACAGACGCTCCAGAAGATTTCTCCGCTTTCGGCTGGGGACCAGTCACTTCCAATTTAGAGCCCTGCCCTTTGGACTCACTACAGCCCCCAGAGTGTTCACCAAATGTATGGCAGCAGTTACGGCTCACCTGAGACGTCAAGGATTCCAGGTGTTTCCATATCTAGATGACTGGCTCCTCACTGCCACCACCAGGCATCAACTTCTCCAAACCAGAGATTACACCATTCACATTTGCAGAGGGCTAGGGATTTCTTTAAATTTCGAAAAATCTGCCTTGTCGCCTTGTCAATCTATTACTTTTATAGGCGCAAAATTGGACACCGTACAACTTTCAGCAAAGTTAATTCTCATTGCCCCTTATTGGCCTCGACAGATACGGTTTCCGTTCCTACATCGTTATCTCTTGGTACAGCCATGGCATCTGGACCCGGTTCCAGATCTTCTGACCCACCAGTCGGGGCAGCTGCACCAATCCATACCTTCTCTCAACCTCACTGCTTGGTTGCTCCCCTTCCATCCTTAGCCAGGCTTCCTATGATTTCTAATCCCATCCGGGATATCATAGTAGCTTCCCTAAAATCTTCTACCAGAAAGATTTACACTAGTAAATGGCGACGTTTCTCCTTCTGGGCAAAAGCTAGGAACATAGACCCCTATACTGCTCAGATTCATTCGGTATTGGACTTCCTAGCTGAGATTTTTCATTCAGGATCCTCTTCCTCCACAGTAAAAGTTCAGCTGGCAGCCATTTCGAATTTTCATATAGGCCTTTTGGACCACAACATTATGTCACATAAACTTTGCAAGGCATTCCTTCGAGGTATCTTTTTACTTAAACCTCCGATTAGAGACCCCCCACCACAGTGGGATCTAAATTTATTTTTAACATCCTTGATTCTTCCCCCTTTCGAACCTGCGGCTGCCTGTTATTTGAAATTTCTTTCTTGGAAGACACTTTTTCTAGTCGCCATTACTTCTGCCAGGAGAGTATCTGAGCTTCATGCTCTCTGCATTCGTCCTCCCTATTTAATCTTCCACAAAGATAGGGTATCTCTAAGGACTAATCAATCTTTCTTACCAAAAGTGGCATCGCAGACTAACCTAAATCAATCCATTGATCTTCCAGTGTTTTTCCCGAATTATTCTGATAGAGCGGAACAAAAGTTATATTGTCTTGATGTTCACCGCCAGCTCAGATATTATCTGGACAAAACTAAACTTTTTAGGAAATCTGATCAACTGTTTCTATCCTATGCAGAGAACAGGAAAGGCCTTCCAGTTTCCAAGGTGACTTTATCTAGATGGCTGTCTTCTGTGATTACGTACATTTATCAGCTCAGAGGCAAAGAGTTGATTTCTAAACCAAAAGCCCATTCTACCAGTGCTCTAGCTACATCGACAGCCTTTCAAGCTAGACTTCCAATAGACACTATTTGTGCAGCAGCCACATGGGCCTCTCCTCATACCTTTGTTTCACATTACAAATTAGACTTGGCCTCCAGAGACGGAGCGAATTTTGGTTCCACCGTTTTCAAGAGTCTGTTCCATTGAGCCACACAGGATAGAGGTGCTAGGGACGCGGTCCCATCCAGCAAGAATGAAGGCGAGATTGACAACTTAACATTAAGAAGTTATGTACCTACCATAACGTTCCATGTTAGTTGTCTTCTCTCGCCTTTTTCTTGCGTCCCGCCCTCCATCCCCCTAGCCTGGTCAGACTGAGAAGATTATGCCTCTTCTATTAAGAGGTTTTATTCCTTTTCTAGCTATTCAGCTTCTAGTGTCACTAGATTAGGTTGATCCTTTCTAGAGGATTATGATGTTATTTAGTATTGTTACTTTTTCTTCCTCCTCTACAGTTGGAAGAATATATTACTATTTCCTTAGCTACCAAACGAGATCTGGGTAGTCTCCGCCTTGCATCATGGGATATAGGGTTGCCTCGAGCTGGTAAAATTAGCTCTCGAGCTTAGCAAGTGCCGAGTCGGAGCCGAGGATCGGCTCCGAACCCATCCAGCAAGAAAGAAGGCGAGAGAAGACAACTAACATGGAACGTTATGGTAGGTACATAACTTCTTATTACTGCCTATGCTAGGCAAGGATACCTGGCTGGTGACTCTAGACTTAAAAGAGGCTTACCTGCATATCCCAATCAAGGAATCTTGATGAAGATACCTCCGCTTCAAAGCAAGCTATTTACATTACCAGTTCTCTTTACTGCCCTTTGGCTTATCTACTGTGCCCAGGGTCTCCACAAAGTGCACTAGTAATTGCATTTTGCAGACAAACATTCAAATTTATCCTTATCTGGACGATTGTCTAATTCAGGCAGAAAACAAGGACACTCTTCTACAGCATCTGGCATTTGTAAAAAGGCTTCTAACTTGCCTAGGGTACACCATAAACGAAAAGAAATCACAACTGGTACCCTCTCAAAAAATTACATTCCTGGGTGCAAGCTTGAATACAACTGCTCAGATGGCTTACCTCACACCAGATCCAATTGATGACTTACTTCAAACAAGTGGCCACAAAAACCCAGTTATCTGCAAGACAAATTCTGCAGGCCTTGGAGTTCATGGCTGCCTGCATTCTTCTAATTCCATATGCAAGACTGCATATGAGGAAATTTCAATGGTACCTAAAAAGCTTATGCAGTAAACAGTGTCACAGCCTGGAAACAATGATTCCTGTCATTCTTTGCCTACAGCAAGAGTTCCTTTGGTGGGCAGAGGCCTGTCACCAAAACAAGGGACTGTCATTCATTCCACCCCCTGCCACCCAAACCCTGACTACAGACACATGAGACTATGCTTGGGGGGTGGCGCATCTGACAGGGAGATGCATTCAGGGCGAATGAAGCCCAAATCAAATGCACTTGCATATCAACCAGAAAAAGATGCTAGCTGTACAGAATGCTCTGACAGCTTTCAAGGGCTTTCTTCAACCAGGACAACTACTGATAAAGACGGACAACACCACAGTCATGTGGTACATAAACAAGCAGGGGGTACCCATTCCTACCCCCTTTGCAGACTAACTATGGCCTTGTGGAACACAGCCTTGACTTACCAAATACATCTACAAGCTCAATTCCTGCCAGGAAAACAAAATACTGTGGCAGACAAACTAAGCAGAAATCCTATGGACCCACACAAATGGAAATTGGATCCGCAAATCTTCAACATGTTGATGGGCAAATGGGGGAGCCCAGACATAGATCTTTTTACCTCACCCCAAAACTATATCAGTTGGACAAATTCTGCACAAGAATCCATCACAAAAAAGCTTGGAAAGTAGATGCTCTATCCTTCAGCTGGAAAAACCTATCTGTCTATGCTTTTCCCCCTCTGCCTTTGCTCTCCAAGGTATTACTAAAAGTCAGACAGGAAAAACCAAAAATGAATCTGATTGCTCCAGACTGGCCTCGCCAACACTGGTACCAGCTCCTACGCAATATGTCACACCTTCCTCCGTGGTACCTGCCTCAGACACCTTATCTACTGTCTCAGCAGAACTTTCAAATTCTACACACACAGCTCCAAACTCTGAATCTTGCAGCATGGCTAATCAACTAATTTCACCAGTTACATCTCTCAGCAAACCTGTGATGGATGTCATTTTGGAGGCTAGAAGGCCTAGCACTAGAAAATCTTATGCTGATAAATGGAAAAGATTCTCTGCCTGGAATCGTGCACAAGGAATAAGCACAGAAATGCCCAATATTCCTCAGATTCTGCAATATTTAACTGAGATGCTTCACAAGGGCCTATATTTCAATTCCATAAAAATCCACACCTCTGCCATTTCAGCTCATTACAACACAGAGCCTCCCCTCTTTTCTCATCTCTTGCTAAAGCAGTATCTCAGAGGTGCCAAAAATTTAAGACCTCCCAGGAGAGCACCAACTCCTGCATGGGACCTCAATTTTGTGTTGGAAAAACTCACCCTGCGTCCTTTTGAGCCAGCTGCTACTGCAGATATAAAATTTCTCTTGGAAGACTGCTTTTCTTTTAGCAGTCACCTCAGCTAGAAGGATCTCAGAACTACAGGCTCTCATGGCAGTGGGGCCTTTTATTTTCTACCCGGACAGGGTAGCACTCCGGACCAATCCATCCTTTATGCCTAAATTGGTATCCAGTGTGGCTCTTAATTAGAGCATTCATCTGCCAACCTTTTTCCCAAATCCACAGAACAAGGGGGAGCGGATTGTGCATTCATTGGATGTACACAGACAACTAAGATTCTACTTGAACAGGACAAAATCTCTAAGAAAATCTGAGCAACTACTGGTGGCATTCGCTGCAGGGGCAGAGGGACAGGCTATCTCAAAGCAAACAATTTCAAAATGGATAAGCCATTGTATTCATTTCTGCTACATGCATCATGGTAAACCTGTCCCCAAGGGGATCAGATCCCATTCCACTAGGGCGGCATCTACTTCTGCAGCCTTACTCAGAGGGGGTTCCTACCAAAGACATTCTAGAAGCTTCTACTTGGAGCTCAGTTCAAACGTTCACCAAGCATTACCATTTACCTCTTTCTCTAAGTCCAGAGCTGGCTTTGCCACTGCTGTCCTGCAGGGCCTTATAGCTGCTCCTAATGCTGTATAATTCCATCCTCCCAACCATAGCTTTGGGATTCTACCCAAATGTAATGACCAACAGTGAAACACGAAGAGCATAGTACAGTTGTGTACACTTACCATAAATGTAGATGTTCGAGTGTATTCACTGTTGCAGTCCTGGTTACCCAACCGCCAGCCCCCTATTTTTCTCTTTTTATACCTCTTCTTTCTGTTACTATGCCGAAAAGCCTTTTTGTTGTATTTGCTTTTATTTGGAGATATATTTTTTTGTGTTCTAAATTACATGCACGTATGTATGTATATATATGTGTATGTGTATATATATGTATGTATATATATATATGTATATATGTGTATGTATATATATATATATATATATATATATATATATATATATATATATATATATATATATATGTATGTATATTAGATATTGCTCCCCATTTGAGGGGCACCTGACATCTGGGGCAAGAAAAACTGATGAAAATGGCATCGGCTGCATGTTTTATACCCCTGACGACCTGATGTCACGGAAGAAGGGACAGCAAGCGATGCAGGACCCAAGACTTTGTTAATCAGGCCAACTGAGGGCAACCTTCCAGCAGATTACCCAAATGTAATGACTGCAACAGTGAATACACTCTAACATCTGCATTTATAGTAAGTGTACACAACTGTACTTTCCCCTTTGGTGGGAGGAGGACTTCCATTTTTTTATTTTAAATTTTGTTGATGTTTTATTACTCTTTCCCATTCGGGGAAAGTTATTTTAAAGCTAGCATTGTTGTGTTTTCCTGGACTGTCTCAAGATTGCAGTATATTTTTAAACAGAACGTCTTTTTTTTTTTTCTTTTGGTTTAAAAGTGCTGTAAAGTAACTAAAACATTTTTTCTGTGGAGCAGTTCTGTTTATTTTACTTTTGTGGAGCTGGCATAGTGTTTGAAAAGTGCTTTTCTGTCAAAAAAAAAGTAACTTTTGTGACTTGGTAGTGTTAACTGGCTAATCTGAAGTTGTTGTCTTCATATGGTCTTCAGCCTGTGGGCCACATTTCTCCAGCACTGAATCAGAGCTCCAAGCTACTCCCCTACTCATAATGCCCTTGTCTCCCTCCAGATCTTGTTTCCTGCGCTAATAGTAAGCATCGTGGTCTGCTCCTCCAAGCTCTTTTTTGGATAAGTGAGTTAGATTTTCTAACTATTTTTCACCTTTCTCTCCCTTTTTTTTCCCCTCTACCCTTATCGCGCTCAGATGTCTGTCTATAGCCAAAAAAAAAAAAAAAAAAACACTTTCTTATTCCCGTTTCTCTCTAGCTGTCTTTAGGGCATGTGTGTGTGTGCCTGCTGGTGGGTCTCTCTCTTGCTCCGCTATGGCAGACTCACCCAAACCGGGATTTAGGAGGTGCACAGTGTGTGTCCATAAGCTTTCCCTTGCAGATGACCACACTCTGTGCGTTGTGTGCTTAGGGGTCCAGCACCTCGATTCCTCCTGTTCGATCTGTGTGGGGTTCAGTCCCTGTGCATTGATCGACACAAGGAATAAACTTGTACTTAAGGGCCTTCTTACACCGCCTACTGCAGAGGCCCAAGCTTCCTCTTCGGCCACTTGCCCCATACTCTGGGACTCAACCTCCCACCAAGAGGACCAAGAACAGAGAGAAGTGGAAGCACTGAGATAGGCCGAGAAAGCGATTCCCTGACTGCTCCACCTCAGCCGAGCCACCAACAAAATCTCGCCCGGGTCTTGGCTCAAATTCCCCCCCGGCTCCATTCCCCTTGCTTCTCCCCAAAGCCAGAGGTGTCTCTGAGCCATTCGCCAGTGTTGGCTTCACCACACCATCTGTCTAGGCCTATGTCTGTGGCCTCTTCCTGTAGGTCCACCCGCAGCCTCTCTGAAGCTGAGGTGGACAGGATGATGCGGAGGTTCATCTGCACACAGATACAGATGGGAGTCTTGCCTCCCCCCTCCCCGTCTGAGGCTGGGGGGCATGCAATCCACCTTCATCCCAATAACTCCTCAGAAGGTTTCTCAAAAATGCACTTGTAAAAGTAGACACTTGGACTCCCCTCTGGATTCACTCACGAAGGACACAGACTTGGAGGAAGTGGAGGTTTCCCCCTGATCACCCCCAGAGGATGTCTCATTTGCAAACATCATGGAGATCATTCGGCAGCTTGGGGGGGTGGCCTGCCCAAAAACCTAGCCCTGACGAGTCATTATTTCTGGAGGCATGTGGAGCAGGATCCTTTACATTCTGGGTGTCCCCTCCTGCGGATCCCTGGTGGATCTTTTACATCTCTGGAGTGGAAGGAGCCGACATGGTAGAGCCCATCCCCAAATGCCCCGACAAGGTCCTCAGTGCCCCTTCTGATAAAGCTCATTGGTCTAAGGGATCTCCTGTCGATGCCATGGTGGTACCATGGTTGTGGCCAAGAAGGAGCTAGCACAGGAGAGCTACAGGGTCCATCCTCCGGACCGAGAGTCTAGGAGCATGGACTGTTTTGGGAAGCAGGCTTGCGCTTCAGCAACGTTCTTTGTACGTGTGCTGAACTATATGGCACACGTCATAAGGCTCCAGCATGACCTGGTTAAGGAGGTCGCCGGTTCTGCCTCAGGGTCCATGTCGGCAGAGGAAAAGTTTTTTTCCTCCCAGATGGCCACCCTCACCGCCATCTCCAATATCTCTATACGACTCCTATCTCATGCGCCTGAAGGTGCTGCTAGAGACACTTGTGTCCAGAGAGAGGAGGACTGGAAGACCTTGTTTGCTGTTGGAATCCAGTTCTGAAGTCCTCAGCAATCCTTTTCCAGAAATCAATGAGGGGCAAAGAAGATGTGGTTCTGGAAGTCTCAGGATTATTCCCAGGATGCTCAGGACTCATCTTCCTGCAGAGGGGGATTTGACATATGCCGTCCTCACAGCAGAGGAGGTCCAAGGAACCACTGGGTCTTGAGATTCCTTCCCGGACAGGCCTGTGCAGCAGTCCTGAAGGGTTGTCCGGCTGTTCGTCTCTGGATGCATTCGGGGGGGGGGGGGTCTACTCTCACTTCACCTAACAGCCTGGGAGTCTATAACAGAAGATTTGTTAGGTGTTGCAAATCATATCCATAGGATATTCCATCCCCTTCTCTCAAACACGTTCCCCCTCTCAAGCACATCCCAGCAATCCCACCTGCACAAAGGGAGGGTGTAGCACTGGAAACTTCTAAGCTGCTTGAAATACTAGTCATCCAGCCCATCCCCACAAACCAGTCCAGAGTAGGCATTTATTCCTGGTTCTTTTTAGTTACAAAGAAGACAGGGGACTTGCGACCAATTCTGGATGTCCTTCAAAGATGCATCTGCAGTCATCACATATGGGTTGTCCTGCCTCAGGCAGCCCTTCGGTTGGCCGGATTCCAAAGTCTGGGTCCGGCGTCGGCTGATGTCGCCCTTTCCCCGACGTCAGAGCGCCTGGGGTATAAAAGCGTCAGCCGACGCCATCTTCCTCTGTCTTTCTTGCCGCGTGGTGCCCGAAGCAGAAGCAGTTCACAAGTGCTGGTCGGCCAGCTCCTGTAATTCAGCTACCGAAGACTTCAGCTGCTAAGTACCCCATTGGGGACTCTTTCTTGCCTCAGCCGATGTCAGATAAAGTTAATAATTGCTTAACTTGAGGGAAACAAATACCTCATAAGGATTTCCACTCTTACTGCCTCCCCTGCCTAGGCCAAGACCATGACGTCTCGGCCTGTTCAGCCTGTGCTTCCTTCAACCGACGCACTCTTAGAAGTCGGGCGGAGTTTGCAGAGGAATTTTTTGGGGCTAGTTTTTCGTACAATATGCCGTCTGAGACTCCGACTTCACATTTAACAAAGAAACGGAAGGACAAGGTCCGACACACGCGGGCCGCGGTTTCGGCTGAAACCACGGCTAGGCCTACCGCCAGTGTCTCGGTCTCGGCTGAAACCGAGTCCTTGGTACTTCCGACCCCAGAAACCGCTCAACCGACTACCTCTGCCCCGGAGGCCCCTGCTGAGTCGGTTATTGAATTTCCTTCTGAAACTGGTGTCTTGGAAACTTCCGACACCATTCCTCTAGACAAAACTACACCAGCACGTGGTGCAGCCAGGCCTCCTGCATCCATGTCCATAAAGGCATTCACCAGGGCTAAAGCTGCTAAACACACAAAAGCTATGCCTCCCAGGGTTATTCCTCGGGGACCCGCTACAAGTTCACAGATTCTAACTTTAGCAGAGGACCTTATTTCCTTAATTAGGGGCTCTCAACCCCATCCGGACAGGGGCTCTCAACCTCCTCTAGACAAGAGGCCCAGGGTTGAGCCCTCTGATCCCCACTCCTCAGAGGAGGCCTCTGATGGCTCTGCTCTCTCGGACTACCAGGAGGAGGTTTTTTTCGGCCTATGAGGATTCTGATGCAGAGGAATCTATCCCCTCGGCCTTCCCTCCTGAAGAACTGTCCTTCGGGGAGACCCTTCACACTATGAGAGAGCATTTCAAATGGCAGGGCCAGGAATTCTCTGATTCCAGGAAAAGATTAAGAACTTTTCTGCATTTACCTCAGCATAGACCTTTGGCTATTCCTCCTGTTTTGAATGTCATTGATGATGTGTACTCTGAGTCTAGCATAACCCCTGACACTCTTCCTCCGGCCCCTGTCAAACCTGATAGGTACTACAGGGTCCCGGACTCGCATCATTTTCTTTACAAGGCCCACTCTGCTGATCCAGAAACTATTTCCCAGGGCCCTAAAGGGGTTGCAGCTGCCACTACCAAAAATCCACTCCCCTCTGCAAGGGAGTCCAGGGCTTTAGAGAGATGGGGTAAAAAAGTGTACACTTCTGCTACTCTTTCTATGAGGGCATTAAATTGTCAATTTCATATGATACAGTACCAAGAGTATTTGTTAGATGAATTGCATAAGAAACTGTCTTCTCCTGAACCCCTAGATCGCAAATCACTTCAGGATCTGGTACATAACTCCCAGCAGGTTAGCAACCATTTCTTGCAGTGTGGTTATGATGCATTGGAAGCTTCATGTAGGTCAGCTATGACAGGTGCAGTCATACGTAGGCATGCTTGGCTGAAGGAACAATCTCTGCCAGACCATGTTAAAGCTAAGCTTCTGGATGCTCCACTGGAGAAGCAAAAGTTATTTGGCTCTACTGCTCAGGAGGTCTTAAAGAAATTTGAGGAAAAGGCAAAATCTGTACAAACGGTCAAAGATTTTCTACAAGTCCAACCACCAAGATTCAGTAGAAATTGGCCTACCAAGAATTGGTCCTTTCCGGACACAGAAAGATTTCAGAGAGGCAAGAACAGGCGTGCCAGAGGTAGAGGGCAAGCTAGAGGCTCCTACAGAGGACGTCAATGGCAGCCTCCCAACCAGAGAGGTAGTGCAGGACCTACAACTGCTGCACAAGGACAGACTCAATGACTTTGCTTTGACTCAGCCAACCAGGGCTCAATTAGAAGCACCTTTGGGCGGAAAGCTTTCTTTATTCTCAGAAAATTGGCACAGTATTACAAGAGACAAATGGACACTGCAAATAATAGACAAAGGATACAGGTTCCATTTTCACACATTGCCAAAAGAAAAGGCATGCCAGACCTGCCACCAAATCAAAGGGCAGAGGCTTTGAAACAAATCTCCAACTTAATGCAAATGAAAGCTATAGAAAAGGTTCCTCTTTCAGAACAAGGCCAAGGATTTTATTCCAGACTATTCCTTGTTCCAAGAAAAGAAAATCAATGGAGGCCTATTCTCGACTTGTCCGCACTGAATACTTATCTCATTGTGCCAAAATTCAAAATGCTGACTCTGCAGCAACTCCTTCCCATGCTGGGCAAGGGGTCTTGGCTGGTGACTCTAGACCTCAAGGAGGCATACCTGCATGTCCCTATCAGACAAAGTTGCAGAAGACTCCTCAGATTTCTTGCAGGTTCAGAGCATTATCAATATTCAGCATTGCCCTTTGGCTTATCTACTGCACCCAGAGTATTCACGAAATGCCTGGCATCAGTAATTGCACACTGCAGACTTCAGGGGATTCAAATATACCCATATCTGGACGACTGCCTTATACAAGCGGACAGCCAACAAACTGTTGGTAAAGGACTTCAGTTATGCCATCCACCTACTGCAGGCCTTGGGATATACAGTCAACATTCACAAATCAAGACTTGTTCCATCCAAAGAATAACTTTTCTGGGTGCAGATCTAGACAAAACCACCCAAATGGCTTTTCTCACAGAAGAAAAACAAAGACAACTACCGGATTACTTCAAGAATCTGACAAGACAAACTCAGCTGACTACAAGGAAAATTCTGCAGGCCCTGGGTTACATGGCATCTTGCATTCTTCTGATTCCACAAGCAAGGCTGCATATGAGGAAACTACAATGGTACCTAAGGAGTTTATGGACTCAGCACAGTCAAAGCTTAGAAACTGATCCCACTCATTCCATGCCTCCAAAAGGAATTTCTGTGGTGGGCTCAAGCAAGCCAGTCAAACAGGGGTCTGCCCCTCAGCAAACCAATAGCCAGCCAAACCATTACAACGGACGCTTCAGACCACAGTTGGGGAGCACACATGGAGGGCAGATGTATTCAAGGACTATGGTCACAAAGGGAGCTGTGCATGCACATAAACCAAAAAGAAATGCTGGCAGTGATACATGCAATCGAGGCCTTCAAACCCTTTCTGCATCAAGGCCACCTGCTAATAAGGACAGACAACACCACAGTTATGTGGTACATAAACAAGCAAGGAGGCACCCATTCCTACCCTCTTTGCAGACTGGCAATGAATCTATGGGAACTTTCCTTGAAACTCAATATAGAGCTGCAATCCCAGTTTGTGCCAGGAAAAGACAATATACTGGCGGACAGCTTAAGCAGAAATATCATGGATGCACACGAATGGATGCTGCACCCAGACATCTTCCTACAGATAACACCATCATGGGGAAGGCCGGACATAGATCTTTTTGCCTCCCCCCACAATCATCAGCTGAAGAAATTCTGCTCAAGGACATACCACCCACAAGCATGGAAAGTGGACGTCCTTTCTTTCAGCTGGAGAACTCTAACAGTGTATGCATTTCCACCTCTTCCATTAATGACCAAGGTCTTACTGAAGATCAGGACAGAGCAGCCAAAAGTGATTCTGATAGCTCTGGACTGGCCAAGACAGCACTGGTACCCACTGTTAAAGAGCATGTCACGTACAAAACCATGGCCTCTTCCTCAATGGCCACTTCTCCTGACACAGCACAATTACAAAACTCTGCATTCCAACCTGAAAACCTTGCAACTAACAGCCTGGAAAATACCTTGACTCCTCCTCAGGATAAGCTATCCAAGAGAGTGAAGGATATCATCATGGAAGCTCGCCGGCCTTCCACAAGAAAGGCATATTCAGCAAAATGGAAAAGATTTCACACTTGGAGCACCACAAAGGGCCTAGATGCGACAGTGATGAACATGGTGCACATATCCTGGAATACTTGGCAGAAATGCTCCACAATGGCCTGTGTTACTCTTCCATTAAAATCCATGCTTCAGCAATTTCAGCTGAGTACAATACTGATCCTCCTGTTTTTTCTCATCCTCTCCTAAGACAGTTTCTAAGAGGAATTAAAAACACCAATCCGCCAAGGAAACCTCCAGTGCCTACTTGGGACCTTAACTTCGTGTTGGAAAAACTAACTCTGCCTCCCTTTGAACCAGCAGCATCTGCGGAACTACAGTTCCTGTCTTGGAAGACTGCCTTCCTTCTGGCCATAACCTCAGCAAGAAGAGTATCTGAGTTACAGGCCCTCATGGCAGTACAGCCATTTCTTATTTTTCATCAGGACAGAGTCTCATTGAGAACCAATCCTTCATTTATGCCAAAGGTGGTATCCAGGGTCTCATTAAACCAAGCTATTCACCTGCCTACCTTCTTTCCAAATCCACAAAACAAAGGGGAGAAACTTCTGCACACCCTGGACATAAACAGACAGTTGCGCTACTACTTGGACAGAACTAAAAGCTACAGAAAAACTGACCAGCTGTTGGTAGCACATGCTGCTGGTGCACAAGGAAAAGCAATTTCCAAACAGACTATTTCAAAATGGATAGGGAATTGCATTCGTTTTTGTTATTCCTTTCATGGAAAAACTGTGCCAGCTAACATTAGACCTCATTCCACCAGAGCCACAGCCACCTCCACAGCCTTCTTAAGAGGGGTGGCTACCAAGGACATTCTAGAAGCTGCTACATGGAGCTCCATGCATACATTTTCCAAGCATTACAACTTACCTTTATATTCCAGATCCAGAGCAGGCTTTGCTACGGCAGTCCTGAAGGGCATTTTAGCTACACCATCCTTTACATAGATCCTCCACCCCCAGATTGGCTATGGTATTCTACCCATATGTGATGACTGCAGATGCATCCTTGAAGGACATAGTACAGTTTTGTACCTACCATAAATGTAGATGTCCGATAGGTATGCATCTGCAGTCAGGTTTACCCTCCCTCCTTCCCCTCTTTGGTATTTATTGGGTACTTTTCCCTTTCTTAGCTAGCTGGTGTTATCTATTATGGTGTATTTGTTTTATATATATATATATATATATATATATATATATATATATATATATATATATATATATATATATATATATATATATATTTCTATGCATGTTTGGAATTATTGCATTTCTCCAAATTTAGCCTTCCTTTGAGGGCACCTGGCATCTGGGGCAAGAAACACTGAGGAAGATGGCGTTGGCTGACGCTTTTATACCCCGGGCGCTCTGACGTTGGGGAAAGGGCGACAGCCGACGCCGGACCCAGACTTTGGAATCCGGCCGACCGAAGGGCTGCCTGAGGCAGGACAACCCATATGTGATGACTGCAGATGCATACCTATCGGACATCTACATTTATGGTAGGTACAAAACTGTACTTTCTCTCTACCTTGAACCTGTTCATTGCCAAAACAAAATTCCAGATGGTCACACTCCAATCCATCCTGCCCTTCCTGCAGAAGAACGACTGGATGTGCGCTGTAGACCTTCAGGATGGGTACTATCACACAAAAATGGACAGATGCTCTCGGTGGTTCCTCCACTTCAGGCTGGGGACCAGTCATTATCAGTTCACAGCGCTGCCCTTTGGTCTCACCACAGCCCCCAGGGTGTTTACCAAAGTGATGGCGGTGGTAGCAGCTCACGTGCGACTGCAGGACTTCCATGTCTTTCCCTACGTGGACGATTGACTCTGCCAAGCCAGGAGTTTCCTTATCCAGACCGCCAACCAGTTAGGCATTACCATAAATCTCAACAAATCCCTGTTAGAACTGGTTCAAGTTCTGGATTTCATTGGAGCCCAGTTAGATACCATTCAAACAGAGTCCCTCAAACATCATGTCTTGCACATTTTTTAAGTTCCATCTCCTCCTGCAGAATTCATCTTAAGGGCATTGGGGTCCATGGTGTCCACGATCACCCTCGTACCCGCAGCTCAGTTAGACATGAGGGATCTACAATGGACTCTGAAGGTCCAGTGGTCATTTCTAGATCTACCATTGTCGCATCCTTTTAATCTAGGGATTCTTTTCTCTGGCAGATTCAGTCTCTGGGCCGTCTCCCCCCCCCCTTTGACCACTGTGACCACAGACTCCTCCCTACTTTGGTGAGGGGGGGCATTGCTTGGGAAAAGACAGTTCAAGGTATGTGGTCATCCCTGGGGAACCAGTTGCTATTCAGCATCCTGGAGATGAGGGTGATACTGTTAGCGTTAGAAGCTCTTCATGCCCATCTTCCCCAAGGGACAATTGCCATCCAGACCGACAATATGTCGGTAGTCTGGTACATCAACAAATGGGGGAACCAGGTCTTGTCCCCTTTGCCGCAAAGCCATGAGATTGTGGGAGTGGGCAATCTCCACCGGCCGTTTTCTGGTGGCAATGCATATTCTGGGGAGGTCCAACATTCTAGAGGACATGCCCAAACAGGTCTATCCTGATGCCTTATGAATAGTCTCTGAATCCTTCAGTAACAGAACAGATCTTTCTAAAGTGGGGTCAGCCTTGCTGCGATTGCTTCACCTCTACTTCCAATGAGAAGTGCAGCAAGTTCTTCATTCTGAACCCTCCTTCGGGGCAGTCCCCCAGAGACGCTCTGGTTCATGCTTGGCCCTCCAGTCTTCTCTATGCTTATCCTCCACTTCCCCTGATCCCAAAGCTCATTCAGAGAGCACAACGGCTGGAGAGATCTGTCATCCTCATTGCCCCCTTCTGACCTCGCCAAGTGTGGTTGCCTTCTCTGTGGTGTCATGTATTGTGTCCTCCCTGGACATTGGATCTGGCTCCAGATCAGATTTCACATCCCCCAGGGATTCCACATCCAGATCTGGCCAGTCCGAAGCTCAGTGCTTGGCTGCTAAAGTTCCCATGATAGTTGGGACTCCCACGCTATCGTCTCTGGTTAAAAAAAATTTGGTAGTGTATTTGAGTAAGCGGAAACGTTTCTCTATTTGGGCATCTCAACGTGATTTGGATCCCTTCACGGCTTCTGTTATCTTTTTGGCAGGTATGTTTCAACAGGGTGCCAGCTTCTCTACGTTTAAAGTTCAGCTAGTGGCTATTTCTAACTTCCACATAGGGGGTGTCATTCAAGGACCGTACGCCTCCTTGGGACCTTAGTTTGGTCCTTCAAGCCTTGGTTTCTTTCCCCTTTGAACCCGCTGCTTCAGTTTATCTACAGTTCCTGTCTTGGAAGACCACCTTCCTGATTGCTATTACTTTAGCTAAAAGAGTGTCTGAGATTCAGGGCTGATCGATTTAAGCCTCCTTACATGATCTTCTGCAAAGACAGAGTATCTTGGCACACTAATCCTTCCTTTCTGCCAAAAGTGGCCTCCGAATCAGTCTCCCTGTCTTCTTTCCATACTTTCAGAATAAAGGAGAGTATAAATTGCACCTGCTGGATGCTCATAGACTATTACATTTTTACTTGCACAGAACAAAAGCCTTTTGCAAGTCCAATCAACTTTTCGTTTCCTACTCTAAGCCCTTTTTAGGGAAACCTGTATCTAAGGTCACCATTGCTCATGGGATTTCTCAGTGTGTACTCTTGGCGTATTCAACCAAAGGATCATCTCCACCAGGTCAAGTTGAGGTGCATTCTCCTAGGTCTATGGCTACTTCAGCTGCCTTTTGGTCCAGATTTTCATTGGATGACATTTGCTCTGCGGCTACCTGGGCATCTTCCATTACTTTCATCTCCCATTACAAGTTGGACCTTCTCTCCAGAAGTAGGGCATGCTTTGGCTTCACCGTGTTACGGAATATCCTTCCATGAGGTCCTCTCAGGTGTTTGGTAGCTGGGAACTCTGTCCCACAGGTTGAAGACCAAATTAAGACCACTCCAGATAAAGAAGTTATGCACTCGCCATAACGTTCCATCTGAGTTGTTGTTCATTTGCCTTCAACCGTCCCTACCTCTTTCCCCCCTGTTTTATGTGGGCTGTGTGGTGGTTTGGCTGGAAAAGACATGGCCCTTTCTTTGGCATAATGGGTCATTTTTTTATGATACTATCTGGGTTATTGTGCCAAGGGAGGGTAATGCATTGTGTTAGGTTGGGTTGCTATGGTAGGCAGTAAGGTCGATCTGAAGGGAGGAAGGAGACAAGGGCATTATGGGGTAGGGGAGGAGCTTGTATCTGATGCTGGAGAAATGCAGCCGAGTCAGATCCGTGTCCCATGGATTGAAGACAAATGAAAAGCAACATCTCAGATGGAACTTTATGGTGAGTACATAACTTCTTTTTTCTGCTTGTCTTCCCTGGGAAAGGGGCAATATTTCTGGCTTGACCATGGAACAGACTAATAGTCATCCAGTCTGTCCTTCCAGCCACAAAAGGAAAAAATAAAGCAAAATGGCCTTTGTCACCACAGCAGGCTAACAATTTACCTCAGCCGGAGGTGGGTGACTCTGCTGTGGCCAAAGCTGGTTCATCAGACCTGGAAGAGGTAATAGGGAAGGTTTCTGTGTTGTCAAAGTACTGTACTCTTCCCTGGGGAAGCTCCTGCTGCCATTAGTGACATGATTGGCCCCATTTTTATTGTCAAAGAGAGACAAGAAAACGGACATGCATCTACTCCTTCTCTACTTTCTTTGGATAGGAGTAGTTTACTGGTACTGGCTCAGGGTGTAATTTAAACTGTTGGTCCTTGTAAAGTAGTTTTTGTTAAAAGAAAGAGTGAATTCTCATTTCCTGAAAATTCAAGATTATGAATCTGAACAGGAAGATAAAGGCACAGATGCAGGATTTTTCCTCAGATTTCTGATTGAGGAGATTTCAGTTTCTGATTCTCCCTGTGGGGATTTCTCTTTTTCTGAGACTATTGCTAGAATGTGCTAGTATTTCAGTGGAAGAACACTGTGGTTTCTCAGTTCCTCAGAAAATACTATGCATTGTTGCTGAAGGATTTTCCTGAACCTACACCTATTGCTCTTGTTCTTTCTACTGCAGTTTTCCTGATAGTCAGCTAGCTTGCCTCTAAGAAGGCAGATAGGATGCGTAAAGTTAGTCTCTCAAACTTTTATCCACTATATCCCAAACATGACCTAGCAGCTAAAGGCTTTAGTTGATCCCACAGCTGCTAAGCACTTTCATTCCAATTCTAGAACCCCGAAACAAGGATTTAAAATGTGGAGCAGAACAAAACCAGTAGCCAAAACAGCTACCATAGTGAAAAGAGGCAGAAAAATGACACAGAGGGTAGTAAGATAGGTTTATTCGGTCCAAATAAAAGTTTGGTTGCGACGCGGACACACAATCTGACAGAGTTTATTAGCTCTGATAAACCGGTTTTATTTTGCTACCCTCCATGTCATCTTTCTGGCTTAAGTTACTACTTGAGATGTTTTTACTAATTCCAGCCCTACTCTTTCTGTTAAGGATGGGAAAATTATTGATAGGTATGGGAAGAAGTGTACACTTCTGCTACACCAAATTGTCAGGGTCAGTTTGGTCTAAAATTGAGAAATTATGTGTAATGCTTTATCTGCATTTTTCTTTTTTTTTTGGTGAGGAAATATCTGCTTTAAGTAATTTAGTTTCTTCTGCTGCACAGATGACTACTCCTCGTTTACAGTACAGTGTGTGTATGGCTCTGATACTACTACTAGGAGGTTTGCTTGGCTGCATATTCAGAACTTCTCAGATGATAAAAAGTGAGGTTTTAAATTCTCCCTTGGATAGAGATTGTGTTTGGCCCATCTGCTGCACAGGTGATCAAAATTGTGATGAAAGGGGCAAGCTGATCCAGGGAATTTCAAGATTTTTCGACCCTCTTTAGTATTTCCCGAGGGATTTTCTCCTCTTCCAGTTTTTGCAGAAAAACAAAATAAACATGCTCAACAAAATAAGGGTAAACAAACATTTAAGAAATAGCAAGGGGGTTCCAAAAACATCTCTACCCTCCCGAAATGAAGGACAGTCCAAGTCTGAATGACTGTTCAAGATCTTGTGACCACCTCAACCTGGCTCCTTTTCTCTTCCAGAAAATCTGAATGTCCATTTTTTTTTTCTCTTTGGTAATTGTTTCAGGCAAGTGGGTTCTGAAAATCGTTAATTGAGGTTACAGATGGCAGTAGGAGGAAAAACTCCTTTTCTGGGAGTCATTCCTCAACCTTCAGATCAGACTGTTTGCACTGGTTCTTCATCACATGCTGTCCCAAGGAGTGATTCCTTCCCTTTCTACTGTGTTCACTCCTTAAAATAAAAAATTGTGTGTGGGGAAACTTGGAGATATGCTTAAATAAAGCATTAGTCGTGTTCTTAGTTTATAAATCACGAATATGTTCGTATATGCAGTCTTTAAACCTTCGCTGAGGGTTCCCACATAAAAAATACTGCATTCCTGGCATTGGGCTGTATAAACCATGCCTTAGAGCTACATGAACAGCGAAAGGTGTTTTTATGAACATTTTGTTGACCATAGTTATATTCTTCTCCACTATATTGGGAACAAAACCACATTTAAAGGTGTCTGTTTTTTTTTTTGTTAGTGTAGTTCGTTAAAGCACCCTCCCTTGTCTCCAAGTACTTTTTTATAGACGTTCCCTTTCTAAAGACAGTATGGTGCACATTACCAAATTTATCAAGAAAGTTGTCAAAACAAGAAAAAAATCTTCGTTTCTTTTTAAAATCTCTGTGATACCCGAATAGTCTACAGTGAAGGTTGTAACAAAAGTGTGTATATCCATTGAATTCAGAATTGTTCGTCCAAGTATTATTCTGGTGGGGGGGGGATTTTCATATTTGGATAATAAAATGTTTCGAAACCCCCCATTTTTTCTGTTATTGGCAACTTCATCAAAGATTTTTTGTACCAGCCTAGTTGGTTAACCCCTCGCATATAACATGTGTCAGTTAGTTACTTTCAGACATAAAACTTCATCCTTGGACACCATATGGGCAAGTCTAATATTGCTATTTGACAAGCCCTACCTTCTGATGTTCAGGGTGGCAGCTAGTATAGTTCAAAAGGCTACCTGAATAAGTAGGCTTTCTGTAGGTGTTACTGACAAGTCTCCTCCTTTCTACATCTTTACTGATTTCAACATCAAGATAACTGTTTCTACAAGGGTTGCAGGTGCATGTAAACTTCAAAAAAGATGTACAATTAAGAAAACTAATGAACTCATGAATTTCTTCTATAGATTTTTTCCAAACACTAAATGTCATCCAAAAAAATGAACGTATATATCCCATGGGGATGGACAGAAAGTGTTAAGGATGTATTTCTTTTCCCAATGAAGCATAATGATATTCACAAAAATCTGGGCATGTGTGGCCCCCATAGCATCTCTCTTCTTTTGGAGAAAATATTGGCCCTCGGGGGGTTTAATACAGTTTCCATCAGAGTATCTAAGGTATTGATGTCCTTGTTGCTGAAATCAGTGGATTCTACCAAAAAAACATCCTCACAGAAATCTGGGCCTCTGTTTTACCAGAAAATCCCATGAATGTCTGCATAAATGTCCAAACTGATAGACATTTTTTTTTAAGCTTAATGTCTACTTACCTGGCCAAGTGATGGATCTCTGATTTCCCTGCTTTCAGTATAGGTCTCATTGGGGGGTTAATAATGCATTTATGGGCCTAAGATTGAGGGCACAATGGGAAATTTTGAATTGAGAAATAACACATGCTCATAACTAATTTGTCCCTGGTCGAACATATCCTGTATCATCAAATCTATTTTTTGTGTAGGAAATATTCACACAATTAATGGAGGAATCCTCATAAAAATCATCAAACAAAAGCACATTCATTTTGTTCACATCAGTTTTATACATGATCCCCCCGTCGGCTTTCATTACTCTCACTTTTTTTGTTACTTAACTGTCTAAGCAAGCTGTATTCAGAATTAGTAAGATTAAGTCTAATTCTTTACTATGGGCTTGTAACAGTGCCCTAAAATCAAATTCACACATTTTTGTCAAATAAAATTAAAGACAAATGGAGGTATGGGTTAAACATGCTTTTTCTTTGTAACTCGTTCAGCATATATGAAGTACTTTCATTCTGTTAAGTTTTCTAAGAAACCATTTCAAGTCATTTCAAGTCAATGATCAAGTCCCATTTAGACCTAGTCAAGGGTACTGATGTAAAACTTTGGTCAATAAATCGCCAAACTGTTGCCCATGGACAAATTCTGTGAAATTACAGACTTGAGTCACCATTGGAATTTAGAAAAAATGGTGGAACTATCATCTTAAACGGTCACCTGGGTTCCTACGGAAGAAAGGGAACAACTTAATTCTTCCTCCTGTTGTATTGTCGCCTCTGTTTGTGTCTGACCAGAATTGGCCCTGATATATCTGCTGTGGGTTTCCCTGGTTTTGCAACCTTTCGAACTGCCTTAAAGGGACCTGCTCCAAAGAGGGAAATTCTTCTTCCTCACCACTCCTTCATTCAGGCAGAGACATTTTCGTCAGAAAAAAAATGTTGCTGATCCCCCTAATTGTTGGGTCTTTGGTATGCCAGACCCTTTTGGTAGTCTGTTCAGTCCCTCTCGAATTTCCTTTCCTTTCGGCCTTTTATATATCCTGACATTTTATCCACATTCAGAAAAATCTTTTTATAGTGATCAAGTGAATTTACAAACAGTAAGTCCTTGGTAATTGCTTTATCTAGGTCAGTAATTTCACTTACCAGAACATCATTGACTTTCTGGTTGTTTCATGAGAAGCTCCATCAGTTCACAGCCCTGCTGATCAAACAGGTTTAGTAAATCTTTGTGCAGGTTAGAGTTGGAAAACAAACCTGCCTGGAACTTCATTTCTCAAACCCTTGGGGACTTGTTTTCCTTTTATATACTCCAGAAAATACCCATTTTCTATTTGAAGTTTTCTGCTCTTGAGAAGCTTGTTTTTAAAACTGTCCAAAGACTGCTAAAGAGTTCCGTATTCCCTGGGTACTGTGTTGCAAAAATTCATGGGCTGATTGAGTCAGGATACAACATGTGTTTTTTTTTTAATCTGGGGTGGGTTTCATTCCTGAAAACAGGCACATCTTGAGTTGCTCGTCGGAACCCAGAACCGTTGGATTCTAGAGTACAGGTGCCTTGGCCTGGGGGAGTGGAAAAGAAGGGTGAAGTCATGATCAAGTCTTCTGCTGTAATTGAAGAGTTACAACTGTTCATGTGCTATGATAATTGTTGAATGAGTTGAGTCAGCAGCCCCAAACTGTTTGCAGTTTCCTCAGTACAACACTGGCCAGGAACTGCTCCCAGAAACCAAGGTCATGGAAGACATAACTCACAAAGAAACCAAAAGCCACACACAGACTCAATGAAGCAATTCACGTTCCCAACCTAGGTAAGAAAGTGAGCCAGCCGCACAATAGAAGCAAACAAGAAGTTTAATAAAAAAATAAAGAAAATCCTTTAAAAGATTAATCACTTACATTGAAATACAACTTAGACTTCATCAGAATCAAATAAAAAACATTATGCCTCATTTTAAAGTACCTTCCCCAAAAAATCACATGATCTGAAGTAGTTAACTTAATTTGATCAGCAACCTGTGGGTATCTGATCCGACCTGGAACCGAGCCGGCAGCTTTCCAAGCTAAAGATCCAAGTTCTCAGCTCCTCCCCTTACCCATGCTACCCTGCTACCTCCCTCCAGTCCTCAGATCTCATTTGCAGCGGCTTCTGAAGCATAAGGGACGAGATCTTAGCGTTTTAGGTGAGAGGAATTTAGGAATATTTTTCTTAGAAAAGTAGCGATATCGGTGTGTGAGTGTGTATAGTTGACCCATAGTTTAGTTAAACCGTTTTTTAGTTATTTTTAGTAGTAAAATGAGTGTTTTTCCCTTCCCCTTACTGTGTGTGTTAGGGTGTGTGCTTGTGTGTGATGGCCGAGGGCCCTAAGGCCATTTTTTCAAAATGTGCTGAGTGTGGTCATAAGCTGTCCCCAGTGGATGGCCACACTCAGTGCGTTCTCTGCCTGGGGATAGCCCACTTAACATCAGGCTGCCAGATTTGTGTGGCTTTTAACCCCTGGGCTCTGAGGGACAGGAGGAACAAGCTAATCCTGGCGGGACTCTTGCCCCGGATTCTTCTTCCTCCTCTCCCTCAGTGGCGCCAGTCGTGACTGCGACTGTCCAGCCTTCAGCTCCCCCTCCCCTGGCTAGGACTCGACCTTCTGCTGCTTCCCAGGGAGAGGGGGACTCTTCTAGTAAAGAGAAGAAACCTAGAGAGAAGGAGAGGGATAGGCACGAGCCATAAGCGGTGGGCCGAATCAGCCCCTTTGGCTCCACCGGCTAAATTGACTTGTTCCCCCATGAGGGTTTCCAGGTCTTCCCCCTCTCGGCTCCGTTCTCCACACTTCTCTCCGGAGGAGGAGTCCCGGTCACCTTCGAGGTCATCTAGGCGGCCTTCCCGGCCTGCCTCAATGACTTCCAGGTCTACCAGGAGTCTGTCCGATGCAGATATGGACCGGATGTGCGTCGATTCCTGCAGGCCCAGATGCAGATGGGAGTGCTCCTGCCCCCCCCCCCCGGGAGGGAGCTTGGTCCCTTTCTTTGCACCCAGTGCTCCTTCTCCGATCCACTATCTGGTTTCGGAGCCATCGGAGCCGGGGAGTCAGCGCTGATTGTAGTTGCTACTTCGGCCTTACCCTCGAGTTTATCGGGTCATCTTTCAGATCTGAGCTCTCGGGGCCGAAAGCCGAGCTTCGGATCCTTAGGGGTGAGTGTGTCTTACCCTCCGTTGCTGTTGGAACACACTTCCCTTTCAGGTCCGATCGCTTTGGCTCTGACACAGGTCCTCACATCAGAGCCGATGGGACTACTCTCGGAGCCAGGGGAGAGTGGTTCACCTTCGGCTTTTGACGTGGTGGAGAGGGTGCTGTCGAGCAGTTTGAAATCCCTGGTCCGTGCTACGTATCCACCCTTCACTCCCTCGCATATGGGCCTGTCTTCCATCGTCCGGCCCCAGGGACAGCCTGTGTCTGCTCCCCAGTCAGTTCCCGTAGAGGAACAGGACCCCGTTGGTGGGCCCTCCTCTGACAGTCCCGCCGAGGAGGTCCCTCACAAACGAAAGTGTAAGAGGAGGCACTTGGACTATCCCGAGTCACTCACAGAGGACACTGACTTAGGGGAAGGTTCCCCCAGGTCACCCCCAGAGGACATCTACTTTGGAGACATTATGGAGATGCTGCGCATAAGAGGGGGGTGGTCAGCCCAGATACCTTCCTTGGATGAGTCTGTGTTTCTGGAAGCGTTCGACGCAGGCCCGTCTACCTCTTGGGTGCCCCCCCCCGGCCGACCCCCTGGTAGACTTGATTACTACCAAGGCTTGGAAGGAGCCGGACACTGTGAAGCCAATCCCGAGGAGACCAGATAAAATTCTTAGTCCCCCTCCTGACAAGCCGGCATGGAATAAAGGTTCCCCAGTAGATGCCATGGTGGTAGCGGCTGCCACCAAGAAGGAACTGGCACAGGAAAGTTCCTCGGTTCATCCTCCTGATAAGGAGTCTCTGACGATGGACCGCATTGGAAAGCGGATGTTTGCTTCAGCCACCTTTTCTATAAGGGCGCTGAATTATCTGACACACGTCATTAGACTTCAGCGGGATCTGATAAAAAATACGCTGGGTCTCCCCCAGAGTCCATGGCGGCCGAGGACAAACAGACCTTCTTGGCTTGCATGGCCATTCTAAAAGTCAATATCTAATACTTCTATGCAGCTTCTCTCCCATGCCACTGAGGGAGCGGCTAGAGCCAGCGGAGCAGGGGTCGCCTTGTGGCGCCACGCCTGGCTCCATCTGTGCGACTTTGCAGAACCCTTCAAGGCATCCTTCACGAATGCTCCCATTGATGGTTCTATGCTATTCGGCAAAACCTTCCACAACACGCTACTCCTGAGCGAGAAAGACGGGAAGACGCTGTCTGCCGTCGGAATCCGCTTCTCTGCTCCTCAATGATCCTTCTCAAGGAATCAGAGAGGGCAAAAGAAGATGTGGTTCCGGAAGTCTCAGCAGTCCCGTCCTGCTCCGTACCCTTCGTCCTTCAAAGGCAGAGGAGGACAAGGTGGACGCCGGCCCAGAGCCAGAGGGGGGAGGGGCGCAGAATTTTGGGTCAAGAGAACCCTTCTCCAACCGACCCACACAGCAGCCCTGAGGGGTTGCCTGACTGTCCCTCTCTGGAGGCAGTCGGGGGACGTTTTTCGGAGCATCTAGCAAATTGGGAGTCCATTACTACAGATCGCTGGGTGCTCCAAATAATATCCAGAGGGTTACTCTATTCCCTTCCTGAATCTTCCCCCGTTAGTGAAGCACCTCCCTGATGTCCCACCCAATCAGAGGGAGGCTGCGGCTTCAGAAATAGTTACTAGAAAAAAGGGCCATCCAACACGTCCCCCCAGAGCAGTCCGAGTTGGGCAATTACTCCAGGTTCTTTTTGGTGCCAAAAAAGATGGGGGACTTGAGGCCTGTTCTCGACCTGTCAACTTTGAACCTGTTCATTGCCAAAGGGAAATTCCAGATGGTCATTCTATAATCTGTTCTCCCTCTTCTGCAGGAGAACGACTGGATGTGCTCCATAGACCTCAAGGATGCGTACTACCACATTCTCATAGACAGATGATCCAGAAGGTTCCTCCGCTTTCGGCTGGGGGCCAGTCATTATCAGTTCAGGGTTCTTCCGTTAGGCCTCACCACAGCCCCCAAGGTGTTCACCAAGGTCATGGCAGTTGTGGCAGCCCACCTGAGACTTCAGGGAATTCAGGTCTTTCCGTACCTAGACGAATGGCTCCTCACCGCCCCTACCAGGCATCTACTCTGTTCTGCCAGGGATTATACTTTTACTCTTGGCTCATCATCTAGGCATTGCCATAAACTTCAGGAAGTCGTCTCTTCATCCTGTTCAAGTTTTGGATGTTATAGGGGCCAGGATAAACACGCTTCAATCCAAGGCCTTTCTGACAGCGGACAGGTTACGCACCTTGTCACTCCATGTTTTAGCGCTTCTACAGTCCCCAGCCCCACCCGCAGAATTAGTCCTGAGAGCCTTAGGATCCATGGCGGCAGCCATCAGCCTTTCACCTCTTGCTCTGCTGCACGAGAGTCCTTCAATGGACCCTTCAGGTCTAATGGTCTCTCCTCATTCACCCATTGTAGTCACTGATTCCCCTAAGCAGGATGTGCAGGAACTCCCTTCTTTGGTGGCTCCATTCCCGAGAGCTTCGGGAAGGAGACCGTTCGTGATGCCTCAACCCCAAACCATGCTGACCACAGAGGCTTCTCGCCTCTGGTGGGGGGGGGGCATTGCATGGGCAGAACCATCCAAGGCACGTGGACCCCTGTAGAGACCGTTCTGCATATCAATGTCCTGGAGATGAGGGCGGTGCTTTTAGCGTTGCAAGCCCTTCAAGACCTTCTTCCTCCGGGGACTATTGCAATTCAGACAGACAACATGGCGGTGGTCTGGTACATCAACAAACAGGGAGGAACCTGGTCTTACCCTCTTTGTCGAGAGGCTATGAGAGTTTGGGAATGAGCGATTTCCACCAACCGCTTTCTGATAGCAACGTACATTCTGGGTTGGTCCAACATTCTAGCGGACAAGCTGAGTCGTTCTATACTCGCACCTTACGAGTGGTCTCTGAACCCCTTAGTAGCGAAACAAATTTTCCTGAAATGGGGTCAGCCTTGCTGCGATCTCTTCACGTCTCCTTCAAACGCAAAATGCAGCAAATTTTTCTCTCTAATTCCCCCACTGGGGGAGAGTCCCAGAGACGCTCTGGTTCATACTTGGCCACCCGGCCTTCTTTATGCTTATCCTCCTCTTCCGCTAATGACAACATTTCTGCAGAAAGCTCATCGGTTGGGGAGCAAAATAATCCTCATAGCCCCATTCTGGCCTCACCAGATCTGGTTCCTGTACCTGCGGTCTCTCATCATAGCTCCTCCTTGGGTCTTAGATCTCATTCCGGATCTGATCTCTCATCCTTCGGGATTGCAAACTCCTAACCTGGATGACCTCAAGCTCACGGCTTGGTTGATCCAGTTCCACTAGTGGCTAGGACTCCCGATATCTCATCTTCCATAAAAATTCTGGTAGAGGCACATAAACCCTCTACCAGGAAGATCTACAAGAGTAAATGGAAGCGTTTTTCCATCTGGTCCAAACATAGGGATTTGGACCCTTTTATGGCTCCCATTCCAGTAGTTCTTGATTTTCTGTCCCACATTTTCCACCAAGGGGCCATTGCTTCTACTGTCAAGGTTCAGATGGCCGCCATTTCTCATTTCCACATCGGGGACAACCTTGGTCCCTTAGCTTCCGCTAAGATATGCAAGACCTTTTTGAAAGGCACCTTTCTGTTAAGACCTCCGGTCAAGAATGCGGTTCCCCCATGGGACTTGACCTTAGTTCTTCAGGTGCTAACTGGTCCACCCTTTGAACCTGCAGCTTCCGTTGACTTAAAATTCTTATCTTGGAAAGCTGTCTTCCTGATTGCAATTACTTCAGCTAGAAGGGTATCAAGCCCTTTGTACAAACCCCCCGTACCTGGTCTTCCATAAGGACAGGGTATCTCTCAGGACTAATCCTTCATTCTTGCCGAAGGTAGCCTCTGAGACCAATATCAATCAAACCATCAATTTGCCTGTTTTCTTCCCCAACTTTCAAAACAAAGGGGAATACAGACTGCACTTGTTGGATGTGCATAGACAATTGCGATTTTTACTTGCATAGGACAGCTGCTTCACGCAAATCGGAGCAACTTTTCATGTCTTTCGCTAAGCTGTCCTTAGGCAAGCCAGTTACGAAAGTTACCTTAGCTAGATGGATATCCCACTGCATCTTACACGCGTATACAGCTTCCGGTCGGCCAGAACCCTTGGGGGTTCATGCTCACTCTACCCGTTCTATGGCTACTTCTGCAGCATTTTGGTCAAGAGTTCCCTTAGATGACATCTGTTCAGCGGCTACTTGGGCCTCTTCTCTTATCTTCATTCCTCATTATAAGCTGGATCTGATATCCAGAGGTAGGGCAGCCTTTGGCTCCGCAGTGCTTCGGAATATCCTTCCTTGAGGACCTCCCAGGTTTTTGGTAGCTGGGGACTCTGTCCCACAGGTTGCTGATCAAATTAAGTTAACTACTTCAGATAAAGAAGTTATGTACTCACCAATACGTTCCATCTGAGTAGGTAACTTAATTTGTCAGCAGCTGACCCCCCCTCCTTCCCCCTAGCCTGTTTCGTGGTCATATTCATGACGGAATGTTTTTCCTTCTGTCATGCATCAGGTTAGCATTTCTCTTTCGAGTATGTTTGACTATTGTTGGTTGATAAATTGGCAAACTCGATCTGAGGACTGGAGGGAGGTAGCAGGGTATTATGGGTAAGGGGGAGGAGCTGAGAGCTCGGATCTTTAGCTTGGAAAGCTGCCGGCTCGGATCCAGGTTGGATCCGATACCCACAGGTTGCTGACAAATGAAGTTACCTACTCAGATGGAATGTTATGGTGAGTACATAACTTCTTTTTTTACAAGCACCAATAAAATGCTACATTTAAAAAATTCACCCTACAGTTTTAAAGTACTATTTTTGATTTTTAAAATGTCACAAAAACATTTTAATGAACTACATTAACAAAAAAAAAAAAAAAAAGATACCTTCAAATGTGTTGTTTGCTCGTAGTGTAAATCTGTATCGGAGAAGGATATAATTGTAGTCAACAAAATGTTCATAAAAAACACCTTTCACTTTACATGTAGCTCTGTGGGCATGGTTTATATTGCTCAATGTCAGGAATGCAGTTGTATTTATGTGGGAAAAACTCACTGAAGGTTTAAAGATTGCATATGCAAACATATTAATGATTTAAAAACTAAATAAGACTAATGTTTTATTTAAGCATATTGCCAAGTTTCCCAAACACAATTTATTTTATGGGGTGGACACAGTGGAAAAAGATCCCCGGGGGTCCTTGGGCTGGCTTAATTGAGGTTAAAGAACTGATTTGGCAGATTAGGCTAAATGCTTACACTTTCCTGGTCTCCAGGAAAGCTTGTCTTTTGCAAGTATTTTAAGGCTACAGTCATATTTGGTCTAAGGAATACAATTTGTTTATGCAATTACATTGTACTCCTGTAAGAAGAATTGAGGTTTCAGGACTTTTTGATAAAATGTTTTCATGATGTTTTACAAGTCAAAAATAGTACTTTAAAACTTCAAGGGGAATTTTTTTTTAAATTTAAGAATATTTTATTGGTGTTTGTGGAACATGTGATTTTTGGGGAGGGTATTTTAAACTGAGGCATAATGTTTTTCATCACATTCTGATGAAGTCTGTTATATTCCAACGAAAGTGTTTAATCTTTTAAAGGATTTTTTTTTTTTTTTTTTTTTTTTAATTAAACGTCTTGTTTGCATCTATTGTGTGGCTGGCTTGCTTTATTACCTAAGTCGGGAACGTGAATTCCATCAGTTTTAGTGCTAACACCTTGCCCAGACCCTGTTCCTTCTGTGACAAATGGCACTTTGTCCTCAGCTCCAGGGGCTTTTAATCCAATTCACTCAACACAGGGACTCAAGTGGATCTCTGGACCAATCCCTCAGTATCGACTACTCTCCACCTTTCTTGGATTTGTCCCATATGGTTCCTTTCCTGGTGCTGAAGATGTCTGTCTTCAAGGCTACAACACCAGTCCCCTCGTCAGAGGGCTTTAAGGGGCCTCCTTGTTGGTGCTGTGTACTTCCTCTGAGAGAATGTGTGCCATGCACTTGATGGGGCTTCCTTGAATCCCATGGATGTAGGGTTGACCTTCAAGGTAATGGGTAGCAGTATGTTTTCTCTTCTGTGATCCAAGTTGTAGGCTTCAGTGTGTGCTGCATCTTGGGACATATCTCTCCATCAGCCCCTTCATCGATCCCAGGGACAGAGTCGAGAGACTAGCCTTAAAAAGACTGCTCAGTTGCAGTGTCAGTCCTTTGAGGATTCAGGATTCTTCTTGGTTTCAAAGAAAATTGAGGACCTCAGGCCAGTCTTGGACTACAGCCTCCTGTGCAAGTGTATACCAAAGACCCTGTTCAGGATAGTCACAGTACAAGAGATTTTTGCTTTGTTTACAGGCAAAAGACTGGATGTGCTCTATCAATCTCCAGGATGCCTATCTTCACATAAAAATAGTTTAATCATCCAGGAGATGTATACCCTTCTTTCTGGGAGTCTGTCTGTTTCACTTCAGAGTTCTACCCTTCAGTTTCAGCACAGTACTTCCCCGATGGGGGTGCAAGTGTATTGCAGTGGTCTGGCCCTTTCACGGGATTCACATATTTTCGTACTTGTAAGACTGGCTCCTTGCTGCTGTAACAAAGGCATTACTAATTAATGCCAGTGATTATTTCCTTCAGCTCTGTCTCTGTCTGTCTGTCATTGGGCATGTCTACAAACTAAGAAAATCCAAACTTTAAGCCAACTCGGGCAATTAAATTCATAGGATACTACCTGGACACAACAAGATGCATAGTTACTCTACCTGCAGGAAAAGACCTAGTTTTTAAAAAAACACTATTCAAAACTTTCTTCAGTTTCCCTCTTCACTAGTGATATTAGTCCTTGGAGTCCCAGGGTTAATGGCCTCTTCGTACTCATTTTACACTGTGCTCAATTTCACAGTAGAATGCTTCAGTGGCTACTCAAAGGACAATGATTGCAAGTGTTAAATCATTCCCCCTGGTTTGTTAATGATCACTTATCTTGGCAGAGTTTACTTATGATGGTGGCTAACTTTTTCTTTCATTCTCCAGGGAAGATCATTCTTAATGCTATCTCCTGCAGAGGTGGTAACCATGGAAGCCTCCTCTTTGGGGTGGGGGCATTATCGGGGAAAGATGGTCCAGTGTACTTGTATGCAACAAGAGGCTGTCTTTCACACCAGTGTTTTGTAGATGAGGGCAGCTCTCCTTGATTTGCAGGATTTACAGGACTTCCAACCTCCAGGGGTGATTTCTGCCAAAATGGACAACATGACCATTGTTTTAGTATGTCAACAAGTGGGGAGGGATGCATGTCCTATCCCTTATGCAAAAAAAGTGAGAGTGTGGCAATGGGAGATTGTCTTACATCGCTTCCTGAAAGTAACAGACATCCCCAGAAGAAGCATCTTTCTTGTCAGCCAGCTCCACAGGTCCATTTTGCCTCACCTGTGATCTTATATAGGACCTGTGATAGGACAACAGGTTTTCAGCCACTGTGGTCACTATGGCCATCCTTGATCCCTTGTCCACAAAGGGACAGGTCCTGAAAGATGCTGTAAGGCAGTCAGTGACTCTCTGGGCTCATTTATGCATTTCCTCCACTCTTTCTACTGTCCAGAGTCATACAGAAGGCAATAAGATGCAAAGCCACAGTGATTCTTATACCATCTTACTGATTCAGGCAAATGTGGCTCCCCATGCTGAAGCCTCACATCCAGGATGCTTATCTGGCTGTTGGATCCCTGGAGGAATCTATCTCACCCATTTGGGTCATCTCATCCAGACTTTTACAACCCGGCCACCTGGTTTAAGTTCCAATGATTGCCAGAGACCCTTCTTTATCTCATAAGAGCCTACATGGAGGGTCCACTGTAGAAGATGGAAATGGGCAACTGCTCAAGGAATAGACTCTAGTGCTTCTATTCCGTCCTCTTTTTGTTATTGGTACCATTTATCAGTCAGTATTACTACTCCCCTTTTCCTTTGTGTTTCAATGTATGTTTCAACCTTTTTGCTTGTGTGAGACATTAATGATGTTTTGATCAGTTATGTAGTTGCTGCTTCACATCTCCATTCAAACCTGTTTCACATAAGACTTTTTACTTCAATGAATGCACTTGAGGAAAAAAATGAAATCAATTTAAAGGAAATCCTCCCCCAATCCCCTTTTAATAAGCACAGAAAACTATATCTTTTCAAAAAAGGTTTTTCATTCCAGATAGGAGCCATTGCCCCAAATATACAGCTACCCTCTCAGGCATTACCTGATCTAGCCTGTTTTTCCCCTTAAACTAATGTCAGTCTGTTATGAATAAAACTGCATTAACTACCTGTAAATAAACTAAATTATATGTCCTAGTAAGTTCATTAAAGTTCTAAAACTGCTGGGAAGGCAGCTACTTATTCACTTTTTTCATTGAACTGCTAGATAATATACCTTTAAATGTTCATTAGTATATACCTTATACACTTCCCTCAAAAGATAATGTTCACATCTTTCAAGGTTACTTGTTTGCACCTGCAAACGTCTCATCTCCAAGAAAAGCAGAAATTTACTTGGCAGATGCATAAAATCATTTTTCTAAATTCTACTTGAACACATTGATAGCATTCACTTGATTTTATTGTCTCTTGCTGAAAGCCTTTGCTAATGAAAAAAATTGAATATACAAGAAGGAATGAATATGTTTCATGCCTTTATCATTTTGTCTTATTTTTCAGGCCTTCTTGGTGGTGGTGGGAGGATTCGTCTACAGCTTAAGCCAAGGAGATTATTTTAGATATCTACATGTATAACATGGCAAATTATCTTGTACATATATTGCGATAGTACACCTTTTCGCCTCTCCACCCCTTACCTTACAACTAGTAGAAACTGCTTTTCTGTTTTACTATCTCTAACATGTGTAGCAATCACTGATGAGACATCCCCGCCTCATATTTAAAATACTCTGACTGTACATTATACAAGACTGATCTACAATATAACATGCAATGTACATCGATTTTTTTTTTTAATACAAATTAGTATGAACAAACAGGTTTTGCACAATTACTTCATTCCATTCAGTTTTCTTTTAAATGGTTCATTTATTTATTTACATTTGTTTTCAGGGAAATTCCAACTGGACAAAGGTCCTTTTTCAATGGATGCCCAGGGAGAAAAGCTCCACAGAACAATAAATGAGCAGCAAAGTACATAAAGAACAATTTAATATACATACAGTAGCAAATACATACTGTAGCAAACATTACCTATTGAATATACATACAATAGCAAATAATGCATACTGCAGCAAACATTAGCTATACATACAATATGAAGTGTGGTAATGATATAAAATATCTAGCTAAATGTTGATTATATAGTGTGGGGTAGACCACCCACCAGTTTAACACAGTCAACATCATTCCAGATGTTCTTCATCTCACATTGCTGCAGTCATAACCTGTGGGTAGTCCGCTGTCCTCGGTCGGCCCGAATACCAAATTGTTAGGCTGGCGTCGGTCATGGTCGCTCAGATCTGACGTCAGTACGCCGTGGTACTAAAGCGCATGACCGACGCCATATCCTCAGTCTTTCTTGCCGCATGGTCCGAAGCAGAAGCAGCGTTTTGCAAGTGCTGTTCGGCGTCCTGAAATTTTCGTATTTCGAGTTTCAGACCGAAGACCAAGTTGGGCTAAGTACCCCGTTGGGGAATATTTTTGTCTTTTCTTGCCTCAGTTAAATCCAGATGTCAGAAAAGTGAATAATTGTATTTCTTGTGGGAAACAGATACCTCATAGGGATTACCACTCTCTTTGTATTCCTTGCTTGGGGCCTGAGCACGACGTAGTCGGGTGTCGCTTTTGTGCTAGATTTAATAAGCGCACCATTAAACGTAGGTTAGATTGTGCTAGGCTTGTCTTCGGTAAGCGGTGTAATTACAATATGCCGTCGGATCCTCCGACGCCCGCTACCGCTAAGAAGCGTAAGGAAAAATCGTTAAAGTCCAAGCAGGATGAGTCGTCCGTTACGGACGCCGGTTCTTTAGAAACTACGGTGGAATCTGTGGATCCAGCCGAGGTTTCAGTTGAGTCTCAGGGGGAGCCTTTAGTTTTGCAGGATGTGGCCTCTCAGGAGTCGGGTCAGGCTGAGGGGGCCTCTCAGGTCACTGTAGTCCCTTCTTTGCATAAGGTGGTTAGGCCTTCTACTTCTGTCTCTTAAGGTTCCTTCCAAGGTCAGGCCTGGTTTATCTTCCTCTGGCATCAGCCCTAGTTCTGCGGGTTCTGTACCTAAGAAGCATATGCTGAAAATGGCAGAAGATTTAATTACCTTAATCAGGGGTTCTTTGCCTCCTCCAGATAAGAGGCCTAGGGTGGAGCCAGAGGGGGAAGGATTGGAGCATTCCTCAGATTATTCGGAGTCTTCGGCTGAAGACATTCAGGATTTTCCTCCTTATTCTGATTCAGATGCAGAGGATTCTAGTCCTTCTGCTTCCCCACCAGAGGATTTTTCTTTTTCTGAAACCCTGCATTCCATGAGAGAGCATTTTAAGTGGGAAGGTCAGGATTTCTCAGACTCTAGAAAGAGGCTTAGGGAATTTTTGTTTTTACCACAGCACAGGCCCTTGGCTATACCCCCTGTTTTGGATGTTGTTCAGGATGTTTTCTCGAAGCTTCCCTTAATCCTGATTCTTTGCCTCCAGCCCCGGTCAAGCCAGACAGGTATTACAGAGTGCCTGAGGCTCATAAATATTTGTGTAAGAGCCCGAGAGCAGACCCGGAGACTATTAGCCAGGGTCCTAAGGGTGTCAGGGCTTCTGTTGTAAAGAATCCAGTTCCTATGGATAAAGACTCTAGAGCTTTGGATAGGTGGGGTAAAAAAGTGTATACCTCTTCCACTCTAGCAATGAGGGCTTTGAATTGTCAGTTTCATATGCTGAAGTACCAGAATTTTCTCCTAAGTCAGTTGAAATCGAAGATGGATGCTCTGGCAGAGGGCATTGACTGTAAGGAATTGCAGGATTTAGTTCATGCCTCTGATCAGGTGGGTAAGCATTCTTTGCAGTGTGGTTTCGATGCTCTTCAGGCCTCTTCCAGGGTGGCTGCCACTGGATCAGTTCTTCGTAGGCACGCCTGGCTTAAGGATCAGAATTTGTCAGAGCATGTTAAAGCTCGAATTTTGGATGCTCCCCTTCAGTCTGAAGTTCGTTTGGTTCACCTGTGGAGTCAGTTTTGAAGAAAATGGAGGACAAAGCTAAGTCTATGCAAACAGTTAAAGATTTTCTACAGGTGCAGCCCCCTAAGTTTAGCAGAAATTGGCCTACTAAGGGATGGGCTTATCCTTCTTCTGATTTACAGTCTAGGGGCAGATCTAGGCGTGGTAGGGGCAGAGCTCAGGCTCAAGGTTCTTTTAGGCCTAGGACGTGGAGTTCCCCTGCACAATCTTCTGGGAGGGCAGGGGCCAGCCTTTTCGTAAACAGACCCAATGACCTGTATCTCCAGCTGCCAGATCCCTCCTGTCTGGCAGCTCCTCTGGGAGGGAAGTTGGCACTCTTCAGGCAAAATTGGCTTTTAGTCACTCAGGACAAATGGGTGTTGGACATTGTAGGTCGAGGCTACAAGTTTTACTTTCACACCTTGCCTCCTTTCAAAGGCATGCCAGACATTCCAAAAGGTGGAGGCTCACAAACAGATTTCTTTACTTCTAAAAATGAGGGCTATTCAGGAGGTCCCTTCGTCAGAAGTAGGCCTAGGATTTTATTCTCGCCTGTTTCTTGTACCAAAGAAGGGAAACACTTGGAGGCCAATTCAGGATTTGTCTATTCTCAACACATACCTGGACATCCCAAAATTCAAGATGTTAACTTTGCAACAACTTCTGCCTCTTTTAGGCAAGGATCACTGGATGGTAACTCTGGAACTCAAAGAGGCTTATCTTCACATTCCTATCAGGCCCAGTTGCAGGAGGCTCCTGCACTTTCAGGCTGGGACTTTACATTATCAGTTCTCTGCATTGCCCTTTGGCTTATCTACTGCGCCCAGGGTGTTCACAAAGGTCCTGGCTCTGGTAATAGCCTTCTTAAGGTTAAGGGGAATACAAATTTATCCTTATTTGGACGATTGCCTGATTCTGGCTCAAGACAAAGTCAAGCTACTTCACCATCTACAGTATGTTATGGCAGTGTTAAGGTGCCTAGGGTATTCTGTGAACGAAACAAAGTCCAGTCTAGTACCCTCTCAGGACATGTGCTTTCTGGGTGTGAGACTGAATACAGCCTCTCAGATGGCATTTTTGACCCCGGACAAACAAAGAAATCTTACCCTTTACTTTCAACAATTGGCTCTACGGTCCAGGCTGACTGCAAGGACAGTCCTTCAAGCCTTGAGGTTCATGGCATCTTGTATTCTAGTGCTTCCCAATGCCAAACTGCATATGAGGAAGCTTCAATGGTATCTCATAAGCGTATGGACTCAGCACTGCCACGATTTGGACACTGTCATTCAGATGATACCTTGCATCCAAAGGGAATTTTTGTGGTGGGCTCAGGAATGTCACCTAAACAAGGGACTCTCTGTGACCCGACCAGAGGCGAGTCAGATCTTAACGACAGATGCCTCAGACATGGCTTGGGGAGCACACTTCAAAGGAAAATGGGTTCAAGACACGTGGCCTGCCAGACTTCAGCATTTGCATATCAACATGAAGGAGATGTTAGCAGTCCATTTTGCACTGATGGCTTTCAAGGATTTACTTCGCCCAGGACAAGTGTTGATTCAGACAGACAACACAACAGTCATGTGGTACATCAACAAGCAGGGGGGTACCCATTCATACCCTCTTTGCAGACAAGCTATGATTTTATGGGAGATTGCTCTCAGTTTGCACCTCACCCTTCAGGCAAGGTTTCTGCCAGGAGCACAGAACTCCTTAGCAGATGTTTTGAGCAGACAGATGGTGGATCCCCACGAGTGGAAATTGGATCCTCATGTTTTTCAACAGTTGACAGTGGCATGGGGGACTCCAGACATAGATCTGTTTGCTTCTCCACTGAATTACCAACTGCCAAAATTTTGCACAAAGCTGTTTCACCCAAAAGCTTGGAAAGTGGATGCTGTATCATTCAGTTGGAACAACCTTCACGTTTATGCCTTTCCTCCTCTGCCTCTCCTTCCCAAGGTGCTCCTAAAGGTCAGGCAGGACAAGCCTTGCATGATTCTGATAGCTCCAGATTGGCCATGGCAGCACTGGTACCCTCTGCTGAGGACTTTAGTACGGGAGCCTCCTTGGCCTTTGCCATTAATTCCACACCTTTTGTCCCAGGCAAGCAATCATTTCCGCAATGTCAGGATTCAGTCCCTGCATCTGACAGCCTGGTGTATTCTGTTTTAGACCCTGGGGGGTCGCAGCTTCCTCAACAAGTTTTGAAGGTCATTTTGGAGGCCAGACGGCCTAGTACAAGGAAAGTTTATGCTGATAAATGGAGGAGATTTTTTCTTTGGAGCAGAACAAAGAGCTTTGATGTTTCAGTGCCTAATTTGAGTATTTCACTTCAGTATCTTACAGAATTATTAGACAAGGGTTTGTCTTTCTCCTCTGTAAAAGTTCATGCTGCAGCCATTTCTGCTCACTATGACTGTGACCCACCATTATTCTCCCACCCTTTGTTCAAGCAATTTCTTAGAGGGGCAAAGAACATAAGACCCCCATGTAGAGCTCCTACTCCTTCCTGGGATCTCAGTTTTGTGTTGGAAAAGCTCACTTTACCTCCTTTTGAACCTGCAGCTACTTCAGAGTTGAAGTTTTTGTCTTGGAAGACTGCTTTTTTGTTGGCCATTACATCTGCTAGAAGGGTATCTGAATTACAGGCTCTAATGGCAGTTGAACCCTTCCTGATATTTCATAAGGATAGGGTCTCACTACGTACTAATCCTACTTTTATGCCTAAAGTTGTTTCTAATGTGGCCTTAAACCAATCTATTCATCTGCCTACCTTTTATGCTGATCCCCAAAATAAGGGGGAGAAAATTTTGCATTCTTTGGACATTCACAGGCAGTTACGTTACTATTTGAGCAGAACTAAAGGGTTCAGGCAGTCCCAACAGTTATTCATTTCTTTTGCCTTGGGATCTCAAGGAAAACCTGTTTCAAAACAAACTATTTCTAAGTGGATTGGGCATTGCATTGCTTTCTGTTATTCTCATCATGGTAAGGAGGTTCCGGCTGGAATCGGACCTCATTCCACTAGGGCTACTGCCACTTCTACTGCTTTTTTAAGGGGAGTAACTACTAAAGATATTTTGGAGGCAGCTACCTGGAGTTCAGTGCACACTTTTTCTAAACATTACCATCTTCCTCTTTATTCTAAATCTAGGGCTGGGTTTGCCACTGCAGGTTTACAGGGCATGTTAGCAGCTCCTAATGCTATCTGATTTTACCAACCTCCCTTTACCTTTGCTTTGGGATTCTACCCACAGGTTATGACTGCAGCAATGTGAGATGAAGAACATAGTACAGTTTTGTACCTACCATAAATGTAGATGTTCGAAGATCCACATTGCTGCAGTCTAATTTACCCTCCCTCCTTCCCCTCTGTAGTTTGGGGTGGCTGTATGGTTTGTGGTGTATCTATTGTTGCTATTTTGGTGATTGGGTATTTTTCTATTTTTGGCTATGGCCTTTCTTTTTAAGGCCTTCTGACATCTGGGGCAAGAAAGACTGAGGATATGGCGTTGGTCATGCGCTTTAGTACCACGGCGTACTGACGTCAGATCTGAGCGACCATGACCGACGCCAGCCTAACACTTTGGTATTCGGGCCGACCGAGGACAGCGGACTACCCACAGGTTATGACTGCAGCAATGTGGATCTTCGAACATCTACATTTATGGTAGGTACAAAACTGTACTTTTTCAGCCACTTCCTGCAAAGCTTCATTTCAGGTATCTCGTCCCATATTTAATAACATTATTGCTTTATAGTTTTACATTTATTCAGTAATTTCACAACGTTTCTGGTTTTCTTCTTGATCACCTCTATCTCCAAATACCAAAATGTGGTTCAAGGTCAAGGTTCCCGATTTCTTCTAGTTAGCTCCTCTGTGTTTGTTTCATTTAAGCATTTTTTTTTTATAGCAATATAAAATGTTTCACTGACAAGTTCTCTGTATGTGCTTTGTTACTGTCAGAAGAATGAGAAGTTCCCTCCAGGAAAAATATTCTGGAGAATGCTGGATACAGCAACTTGAATCTCATACTAGCTCCATTCCTTGACCGCTGGGATAAACCTGCTTCCAGTGAACTCTGGATTAAAGTTTGGGGTAGCCAGTAAACTTGTAAGACTTATGAGCTCAGGCATTTTCATCCCACATGGATAGAATAGAATTCCCCTGGAGGCTCAAATTCTCATCCCCTTTTAGAATTAGGTTCATAGGTTCATACTAGGCTATCTGCCCTAGGGCATTTATAAGCCTAGCCAGAGTGCGTTTGGCTTTCGCCACCCATTTTAAATGAATTTTGCTATGCCGTTTTTCGAGGTTAGTATATTGTGCCTCTGTCTAACAGTGACACAGAAGTGATACCCGGGATAAACCTATGATCTCCCATCCACTCATCAAGATTCCTCTTGAAGAGAGTCAATGAGGGACTGTGCCTAACCTGGGCAGGGATTTTATTCCAGAGTGAAGGGAGCCTCTGGGTTATGAATCTGTCCCTCCAGTATGTCCTATTTATTTCAGTGCTGAGGTTCAAGTCTCTCGAGCGCGTAGCTCGATGGGATTTGGATTTTCTGAGGTGCAGCATGTCCATCAATTCCGGGTTGGACATGGCTTTATATGTCAGGCACAGATCGCCTCTGAGCAGGCGGTATGTCACTGAGTAGAGCTGGAGTTTCTTTAACCGGGCAGCATATGGCATCTGTTTGAGCCCTTTGATCCTTTTGGTGAGGTACTTTTGGGGTCTTTCCAGTTGCTGCAGGTGTCTGGTAAGGTACATCCCAAAAGGGGCATTGTACTCAATTATGGGCCTGATGAGGGATGAGTAAAGAGGCACCATGACCTCCCCTGATCTAGATGTGAATCCCTTCATGATTAGGTGGGCTATACGAAATGTTTTTCGAACCACTTTGGCCACATGGTTTTCAAATGAGAGCTTGCTATCAACTTGGGTCCCCAGGTCCCTAATTACTTCTTCCGTACTTAATGGATTACCACCTATGTGGTAATTTGTGGGCACTTTGTTTTTGCCAAAGGGGATGACTATACACTTTTTGGCATTTAGCTTGAGGCCATGGCTCTGGCACCAGTTATCTGTTTCTATGAGGCCCTTTTGTAGGATGCTTGTGTCGGCTGGAGAGTCAATTATGGTGCCTAGTTTGCAGTCATCTGCGAACTTGGTCAGCCACAGTCCTTCCATGTTGGCCTGTACCTCTGAGAAATATATACCGAACAAGAGAGGTCCCAGGACGGAGCCTTGTGGGACGCCACTTGTAACTGGTTTGGAGTCTGACGTGGCTCCAGCAATTCTAACCATGTGGGTTCTGTCCTTGAGCCAGTTTGCAACCCATCTAGTGACATAGGGGTTTATATTTAAGCTAGTGAGCTTATCTATAATGCCCGAGTGGGGTATTGTATCGAAGGCTTTTGCGAGGTCCAGGTAGGCTGTGTGGACCACCTTCTCCAAGTCAATGGCCTTGTTTCAAAGAAATCGACCAGGTTTAAGAGGCAGGATCTGCCCTTAAAGCCGAACTGGGTAGGATCCAGTGTCTGTAGGTCCCCAATATCTTTATTTATGAGGTCCATGATGATCCTTTCCATAGCTTTGCAGACCAAGCTAGTCAGGCTTATGGGGCGATAGTTTCCAGGATCCATTGAGGCACCACCTTTGTGGAGAGGGACCACTGTTGCCGTACGCCACTCTTTGGGTACATATCCTGTAGTAAGGCTGAGATTGAACAGCAGTTTTATGTTTGGGTTTAGCTCTTCTTGGAGTTCATGTAGGACGCAGCCCGGGACACCGTCTGGTCCCATTGATGCTGTGTTTTTTGCTTTGGAGAGGGCGGCTCTTACCTGAGCATCTGAGATGTCGGGGGGGGCAGCACTCTGCTGGGATAGATATTTGCCCTTTTGGTGCAGAGGGGGGGGGAGTTTGCACTGAACCTGTCAGCTAGGATGTTGGCAATGTCTGTGGGTTCGGTGTAGTTTTTGTCATTTTTGGACTAATTCTGAGCATTTCTGGGAATTCCCACCCAGGTTCCTAACATAACTAAAGAAAGCCTTGTGATTATCCTTGGAGTCCTGTGCAATTTTTCTCTCGAAGCTGGCCTTACATGATTTTATGAGTGCCCGTAGTTTTTTACTAATACTGATCAGAGATGCCTTCCCTTTTTGGGATTTTTCTCTGTCATGTAGTAGCTTCCTCCTTCTATTGTATAGTTTGTTTATGGCCGGGGTCCACCAGACAGGATGCCTGCCTTTGGAGGATTGGGTCTTGGTTTTATTTGTGATTGCATGATCCATGCATTCCTGAAGGTCTTCATAGAATGTGTTTATAAAGGATTTTGCGGTCTGGGCCGTATTTTCCACAAGCCCTGGGGCTTTGAAGGATTCCACCTTGGTTTTGAGGAGTGTGAAATTTGCTTTAGAGAAGTTTTTCACTGTGGTTTTCTGGGCAGGGGGTGGAGTCGAGATGTGAATATCCAGTGAGATTAGTTTATGGTCTGATCTTACCAGTGAGGGATACACTTCTGGTCTGGAGCATAGAGCCCCCATGTTGGTGATGATCAGGCACCTTGTGTCTTTAAGGCAAACACCTTAACCATTATGTCATCCTCCCACCTAATGGTTAAAGTGCTTACCTTGCAGACACAAGGTGCAGAGTTTGATTTTCATGTTTGGAAAGCATGTCCAGGCTTATAAAAGGCCCTGTGTGGGTCATTAGTCTAGTAATTATCTATGAAATACTTACCTATTTACTCTTCTGTCTGGTGTACAGTGAATAAACTTGTATCTGAAGTAGTAACTTCATTTGTTCATCAACCTGTGGGTATCGGATCCGAGCCGGCAGCTTTAAACAGCTAAGATCCAAGCTCCAAGCTCCTCCCCCTTACCCGTAATCCCCTGCCATCCCTCTCTGACCTCAGATCTCATTTGCTGTGGTTGAGTCAGCAGCTTAGAACGAGTTCCAGGCGTGGGAGTTAGTCATTTTGTGAGAAAAATCTTATCTACCCCTTTTTCCCGTAGTTAAATTACTGTTGTGTGTGTGTTACTCCCTACTTAGAATTTTAGTTATAAAATTTAACTGTTTTATTTAGTGTATTTTAATTTCCTCCCCGTGTGTGTGTGTGAAGGTGTGTGCTTGGGCCTTGTGTGTTTTTAGTCGGACTATGTCTGAGGCCCCAAAACCTTCTTCTCTAAATGCACCAAGTGTAGCCATAAGCTATCCCCAGCGGATGGCCACACTCTGTGTGTTATCTGCCTTGAGGGTTGACCACCTCTCCTCAGGCTGCACTATTTGTGCAGCCTTCAACCCCAGGGCCCTAAAGGACAGGAGGTTGAAGTTGATTCTGGCGGGACTTCTGCCGCCGGACTCTACTTCGACCTCCTCTCCCTCGGTGGCACCTGCCGTGGCCGTGGCAGTGCCTCCTTCTACCCCTGCTCTCCTGGCCGGGACTCATCCTCCTACCTTAGGCCAGGAGGAGAGGGAAGCAAGGCGGGAGTGGAAAAAAGAGAGACATCACAAGCGGCGGGCCGAGTCTTCCTCCTCGGCTCCGCCGGCTAAACAAGCAGCCTCTCCCAGGGCTTCCGGGCCTTCTCCTTCCCGGCTCCATTCGCCTCGTTTCTCCCCGGAGCCGGAGGAGAAGACCCGGTCGCCTTCGAGGTCATCGAGGTGGCACTCCCAGCCCGCCTCGGTGGCCTCTTCTAGGTCCACCCGAAGCTTGTCCGATGCAGATATGGACTGGATGATGCGTAGGTTCCTCCAGGCCCAGCTGCAGATGGGAGTGGTCCTGCCTCCCCCCCTCTGGGCGGGAGCTCGATCCCCTTTTTCACCCAGATCGCTCCTTCTCCGACCCACTTCCGGGGTTCGGAGCCTTTGGATATGAGCTGCATAGGAGCCAGGGGAAGTTTGGCGCCGACAGTACCTCGTACTTCGGCTCCGACCACACCCTCTAGTTTGTCGGGTCCCTTTTCGGATCCGAGCTTTTGGAGCAGAGAGCTGAGCTTCGGATCCGTAGGGGTCAATGTGTCTTCGGCTCCGTCTCGGTCGGAGCATACTGGCCCTTCAGATCAGATTGCTTCGGGGCCGGCTCCGACCCACACATCGGATCCGAGGGGACTGCTCTGATCCAAGGGAGAGCAGTTCTCCTTCGGTGTTCGATGTCGTGGAGAGGGTATTGTCGAGGGATTCAAGGCCCCAGGCTTCTTCTGCGGTTCCACCCTGCACTCTCTCAGACGGACCTACCTTCCATCACCCGGCCCTAGGGACAGCCTGCGCCTATGTCCCAGATGGTTCCCTTGGAGGAACAAGATGTGGTTGGTGAGGCCTCTTTGGACAGCCCCCCAAGGAGGTTCCTCACAAACGCAAGTGCAAGAGGAGGCACTTGGACTCACCCGAGTTCTTGATGGAGGACACAGATTTAGAGGAAGGAGAAGGTGCCTCAAGGTCACCCCCCCCGAAGATGTCTCCTTCGGAGACATTATGGAAATGTTACACATTAGAGGGGGGTGGTCTGCCCAAAAACCTTCCTCGGATGAGTCTGTGTTTCTGGAGTTGTTTGACGCAGGCCCATCTACCTCTTGGGTGTCCCCTCCCGCCGATCCCCTGGTAGATCTGATTACTACCAGGGCATGGAAGGAACTGGACACTGTGGAGCCCATTCCTAAGAGACCAGATAAAATCCTCAGTCCCCCCATGGATAGGACAGTTTGGAGCAAGGGTGCTCCAGTAGATGCCATGTTGGTGGTGGCCGCCACCAAGAAGGAACTTGCTCAGGAGAGTTCCTCGGTCCACCCTCCTGACATGGAGTCTCGGACGATGGACCGCCTGGGGAAGTGGATGTTCGCTTCAGCTACTTTCTCAGTAAGGTCGCTGAATTATATGGCACATGTCATACGACTCCAGCGGGATCTCATCAAAGAATACGCTGGGTCGCCCCCAGAGTCCATGTCGGCCGAGGATAAGAAGGTATTCTCAGCTCGAATGGTCACTCTTAAGTCCATTTCCAATACCTCTATGCGGATCCTTTCCCCTGCTACGGAAGAAGCCGCTAGAGCTAGCGGAGTGGGCATTGTCTTACGGCGACATGCTTGGCTCCACCTTTGCGATTTTGCGGAACCCTTCAAGGCGTCCTTCGCAAATGCCCCATTTGACGGTTCTTCGCTATTTGGCAAGACTGTACGGAACACGCTGGTCCAGAGCGAGAAAGACGGGGAGACGTCTGCCGTTGGAGTCCGCTTCTCGGCTCCCCAGAGGTTCTTCTCCAGGAACCAAAGGGGACAAAAGAAGATGTGGTTCCGGAAGTCTCAACAGTCCTGTTTTGCTCCGGACCCGTCGTCCTTCAGAGGCAGAGCAGGACAGGGTGGACGCCGGCCCAGAGACAGAGGGGAACTGAAGAATTTCAGGTCGAGAGAACCCTTTTCTGATCGGCCCGTGCAGCAGCCCTGAAGGGTTACCCGACTGTTCCACTCTGGAGGCAGTTGGGGGGCGCTGCCTGAGGCACCTAGCAGTTTGGGAGTCCATTACAATAGATCACTGGGTGCTTCGCATCATATCCAGAGGTTACAAAATTCTCTTTTTGTATCCCCCTCCCAGACCCCGGAGCCTCCCCGATGTCCCACCCAATCAAAGGGAGGCAGCAGCCGCAGAAATAAACCAGCTGCTAGAAAAAAGAGCGATCCAGCACGTCCCCAGAGACCAATCCGGATCGGGCTTTTACTCCAGGTTCTTTCTGGTGCCAAAAAAGACGGGGGACTTAAGGCCAATCCTCAACCTGTTCTTTCTAAACCTGTCAGTGGCCAAAGAGAAATTCCGGATGGTCACCATTCAATCCATTCTCCCACTCTTACAGGAGAATGACTGGATGTGCTCGATAGACCTCAAGGATGTGTACTACCACATTTTGATGGACAAACGATCCAGAAGGTTTCTCCGCTTCCAGCTAGGAGCCAGCCACTACCAGTTCAGGGCCCTTCCCTTTGGTCTCACCACAGCCCCCCAGAGTGTTCACCAAAGTTTTGGCAGTTGTAGCGGCCCACCTGAGACTCCAGGGGATACAGGTCTTCCCATACCTGGATAACTGGCTCCTGACCGCCCCACCAGCCATCTACTATTTTCAGCGAGAAACTACTTCCTTTACTTAGCTTCCCGGCTGGGAATCGCAATCAACCTCAAGAAATCTTCCCTTCAACCAAACCAGATCTTAGACTTCATAGGAGCCAGATTAAACGCAAACCTATTGAAAGTCTTCTTAACTCCGGACCGGCTTTGAACTCTGAAGCTCCATGTACTGGCCCTTCTACAATCCTCGGCTCCTCCAGCGGAATTGGTTCTGAGGGCTCTAGGTTCCATGGTGGCAACAATCAATCTGCTACCTTTAGCACGCTTGAACATGAAGATACTTCAATGGACCTTGCAGGTTCAGTGGTCCATCCTGCAACATCCACTGAGTTCTCCCATTTCCCTCAGCAGGATTTGCAGGAAATCCCTGCTCTGGTGGATCCAGTCCCTGGACCTCCAGAAAGGGCATCCCTTTTCTATGTCCCCCTCCTCCAGCCACGGTGACCACGGATGATTCTCGCCTAAGGTGGGAGGGGCACTGTATGGGTAGAACCGTCCAAGGCACGTGGACCCATTCAGAGACCTTGTTGCATATCAATGTCCTAGAGATGAGAGCGGTGCTTTTAGCGTTGCAAGCACTCCAGGCCCTTCTTCCTTTAGCGACAGTTGCAATTCAGACAGACGACATGTCAGTGGTCTGGTATATCACAAACAGGGGGAACCAGATCCTATCCACTTTGTCGAGAGGCCATGAGAGTTTGGGAATGGGCGATCTCCACCAACCGCTTTCTCATAACGACGCACATTCCGGGTTGGTCAAACATTTTGGCAGACAGGCTGAGTCGAACCATCCTCTCACCGTACGAGCGGTCTCTGAACCCCAGAATAGCAAAGCAAATCTTCCTCAAGTGGGGTCAGCCTTGCTGCGATCTTTGCGTCTCCTTCGAACGCAAAGTGCAGCGACTATTTTGCTCTAATTCCACCATCAGGGGAATCCCCCAGAGACGCTCTGGTGCATGTTTGGCCATCCGGTCTACTTTATGCTTATCCCCCCCTTCCCCTAATGCCAAAATTCTTGCAGAAAGCCCGTCGGTTGGGGAGCAGATTCATCATCATAGCCCCATTCTGGCCTCGTCAGACATGGTTCCCATGCCTATGGTCTCATCTAGTGAATCCTCCATGGATTCTAGATCCCACCCCGGATCTGATCTCTCACCCACTAGGATTATCAACCCCGAATCTGGACAACCTCAAGCTCACAGCTTGGTTGATCCAGTTCCAGTAATAGCTAGGACTCCCGGTATCTCGTCCCCTGTTAAGGCTATTTTAGTAGCCGCTCATAAACCTTCTATGAGAAAGGTTTATAACAGCAAATGGAAACATTTTACAATCTGGGTGGAGCATAGAAAATTGGATCCCTTTACAGCTCCGATACCAGCAGTGTTAGAATTTTTGTCAACTTTATTCGACCAAGGTGCTAGCTCTTCTACGGTCAAAGTCCATTTAGCCGCTATTTCCCATTATCATGTGGGAAGTGATCTCTGATGTTCTTCATCTCACATTGCTGCAGTCCTGACATATAAAGAGAAGATTGATTCCCAGTCTAGGGGTAGGTCTAGACGGGTAGGGCAGAGCTCAAGGTTCTTTTGGCCAACACACCCAGTTCACCTGCTCGTCAGTCTTCTGGGCAGGGGCAGGTCAGCCTTTTTGGGCAATGACTCCAGCCTTTCTTTTCAGCTGCCAGAATCTCTGAGCCTGGCAGCACAGGAAGGTTGGCACTTTTCAAAGAACTTTTTTAATTAAACAACAAGACAGACCAAAGAGAGATATCACATTTATCCTCTACGAGACCAATTTTGGATTTATCTATCTCAACACTTATCTGGACATTCCCAAGTTCAAATGTTGTTACGCACAGCACTTTTACCCTCTGCTGAAAGATCACTGGATGGGTAAACTTTTTAGATCTCAGGAGGCTTACTTCCTGCCAACATCTATCAGAGTTGCCAGTATTCACAAAGTTCTGGCTCAGTGATAGCTAGCTTACAGGCCAAGGAATGCGAAATCTATCTCCTTACTTGCCCTGTGACTGCCTGATTCTGGCTCAAGAAAAGACTTTTCTTTTTCAGCATTTGGAATATGTGATAGTGATGCCTAGGGTATTCTGTAAATAAAGTCCAGTCTAGTACCCTCTCAAGACATGTGCTTTCTGGGTGTGAGACTGAATACAGCAACCCAGATGGCCTTTTAACCCCGGACAAACAAAAGAACTATCTCATCAGTCCGGCTGACTACAGTCCTTCAAGCCTTAGGGTTCATGGCATCTTGTATTCCAAACTGCATATGAGGAAGCTACAATGGTATCTCAAAATGTATGGACACAGCACTGCCAGGATTTGGACACTGTCATTCAAATAATACCTTCAAGGAATTTTGGTGGGCTCAGGAATGTCACCTAAACGACTCTGTGACCCGGCCAGAGTCAGATTCTAACGACAGATGCCTCAGACACAGCTTGGGAGCTCATCTGAATGGAAAGTGGATACAAGACAAGTGGCCTGCCAGACTGCAGCATCTACATATCAACATGAAGGAGATGTTAGCAGTCCAGTTTGCATTACTGGCTTTCAGGTTTACTTCTTTTGATTCTAACAGACAACACAATGTGGTACATCAACAAACAAGGGGAACACATTCTTATCCTCTATGCAGGCAAGCAATGATTTTGTGGGAGACTGTTCAAGCAAGGTTTCTGCCAGGAGCACAGAACTCCTTAGCAGATGTGCAAATCATGGATCCCCACGGTGGAAACTGGATCTTCATGTATTTCAGACATTGACAGTGTCCTGGGGAACTCAGACATAGATCTGTCCACTAAACCACCAGCTGCCAAAGTTTTGCTTCATCACACAGCCTGGAAAGTGGATGCTCTTTCTTTCAGTTGGAAAAATCTTCATGTGTATGCCTTTCCACCTCTGCCTCTCCTCCCAAAGGTACTCCTAAAGGTCAGACAAGACAAGCCAAGGACAGCACTGGTACCCATTGCTGACATGGCCCTTACCTTTGATTCCACACCTATTGTCTCAGAAGGACGGGCATCTACTCAATGTCAAGCTTCACTCTCTTCATCTAACAGCCTGGCATACAAGAAGTTTTAAATGTGATTATGGAAGCCAGAAGGCCGTACAAGGAAGGAAAATGGAAGAGATTTTATTTTGGTGTACAGCAAAGGATTTGGATGTTTCTGAGCCAAATTTGAGTGTGGCTCTTCAATATCTTACTGAGTTATTGGACAAAGGTTTGTCTTTCTCTTCCATTAAGATTCATGCTGCAATTTCAGCATGATTGTGACCCACCATTGTTTTCTCATCTCTTAGAGGGCGAGCTCCTACTCCTGCTTGGGACCTCAATTTTGTGTTGGAGAAACTCACTCTACAACCTTTTGAGCCTGCAGCTACTGCTGAATTGAAATATTTGTCATGGAAGACTGCTTTTTGTTAGCCATTACCTCTGCAAGAAGGGTGTCTGAATTGCAGGCCCTTATGGCTGATTTTCATAGGATAGGGTATCTTTTTATGCCTAAAGTGGTTGTGTGGAAACTATTCATTTGCCTACCTTTTGCAAATCCCAAAATAAGGGGAAAAGATTTTTTTTAGGCAGTCTCAGCAGTTGTTTTCTTTTTGAGTTCTCAGGGTAAGCCTGTGTCAAAACAAACTATTTCTAAGTGGATTGGGTTTTGCATTACTTTCTGTTACTCCCATCATGGCAAGGAGATTCCAGCTGGGATTAGGCCTCATTCCACTAGGGCTACTGCCACTTACAGCATTTCTAAGGGTGGCAACTAAGGATATTTTGGAGGCAGCTACTTGGAGTTCAGTACCTTCTCTAAGCATTACCACACTCTAAATCTAGGGCTGGTTTTGCCACTGCTATTTTACAGGGCATGTTGTCAGCTCCTGCTTCTTTGTGATTTGCCATACCTCTGCTTTGGGATTCTACCCAAGTGTCAGACTGCAGCAATGTGAGATGAAGAACATAGTACAGTTTTTACCCTACCATAAATGTAGATGTTCAAGATCCACATTGCCTCCTTCCCTCTGTGTTTATATATATTGTACATATATTTGGTACAGGGGTGTGTTGTTGTTTTTTGGTTTGGCCTTATCTTTTAGGGTCTTCTGACATCTGGGGCAAGAAAAGACTAATGGCGTCATGCGCATTTGTACCCTACTTTGGTATTCGGGCCGACTGGGACAGCGGACTACCCCAAGTGTCAGGACTGCAGCAATGTGGATCTTCGAACATCTACATTTATGGTAGGTACAAAACTGTACTTTCCTTAGCCTCTTCCAAATTATGTAAGACTTTGAGGCACTTTCCTCTTAAGGCCTACGGTTAAAGACGCAGTCCCTCCATGGGATTTAACCCTTGTCCTCCATTCTCTGACGGCCCCTCCGTTTGAACCTGCAGCTTCGGTGGATCTAAAATATTTATTTTGGAAGACTGCCTTTCTCATCGCTATCACTTCGGCTAGAAGGGTTTCGGAACTTCAAGCCCTTTGTGCCAAACCTCTTTACTTGGTCTTCCATAAAGATAGTTTCCCTCAGGACCAATCCCTCCTTTCTACCCAAAGTTGCTTCTGAGCCCAATATCAATCAGTGTATTAATTTACCAGTTTTCTTTTCAAATTATCAAAACAGGGGTGAATACAAACTACATTCTCTGGATGTACACAGGCAATTGAGATTCTGCTTGCACAGGACCGCTGAACATAGGAAATCTGAGCAACTCTGTATCTTTTGCTAAATCCTCTTTGGGCAAGTCAGTATCAAAAGTTACATTGTCCAGATGGATTTCCCAATGTATACTTCTGGCATATAAGAGTACTTCTGGCATATAAGAGTTCTGGCTGGCCTGAACCTGAAGGATTCCACACTCATTCTACCCGATCGATTTCTACTTCTGCGGCCTTTTGCTCTAGAGTGTCTTTGGATGACATTTGTTCAGCAGCCACTTGGGCTTCATCCCATACTTTCATTAACCATTACAAGTTGGATATAATTTCCAGACGGAGAGCATCCTTCGGCTCTGCAGTGCTCCGGAATATATTTCCATGAGGACCTCCCAAGTTTGGGTAGCTGGGGACTCTGTCCCACAGGTTGATGAACAAATTAAGTTAACTTCTTCAGATAAAGAAGTTATGTACTCACCATAACGTTCCATCTGAGTAGGTAAACTTCATTTGTCAGCAACCAACCCCCCTCCATCCCCCTAACCTATAGTGTGTCCTAGAAGGATTTCTTGTCCTTTTCTCCGGTTAACACCAGGTTAGGATGTGCAGGTGATCCTTTGTTTGTAATGTTCTGTGTTACTATAGCAAACTCGATCTGAGGTCAGAGAGGGATGGCAGGGGATTATGGGTAAGGGGAGGAGCTTGGAGCTCGGATCTTAGCTGTTTAAAGCTGCCGGCTCGGATCCAATGCCCACAGGTTGCTAACAAATGTTTACCTACTCAGATGGAACGTTATGGTGAGTACATAACTTCTTTTTCTCTTCTGCTTGGTACACAGTAAAAAAAATAATTTTCGACAAACACTTTTTTCCCCCCAATTTTTAATATTTCACACTTCTGCCACAGTTTTGTCAGGATCAACTCTCTCTGTTGATATGATTGCACTAATCTATGGGTCGTGGCTGCTTTCCCATGGCAAGATTTGGAGCATGCCTACAATGTGTTGTTAGAATTAAATCCTGCAGTGGAGCACCAGTCTGGTTGCTTATTTGTATTCCATAAAATCAGTGTGGTCTTGATCCTTCCATTTCCTCTGATCCAGAAGAAAATCTCTGGTGTTCTCTGCATACTTTGTCTTGTAACTTTTTGAAACCACTCTTGGGATCATACGAAGTTACCAGGCTATTGGCCCTGAGGCCCTTACAAGCCTAGCCAAGAATTTAGCCCATGTTCCAACAAGTCAGCACCCTGTGCCACTGTCCGGTAGGGAAACAGGTGGAATCCCAGGGGTGTACTTTCTGTTCCCCATCCAGTTGTCCAGGTTGCGCTTAAAAAGGATTAATGAGGTACTCTGCTTGACGTGGAGAGGTAGTCTGTTCCAGAAAAGGGGGAGACTCTGGGACACAAATCTGTCCTGCCAGCAAGTCCTATTGATGTCACAGACCAGGTTGATGTCATGTGTGCGGGTTACTCAAGTGAAGCTTGACTTGCGGGTATGCAGCAAGTCCCATCAAGGCGGGGTCTGAGATTGCTTCATGTGCCAGACAGAGGTCACCTCTGAGGAGTCTGTAGGAGACTGAGTAGAGGGACAGGGCCTTTAGCCTGTCTGTGTAGGGTAGATGTTTGAAGCCATGTATCCTCCTGGTGAGGAACCTCTGTGGTCTCTCCAGCTGCTGCATGTGCTTTTTGAGGTGCATGCTGAAAGGGGCATTATATCAGTAATTGGTCTTATAAGGGAAGAATACAGGAATTTTATGACCACCTTGTCCCTGGGTGAGATACCCTTACTAATGAGGTGGGCCATGTTGAAATCTTTCAGTACAACGGAGGCAGTATGGTGGTTAAAAGTCAGTTTGCTGTCAACGTGGGTGCCCGAGTCCCTCACGACTGATTGCATGCTTAGGACCTTATTATCAATGTGATAATTTGTGGGGACGTCACTCTCCCCAAAGATGATGATGATGCATTTTTTGGCATTCAGTTTGAGGCCATGCTTTTGGCACCAGTCATTTGTTTGGGTGAGACCCTCCGTGAGGATGTTCACATCACTAGGGGAATTGATGACGGCACGCAGCTTGCAGTTATCTGCAAACTCGGTCAGCTATATCCCACTGGTTTTAGCTTGCACCTCAGAAAAGTATATCCCTAACAGAAGAGGCCCCAAGACCAATCCCAGGGGTACACCACTCGTTATGGGTGTAATGCTTGAGTGGCTTCCCCTATTTTGACTAGGTGGGTTCTGTTAGTGAGCCAGTTTGCTACCCATCTGGTAACGTGGATTGATGCCTAGTTGAGAGAGTTGATCTGTTATATCCGAGTGGAGAGTAGTATCGAAGGCCTTAGCCAGGTCAAGGTAGGTGATGTGCACAGTCTTCCCCTTGTGCATGACATTGGTGACTGCCTCAAACAAGTCGACCAGATTTAACAGACATGACCTTCCCTTGACTAAACCAAACTGTGTGGGATCGAGTGTCTGGCGGTTGCCAATGTCCTTGTTAATGAGGTCCATGATCCGCTCCATGGCCTTGCAGATCAAGCTAGTTAGGCTGATAGGTCTATACTTTAAAGCCACAGAGAGCACACCAACAGTGCAAGGTTATAATGCCTTCCACACATTTAGACCAGCTACTTCACAGGCAGGGACTAAAGGTGGAGGTGTCTCTGTTTACATCAAAAATAAATATACTTCAAGGCTGATCAGACAGGACAATATACTTGAGCTGCTCCATGTTCAGATCACCATAGGTAAAATTCAGTACCACTTATTGCAAGCTATAGGTCCCCCTCTATGACCCAGGAAACACATACCATGCATTTAAACTTATTAGAAACACTAAGCATCCAACCCAATACCATATTTATGGGTGACTTTAATTACCCCCACTGTTAACTGGGAATCCTGTACGACATTAAACTTGCATGCACAGAGATTCCTGGATTTTGTAAACACAAACTCCTTGGACCTGATAGTCAATACACCAACCAGGGGCACAAGCATACTGAATCTGGCCCTCACTAATATGGGAGAGTGCTTCACACCCCCTACTGTAATGCTTTACCTGGTAAGGTTAGACCACAAAATGGTCTCCTTTGAAGTAAAAATAAAACCTGGACCCCCAGCTCAACCGGGAATATTCAGGAACTATACGAAGGCTAACCTCCTGCTATTAAGTGAAAACCTGGTAAAATTTCAAGCCCATATAAACTCTGAGAACACTTCTGCCTATGCAGAACTGTTCACAGAAAGCCTGTACAAGCATGTTAATAGCTGCATATAGGCAGCTGTACACATCAGGAAGAAGTACAGAACTAGCACAAAAAACAAGCCACTCTGGTGGAATCACAAAATCAATTGGATGTGTAACAGGAGGAAGAAATTCATGGCAAAAATTAGGAGGTGCAGCACCCAGAAGGATAAAAGCACTCTCATCAAACTAAACAAACAACTCAGGGGACAAATAAAGTCTACCCAAGCCAAGTTTGAGGTAAGTTTGGCCTCCCAGACCAAGGACAATCGCAAAGCATTCTTGAGTTGTCTGCAGCCTCAAAGGCAATACACAGATGTTCTTCATGTTTCACTGTTGCAGTCATTACATTTGGGTTATGTGCTTGCAGGTAGCCCTCAGCCAGCCTGATTATCAAAGTCTTGGGTCCTGCGTCGGTTGCTTTCTCTTCTTCCATGATGTCAGGTAGTTGGGGGTGTAAAGCATGCAGCCGACGCCATTACATCAGTCTTTCTTGCTGTGTGGTGCCCGAAGCAGAAGCAGTTTGCAAGTGCCGGTCGGCCGACTCCTGAAATTTTGGTTTTTGAGTTTCAGAACCAAAGTCTTCAAAAAAGCCAAGTACCCCATTGGGGATCCTTTTTCTTGCTCTAAACCGATGTCAGTGAAAGTTAACAATTGTATTACTTGTGGAAAGCAAATACCTCATAAAGATTTTCATTCGTACTGCATTCCTTGCTTAGGCCCAGACTATCAGTTTTGTGCCTTATTCAATCCTCTAACTATTCGTCGTCTGTTCCTTTTTGCATCAAACTATTTCGGTACTCTGTTTAATTATCCAGAAATGGCTTTGGTAAGCCATCCTACTACCGACTTTCTGAAAAAACATAAAGACAGAGACAGACCGTATAGGTCCAAAGCTGCTGACGGCGCTTCCATTAAGCTAGTCTGCAGTTCGCCGGTACTCAGTGGGGCACTTTAGCAGCCCCCGATACCAGCTACATCAGATTCACAGACCTCTACTGAGACCCATTCGGAGTCCGGTATGCTGCGAGATGCTTCTTCGACTACGGAACCTGCGGATGTTTCTTCCTTGGATGAGTCCGGAGCTGCTGTGCAGGCACCGGCTTCTGAGGGTGTATTCAGGCCTACTGACTTGCATATCAAACTGACGCCATCTTCCTTCTTCAAGGACTAAAACTTGATCCACGCTTAGAAAGCTGACGTCCAAACCGCACAGTCAGGCCCATATGCCTAAAAAACAAATAAGAATAACTTTCAGTGAAATGTGTTTTAGTGAATTGAGTTTTCAGTGAATTGTGCTTTCAGTGCTTTGTTTTCAGTCATTTGAGTTTAAGTGAAATGTGCATTCAGTGAAATGTCCTAGACCCGTATATATATATATATATATATATATATATATATATATATGTGTGTGTGTGTGTGTGTATGTCTGTTTGTGTGTGTGTCTAAGCTCATAGGTAGGTACTAGGCTAATAGCCCAAGGGCCTAAGTAAGCGTAGCCAACAAGGTTCCCTGGCTTACGCCACCCAAGAAAGTTAATTTCCTATGCCCCTGTTGAACAGAGCCACAGAAGTGATCCCCGGGGTGTATTTCCCATTTCCCATCCACTCTTCAAGATTTTTCTTGAAGAGTGCTAATGAGGAGCTTTGTTTGATATAGATGGGTAGCTTGTTCCCGAGTATGGGAAGTTTCTGGGACAGGAATCTATCCCTCCAGCATGTCCTGTTTATTGTGGTGACAAGGTTTAGGTCCCTAGAGCGTGTAGCTTGGAGGGATTGGGATTTCTTTAGGTGTAGCATGTCCAACAGCTCTTGGTTTAACATAGCTTTATATGTTAGGCAGAGATCTGAGTAGGTGATATGCTACAGAGTAAAGCTGGAATTTTTTGAGACAGTCAGTGTAGGGGCATCTGTTTGACGCCAGTAATCCTCTTTGTGAGGTACTTCTGTGGCCTTACCAGCTGCTGCAGATGTCTTGTGAGGTACATTCCAAAAGGGCATTGTACTCTATAATGGGTCTACTGAGTGCTGAGTAGAGGGGGAACAATGACCTCTTTTTTTCCTGGATGAGAACCCTTTTGTGATGAGGTGTGCCACATTGAAGGATTTCCTGACTACTGTGGCGATGTGATTATCAAAGGAGAGACTACGGCCCACCTGGGTCCTAAGGTCTCTTATCACACATTCAGCATTAAGTAGTCTGCTGTTTATGTGGTAATTCATGGGTACAGAGTTTTTACCAAAGGGTTATCCTGCCGTCAGGCGGTCCCGCAGTCGGCCAGAGTTCCAAAGTCTTGGTCCGGCATCGGTTGCTGTCGCCTCCTCCCTGACATCAGTGCGACAGAGGTATACAAGATGCAGCCGACACCATTTTCTTCAGTCTTTCTTACTGTGAGGTGCCCGAAGCAGAAGCAGTTCGCAAGTGCCGGTCGGCCAACTCCTGAGATTTTCATTCCGAATCCAGAACCGAAGTCTTCTAAAAAAGCTAAGTACCCCATTGGGGAAACTTTTTCTTGCCTCAGACCGATGTCAGTAAAAGTTAATAACTGTATTTCTTGTGGGAAGCAAATACCTCATAAGGATTTCCATTCTTATTGTATTCCATGCCTAGGCCCTGACCACGATGTCACTGGTTGTCGGTTTTGTGCTAGGTTTAACAAGCGCACTGTTAAACGTCTGTTTGATTTTGCCCGACATTATTTTGGTAGAAAATTCAATTACACCATGCCATCGGAAATTCCGACGACCGCAATGCATAAAAAGCACAAGGACAGGCATCCGAGGCCCAAAACGGATGACGAGGCCTCTTCTAGGCCAGTCGCCGGTTCTCCGGTTTCCAGCGAGGTGCCTACGCAGCCCCTGACGACCGCTTCCACAGAACCACAGACCGCCTCCGACTCCCATGTGGAGCTGGCTGGGCCTTCGGACGCACTAGGCCTTCAGTTTACCGATCCTAAACCTACAGAAGAAACCGAAGTAGCTGAGCAATCCACAGCTGCAGAGGGTGTTTTCAGACCTACCCAGTTAACTATTAAACCCTCTGTTAAGTCTAAGCCTCCCTTAAAGGCTAAGAAACAGACACAACTCTCTCCAGGACAGGCTTCCATGCCTAAGAAACAAATGCTAAAAATGGCAGAGGACCTAATCACCCTGATCAGGGGGTCCCATCCCCCTCCTGATAAAAGGCCCAGGCAGGATGCAGACTATGAATCTTCTGACCAGATGTCAATTTCCTCTGACTCTTCCTCGGACCTAGGATATTCTTTACCCTCTTATGAGGATTCTGATGCTGAGGAATCAATTCCATCAGCCTCTCCGCCTGAGGATTACTCCTTTGGAGAGACCTTACATACCATGAGAGAGAGCATTTCCATTGGGAAGACCAGGATTACTCAGAATCCAAGAAAAGACTCAGATACTTCCTTTTATTGCCCCAACACAGACCCCCTTGCTATCCCACCAGTTTTAGACATTGTGGATGATGTGTACACTGAATCCAGTTTGAACCCTGACTCCTTACCTCCAGCCCCAGTTAAACCTGATAGATATTACAGAGTCCCCGACGGTCACAAATTTCTGTACAAAAGTCCTGTTGCTGACCCTGAAACTATTTCTCAGGGACCCAAAGGGATTAAGGCCTCATCAGCAAAAAACCCAGTTCCCTCTGACAGAGATTCCAGAGCATTAGACAGATGGGGAAAGAAGGTATATACGTCCGCCACTTTAGTAATGAGAGCCTTGAATTGCCAGTTTCACATGCTAAAATATCAGCAATTTTTGATGTCTCAGTTGAAACAAAAGATGCTTCCAGATTCAGATCCTCCTAACTTAAAAGAAATGCAGGATTTATTGCATGCAGCTGAACAAGTAGGAAAACATACTTTGCAATGTGGGTTTGATTCCTTAGAGGCTTCCTGTAGAGCAGCAGTTACAGGTTCTGTCATTAGAAGGCATGCTTGGTTAAAAGAACATACGTTACCAGATCATGTTAAGGTCAAACTATTGGATGCACCTTTGCAGCGGGATGTGCTGTTTGGAGTTGAGGCAGAGGAGGTATTAAAGAAGATGGAGGATAAGGCAAAATCTATGCAAACAGTGAAAGAATTCTTACAGGTTCAGCCTCCTCGTTTTAGCAGAAATTGGCCAACAAAGAATTGGTTCTTTCCAGTCACAGATAGACCTCAAAGGGGCAGATACAGATGTCCAAGAGGTAGAGGTCACACGCAATGCCCTTACAGGCCTCGACAATGGGGCACACCATGCCAAAAAGAAGGGGAAGACAGGCCTCAGCCTTATAAAAAAACAGCCTCAATGACTTTCCACTACAGCTGCCAAGCAGCTGTCTTTTGGCATACCCCTTAGGAGGAAAACTGGCACTTTTCTATCACAACTGGCATTGCATCACCAAAGACAAATGGGTTCTCAACATTGTATCTCAAGGTTACAGGTTCCAGTTCCGCAGCTTTCCAAGGCTAAAAGGAATGCCAAATCTGCCACCAAATTAATGGGCAGAGGCTCAGAAAAAAATTACAGCACTCATGGACATGAAAGCTATTCAAAAGGTACCACCACAGGAACTAGGACAAGGATTTTACTCAAGACTCTTTCTGGTTCCCAGAAAAGCCAAAGCCTGGAAGACCCATTCTGGACCTTTCTATACTAAACACTTACCTGGATGTTCCGAAATACAAGATGTTGACACTACAGCAGCTTCTTCCCATGCTGGGCAAGAAAGCTTGGCTCGTGACTTTGGACCTCAAAGAGGCATGCCTGCATGTCCCTATCAGACAAAATTGCAGAAGATACCTCAGATTTCTAGCTGATTCAAGGCACTATCAATTCTCTGCACTGCCCTTTGGCTTATCTACTGTGCCCAGGGTCTTCACAAAGTGCCTGGCACCAGTAATTGCATTTTGCAGGCAAAAAGGAATTCACATTTATCCATACCTGGCCGACTGCCTGATTCAAGCAGAGAGCAAGGACATTCTACTAAAGCATCTGGCGTATGTAAAAAAGTTAAGTTGCCTGGGGTACACAGTAAATGAAAAGAAATCAAAACTAGTGCCCTCACAACAGATAATATTCCTGGGTGCCAGCTTGAACACAATGGCCCAGATGGCTTATCTCACGCCAGACAAGCAAGGACAACTGACTCAATATTTTCAGTTAATGGCAGCAAAGACCCAACTCCCTGCAAGAAAAATTCTGCAGGCCTTGGGCTACATGACATCTTGCATACTACTAATTCCATATGCCAGACTGTATATAAGGAAACTACAATGGTACCTAAAGAGTGTATGGTCTCAACACTGTCAAAGTTTGGAAACAGTTATACCACTAATTCCTTGCCTACAACAGGAGTTTCGATGGTGGGCACAAGCTTGTCACCTCAACAAGGGACAGCTTTTCAGTCAACCCACAGCCAGGCAGACCCTGACAACAGATGCATCGGATTACACCTGGGGAGCACACATGGCAGGAAAATGTATCCAGGGCGAGTGGCCCACAGAGCAAAGACATCTCCACATCAATCAAAAAGAGATGCTAGCTGTACAAAATGCTATTATAGCTTCCAAGGACCTACTGCATCCAGGACAATTACTATTAAAGACAGACAACACCACAGTTATGTGGTACATAAACAAGCAAGGGGGCACACACTCCTACCCCCTCTGCAGACAAGCCATGACCTTGTGGAACAGCTCTAAACTACCAAGTTCATCTGCAAGCACAATTCCTGCCAGGAGAGAAAAACACACTGGCAGATGACCTAAGCAGAAACATTATGGACCCACACGAATGGGAACTGAACCCACAAATATTCAGAATGATAACACACAAATGGTGGAGCCCGGACATAGATCTGTTTGCTACCCCAAAGAACTGTCAATTACAGAAACTCTGCACAAGGAGCTACCCTTTACAAGCATGGAAAGTGGATGCCCTCTCATTCAGCTGGAAAAAACTACAAGTATACACTTCCCCCCCTTTACCTCTCCTTCCAAAGGTACTCATAAAAGCCAGGTAGGAAGAGCCAAAAATTATATTGATTGCACCAGACTGGCCACGCCAGCACTGGTACCCAATCTTAAAGAACTTGACACAAGAACCACCCTGGATTTTACCACATATTCCACAGTTGCTGACTCAGCACAACAATCAGATACTTTACAGCCAGCTAAAGACCTTGAATCTAGCTGCATGGAAAATTCCTTGGTCAAGCAAGCAATGCCTCTCTCCAAAGCTGTTATGGATGTCATTCTGGAGGCCAGAAGGCCTAGCACCAGGAAAGCATACTCGGACAAATGGAAGAGATTCTGTGCCTGGAACCAAGCGCACAGCCTTGACCCTCTAGTCCCAAACATTCCTCAGATACTGCAATACTTAACTGAGATGCTGGACAAGGGCCTCTCTTTTTCATCCATCAAGATCCACGCCTCCGCTATCTCTGCTCATTATAACACGGATCCACCAATTTTTTCTAATCCTTTGCTCAAACAAGACCTCAGAGGGGCTAAAAACATAAGACGTAGAGCACCAACACCTACTTGGGACCTGAATTTTGTTTTGGAAAAATTAACTTTACCTCCTTTTGAGCCAGCTAACACAGCAGAATTAAAATACATCTCCTGGAAAACTGCTCTGCTACTGGCAATAACATCAGCACGAAGAGTTTCAGGATTACAGGCACTAATGGCAGTGGAACCTTTCCTCATCTTCCACCAGGACAGGGTGTCTTTAAGAACCAACCCTACGTTTATGCCAAAGGTGGTATCAAGTGTGGCTCTAAACCAAACTATTCACTTGGCAACTTTTTATCCAAAACCACAGAACAAAGGGGAGAGACTACTGCATTCTTTGGACGTTCACAGACAGTTACGCTTCTACTTGGACAAAACCAAAGCTTTCAGAAAATCTGAGCAATTATTGGTAGCATACGCTGCAGGAGCACAGGGAAAAGCCATTTCAAAGCAGACTATTTCAAAATGGATAGGACACTTTTTATACATTTCTGCTATACCCACCATGGGAAACCTGTACCTAGCAGCATTAGCTCTCACTCCACCAGGGCAACAGCCACTTCAACTGCCTACCTCAGAGGAGTACCTACCAAGGATTTGGAAGCAGCAACATGGAGTTCTGTGCATACCTTCACCAAACATTACCATTTGCCTTTATACTCCAAATCCAGAGTTGGCTTCGCCACTGCTGTACTGCAGGGCCCTACAGCCACCCCTAATAGGTTCATAGGTTCATAGGTTTATACTAGGCTATCTGCCCTAAGGCATTTATAAGCCTAGCCCAAAGTTTTGTGGCATACGCCACCCCTTATGTTAAAAATTATTGTGCCCATTAGTTTGTTGTGCCTCTGTCCAGCAGTGACACAGAGATGATTCCCGGGGTAAACCTACGATCTCCCATCCACCGGTCAATATTTCTCTTGAACAGAGCCAGCGAGGTGCTCTGCCTCACATGCCTTATAGATCTAGCCTCCCTACCTCAGCTTTGGGATTCCACCCACGTGTAATGACTGCAGTAGTGTAACACGATGAACATAGTACAGTTTTGTACCTACCATAAATGTAGATGTTCAAGTGTAAACACTGCTGCAGTCCAGGTTACCCTCCCTCCTTCCCCTCTTACTTTCTTGTATTTACCTAGGGCATATACCCTTTATTACCTATGGGGAGTATTTGCTGGTAACTAAAAATGGTTGTTTGCTTTTCTTTTGTATTTTTTACTAGCAATTTGTATTGCCTACCTAGTTGGGGGCACCTGACATCTGGGGCAAGAAAAACTGAAGAAAATGGCATCGGCTGCATCTTATATACCCCTGTCGCACTGACGTCAGGGAGGAGGCAACAGCAACTGACGCCGGACCAAGACTTTGGAACTCTGGCTGACTGCAGGACCGCCTGACGGAAGGATAACCCAAGTGTAATGACTGCAGCAGTGTTTACACTCGAAACATCTGCATTTATGGTAGGTACAAAACTGTACTTTAACTTTGCTGCAGGGGCAGAGGGGGAAGGCCATTTCAAAGTAAACCCATTTCCAAATGGGTAGCCCATTGCATCCATTTCTGCTACAAGCACCATGGAAAACCTACCCCCACAGTGGATAAGATCACATTCCACCAGGGCTACATCTACCTCTACAGCATTTCTCGGAGGAGTCCCTACCAGGGACAATCTTGGAAGCTGCTACCTGGAGCTCTGTACATACTTTCACCAAGCATTGCCACCTGCCTATCTTTTCTACATCCAGTGCTGGATTTGCCACAGCAGTCTTACAGGGCCTGATTGCTAGCCCTAATGCTCTTTAACAGACTCCACCCTTCCTTAACTTCAGGAATCAACCCAAATGTGATGACTGCAACAGTGAAACACGAAGAACATAGTGCAGTTGTGTACACTTACCATAAATGTAGATGTTCGAGTGTATTCACTGTTGCAGTCCTGGTTACCCTCCCTCCAGCCCCCTGACTTCTCTTGGCTCTACCTTTCCTTATTGTTTGGCATATTTTATATCATGTGTATTTGCTTTTTTGCTGGGGGGTTTTAATACCATATAATTGCTTCCTGTTGTGGGGGCACCTGACATCTGGGGCAAGAAAAACAGATGTAATGGCGTTGGCTGCATGTTTTGTACCCCCTGACGACCTGACGTCATGGAAGAAGCGACAGCATCCGACGCAGAAATCTGAAGACTCTGGTATTCAGGCCGGCTGAGGGCTACATGCAGGCAGATAACCCAAATGTGATGATTGCAACAGTGAATACACTCGAACATCTACATTTATGGTAAGTGTACACAACTGTGCTGTTTTTGTGATGCAAAAAAAAATGAGACCACAATAAATCATTTCAAACTTTTCCCACCTTTAATGTGACCTATAACCTGTACAATTCAGTTGAAAAATATAAAAAATAAAAAAAGGTACAATAAGCTGGTTGCATAAGTGTGTGAGAGCAGAACTGGGTGTTGCCATTGAGATACATATAGATATATGCATAAGTGTGCAAGAGCAGATCTGGGTGTTGCCACTGAGATATATATATATATATATATATATATATATATATATATATATATATATATATATATATATATATATGCACACTTATATATATATGTGTGTGTGTGTGTGTGTGTGTATATGTGTATATATATATATATATATATCAAGTTCATCTGTCCTAGTAGGATTTTCCTGACATTTACTCAGTTGCCTGCTACAGCTAAAGTCATGGTTCACAGAGAGCTTACAAAAGCATCCAAGGGATCTCATTGTTGAAAGGTACAGGTCAGGAGAAGGGTACAAAAAATGTGCACAGCATTGGATGTACCATGGAACAAAGTGAAGACGGCCATCAAGAAGTGGAGAAAATATGGGACAACAGTGACATCTGTCTCTAAGGTTACCATGTCAAAATGGTTAAGAAACTGTATTTTTTTCATTTATAACAAAAAGAATCTAAAGCTTCCAATGCTGGTGAGGGCACATTCCACTAGATCTATAGCTACCTCAGCTGTCTTCCATTCTGAAGCTTCCATGAGTGAAATATGTGCAGCAGCAACATGGGCTACTCCACATACCTTTATTACTGATTACAAATTGGATCTGGTCTCCAGGGGAAGAACCGCCTTTGGTTCTGTGGATGTTCTTCGTGTTTCACTGTTGCAGTCATCACATTTGGGTTATTTGCTTGCAGTAGCCCTCAGTCAGCCTGATTAACAAAGTCTTGGGTCCTGCATTGGTTGCTGTCTCATCTTCCATGATGTCAGGTAGTCAGGGGTATAAAGCATGCAGCCGACACCATTTTATCAGTCTTTCTTGCCGTGCGGTGCCCAAAGCAGAAGCAGTTCGCAAATGCTGGTCAGACGACTCCTGAAATTTTCATTGTCGAGTTTCAGAATCGGAGTCTTCAACTAAAGCGAAGTACCCCGTTGGGGAAACTTTTTCTTGCTCTTAACTGATGTCAGTAAAAGTCAATAATTGTATTTCTTGTGGAAAGCAAATACCTCTTAAAGATTTTAATTTGTACTGTATTCCTTGCCCAGGCCCTGACCACGATGTACCTCGCTGTTGGTTTTGTGCCTTATTTAAACAACAAACTATTCAGCGTCGGTATATTTACACTTCTAAATGTTTCGGTACTCTGTTCAATTATCCAGATATGGCTTCGGTAAACCACCCAACTACCGACATTCTGAAAAAAACGCAAAGATAAAGACAGAGACCGTCCGCCTAGGTCCAAAGCTGCCGACTATGCTTCTCCTAAGGTAGTTGCCAGTTCGCCGGTACTCGGGGAAGTGTTTTCGCAGTCCCTGATACCCGCTACTTCAGATTCGTAGGCCTCTACTGAGATCCATTCAGAGTCCAGTATGCCTTGAGATGCTTCAACTGTGGAACCTGCAGATGTCTCTACCTTGGATGGGTCCGGAGCCGCTGTGCAGGCACCGGCTTCTGAGGGTGTATTCAGGCCTACTGACTTGCATATTAAACCAACACCGTCTTCTTCAAGACCTAAAACTCTATCCATGCCTAGAAATCCGACGCCCAGACCGCATGGTCAGGCCTCTATGCCTAAAAAACAAATAGGAATGGTTGAAGACCTTATTACTTTAATCAGGGGAAGTCACCCTTCCCCCTCTAAGAGACCTAGGACTGAATTTGGCTATGATTCTTCTGACCAGGATTCTGAAATTTCTGATGTTAAGTTGTCCATCTCGCCTTCATTCTTGCTGGATGGGATCGGCTCCGACTTGGCCACTCTAAAAGCTCGAGAGTTGGTTCCACCGGCTCGAGGCTCCCCTTATATCCCACAATGCTAGGTGGTAATACCTCAGATCTCGTTTCCCGCTACAGCGATCGAGGTGTGTTGTTTCTAACGGCTTCAGGTCAGTTCATATAGATTACTCTATAGTTAATTTAAGCCCCTTTAATTTAGTTTTTACTCGTTATTTCCCTTAGTTGAGTGGATTTTGACCCTTTCCTTCCTGTTTATCCACCCTTTTTCCTCAAGAACTTATTAGTTCTTTCCTTAGGCCTTCGGGCCCTTCCATCCCCTTTATCAGTGAGTGTATGTGTTTGTAGGGATATAAAAAAAAAAAAAAAAAACTAACTAAATTTATTAGTTTAATTTTAGTTAACCTTAGTGGATAGTGTAATCGGTGTGTTTGTGTTGTGTGGTGGTTACACTTTTTTCCTTGGGAATGTCTAAGGATTCAAAGGTCTCAGGCTTCAAGAAGTGTGACTCGTGCTGTCAGAAAATGTCTCTGACAGACGGTCACACTTCTTGTGTGTACTGCCTGGGACCTTTACACCTGCAGGACTCTTGTGCTGTATGCCTGGCTTCAGCCCTAGAGTCCTGCAGGAAAGAAAAAATAAACTTATATTACGAGGCTTATTGAAGCCTGAGGGTCCCCCGACTCTTTCTTCGGGCAAACCCTCAAAGCCTTCTAGGTCGTCGGCTCCAGTTTCTGAGTCGACACCTAAGGCTTCGAAGTCTGCTACAGCATCAGCTCCGGCTGGAGCCGATGAGACTCGAACTCTTATTTCTTCGGTTCCCTCGGCTCTGGCCGGAGCCGAGGTGTTTGAAATCACTGAGTCGGCTCCGATAAAATTATCGGAACCGACAACTAGGAAAAGGTCTAGGTCACCGTCTCTTGGCTCCGTTCATTCGGCTCCAGCATCTCCCTTGCTGTCTGAACGGAGCCATAGATCTCACTCCTCTAGGTCGTCGAGACTTTTGGACCATGACCTTCAGAGGGTAGTGAGTCGACTTCTAAAGTCCGAGGCACTGGCCCAAATGCTTCAGAGCCCGACTCAGCAGTCGATGCTTAATCCTATTTCTCAAAATGTTCCTCCTCCGACTCCTTTGAGTTCGGAGCCGGGCGCTGGACCGAGACTGTGGCAGCGTCGGAGCCGATACAATTGTCTTCGGCACCGTCGTCTGCTCCGTTTTCTTCATTGGAGGAATCTCGGCCGGACTTCCCTCGTCGGCTCGAGGGCGAGTGGCATCGGACCCTTGTCCGACCCCGCTCTCCCTCTCGGTGCTTCGGCGCTGGTGAGTTCGGCTCCGACATCGGCCTCGGAGCCATCACTGTCGGTGCCGAGGGAGGTTTTCAGCTCTTCGGAGCGGAGATCTCTGGCTCTGCCTGACAGAGGTGCTTTCGAGGTCATGCGGAGTGTGTTGGAACCTGGTTCAACTCCACAGTCGGCTCCGTCCGCCCCTCCCTCCTCGGTGCCTCAGGTAATTTCTACTCACTCCCTCATTCCAGACCGCAGAGAGCCAGCTCCTCAAGAATCCCCTGTGGGGATTTCATCCTCTTCCGAGGCCTCTCCTGAATTGGCAGGAGAGCCCCCTAGGAAGAGAAAGTGCAAGAGGAAGCACATAGACTCACCTGAGTCTGTCACCTCTGACACGGATTTAGAGGATTCTGAAGGTTCCCCCCGTTCCCCCTCTGAAGATGTCTCCTTTGCAGACATCCTGGAGATCTTAAAACAGAGGGGGAATTGGCCAGCCCTCAACCCTTCGGAGGATGAATCTGTGTATCTTGAGGCGTTCGGCTCTCACCCTTCCACCTCCTGGGTGTCCCCCCCCTTTGACCCCCTTATGCAGGTGGTAGCAAAAAAGGCTTGGACGGCTCCTGACTCTGTGGACCCCACCCCCAGGAGACCTTCAAAGTTTATTACAGCACCAGCAGACAAACAATTTTTGACTAAAGGAGTTTCTGTGGATGCTATGGTGGTAGCTGCTGCCACCAAGAAGGAACTAGCTGATCCTTCAGTGCCTGTCCATCCCCCTAACAAGGAATCTAGGTCTATGGACAGGTACGGGAAGCGGATGTTTTCGTCAGCGACCTTTTCAATGCGTTCGCTGAACTACCTCTGTCATTTTACTCGTCTTCAAAGAGACTTGATCAAGGAAGCGAGTAAGATGTTAAAGGATCCAACAGCTGTGGGTTTTCAGGATAAGATGAACGCTCAGCTGGCAATCATCAATTCGATAGCTAACTCCTCCATGCGCCTTCTTTCATATGCGGCTGATGGAGCGAGCAGAGCTGCAGGTACAGGTGTGGCCTTACGCCGGCATGCCTGGATGCGGCTATGCAATTTTGCGGATCCCTTTAAGACGTCTTTCACTAATTCCCCGTTTGATGGATCATCCCTTTTTGGTCCTCAAGTGAAAGAAACCCTGACAAGGTGCGAGACGGATGGCAAAACTCTTTCTGCCGTTGGAGTCCGTTTTTCTATTCCTTCTAGGCCTTACCCCAAGGGCCAGAAAAGTGGAAAGATGTGGTTCCGCAAGCAATCTCAAGGGGCTTTGCCTGACGCACAGAGTCGGTTCCCCTCTAGAGGCAGAGGGGGGAACAATAATGGTAGACGTCGCCCTAGAGGCAGGGGGGGTCCACAGAACCAGGGCAATCGTGAAACCTTTTCCGATAAGCCCTTTCAGCATCCCTGAGGTGTTGCCCGACTGTCCACCTTCGGAGGCAGTCGGGGGAAGATTATCTCTGTACCCAGAAGCCTGGTGATCTCTATCTCAAGACAAGTGGGTACAGTCCATCATTTCCGAAGGCTATTCCATTCCGTTCTTTCGCATTCCAAATCAATCAAAAAAGTCCCTTCCAGATGTTCCACCCACTCAAAGGGACCAAGCAGCGTTAGAAATATCAAAGTTGCTTGCAAAAAGAGCCATTCAGCCAGTTCCAACAGACCAGCAAGGATCCGGAATCTACTCCAAATTCTTTTTGGTTCCAAAGAAAACAGGGGACTGGAGGCCCATTTTGGATCTCAGCATCTTGAACAAGTCTGTCAAGAAAACAAGATTTCGGATGGTCACGTTGCAATCCATCCTACCCTATTGGGGAAGGAAAACTGGATGTGCTCTATAGACCTCCAGGATGCGTACTATCATATAAAATGAACAGACGCTCCAGGAGATTTCTCCGCTTCAGGCTGGGAACCAGTCACTTTCAATTCAGAGCCCTGCCCTTTGGACTCACCACAGCCCCCCCGGGTGTTTACCAAATGCATGGCAGTGGTTGCCTCTCACCTGAGACATCAAGGATTCCAGGTGTTTCCATACTTAGACGACTGGCTCCTTACAGCCCCCACCAAGCATCTTCTACTACTTGCCAGAGACTACACTTTTCGCATATTTGAAGCTAGGTATCTCAATAAATTGCGAAAAGTCTGTTTTGTCGCCTTGTCGTGCTATTACCTTCATAGGCGCAAATCTAGACACAGTCAGCATGTCTGCGAGACTCGCAGACCAAAGGATAGCAGACATACACAAACTAGTCTCTCTTCTTTTCCACAGCAACAAAATCAAAGTCAGATTAGTCCTAAAAGTACTGGGGATTATGGTGGCTGCTATCCCTCTACTTCTATTAGCCAGATTTCACATGAGAATCTTACAATGGATGCTCTTCACACAATGGTCATACCAACAACTTCCGATGTCCCACACCATTGTGATTACACAAGCATGCAGGAATCATCATCTTTGGTGGGTTTCTTCCCCCCAGCTCTTCTTAGGAAGACCCTTTGTCCCTCCCCCTCCGGTTACTACTCTGACAACGGATGCCTCCCTGATCGGGTGGGGGGGGCATTATCAGGGCAGGACAGTCCAGGGCATATGGCAACCTTACGAACGCCACTTGCATATAAATGTTCTAGAGTTGAGAGCAGTGCTTTTAGCGTTGCAAGCCCTTCAAGACTCTCTCCTGATGGGAACGATAGCAATTCAGACGGACAACATGTCTGTAGTGTGGTATATCAACAAACAAGGCGGGACCAGATCCTACCCCCTATGTCGAGAAGCACTCAGACTGTGGCAATGGGCGATTTCTTCTCAGCGGTTTCTGATAGCAACGCACATCCCCGGGAAGTCCAATCTCATTGCGGACAAATTGAGCAGAGCTATTCTCATGCCTCACGAGTGGTCTCTGAAAAATTCAGTCTTGGAAAAAGTTTTTCTGAAGTGGGGCCAGCCTTGCTGCGACCTTTTTGCTACTCCCCAGAACAGCAAGTGCAAAGATTATTTCACCCTCTTTCCTCTACCAGGCCATCCCAGCAGAGACGCTCTAGTCCAAGTTTGGCCCCGGGGACTTCTGTATGCATTTCCTCCCTTCCCACTAATTTCTCAAGTGATATAGAAAGCCATCGCTCAGAAAGCTTCCTTGATCCTCATTGCCCCTTACTGGCCTCGACAGGTTTGGTTCCCCTTTCTGCATCATTTTCTGTTGGAGCAACCCTGGCATCTGGACCTAGTTCCAGATCTTTTGACCCATCAGTCGGGTCAGTTACATCGCTCCCTCCCCTCTCTGAACCTCACTGCTTGGTTCCTCCAAGTCCAACCCTAGCCAGGCTTCCTCTAATATCTCACTCAGTTTGAGATATTTTAATAGCTTCCCATAAATCCTCCACTCGGAAGATTTATCTTAGTAAGTGGAAACGTTTCTCCTTTTGGGCACAAGGAAGGGACATAGATCCTTTCACTGCTCCCATTCAAACGGTCCTTGATTTCTTAGCTGAACTATTCCACGCAGGTTCCTCTCCTTCTACTCTTAAGGTTCAATTGGCAGCTATTTCTAACTTTCATGTTGGAATCTCAGATTCTGCCATCATGTCTCATAAGCTTTGTAAAGCTTTTTGAAGGGAGTTTTTCTTCTCAAGCCTCCTATCAGAAATCCTCCTCCTTCTTGGGACCTTAACTTAGTCCTCACATCTTTGATTCTTCCCCCTTTTGAACCTGCAGCTTCATGTTCAATGAAATTGCTATCCTGGAAGACACTCTTTTTGGTAGCCATTGCTTCGGCTAGAAGAGTCTCGGAGCTTCATGCACTCTGCAGTCGATCCCCTTATCTTTTGTTTCATAAGGATAGGGTATCCTTATGGACCAGCCCATCTTTCTTACCCAAAGTAGCCTCTCAGGCAAATCTAAATCAAAACATTGACCTTCCTGTGTTTTTTCCTAACTATTCTAACAGGTCTGAACAAAAATTACAGTGGCTAGATGTTCATCGGCAATTAAGGTATTATTTGGATAGGACCTAACAGACCAGAAAGGCTGACCAACTGTTTGTTTCTTATGCAGAAGGCAGAAAGGGCCTTCCAGTTTCGAAAGTATCACTCTCCAGATGGCTTACATCCTTGATTTCTTTTGTGTATGAGATTAGGCATCAAAAGTTACCTAACAAACCTAAGGCTCATTCAACTAGAGCTTTGGCTACTTCTATAGCTTTCCAGGACAGGCTGCCTATTGATACGATTTGTGCAGCAGCTACATGGGCTACTCCTCACACTTTCATTTCTCATTATAAGTTGGACCTAGCTTCTAGACACAGAGCTAGTTTTGGTTCCACTGTACTCAAGAGTCTGTTCCGATAGGCCACCCGGGACAAGGTGCTAGGGACGCGGTCCCATCCAGCAAGAATGAAGGCGAGATGGACAACTTAACATATAGAAGTTATGTTCTTACCATAACGTTCCATGTTAGTTGTCTTCTTCTCGCCTTCTTTCTTGCGTCCCACCCTCCTTCCCCCTAGCCTGGACAGACCTAGAGGAGTTTGATTGTGACCTTTTTTTCCTACCACCTCTATTGGTATATGTATATACTGTGTTATGTATATATTCCCTCATCAGGTTGTAGGTCACCTTCCTTCGGTCATCTTATAGAGGTGGGTTTCCCCTTTCCAGAGGTTTCTGTGTTTTTTCTCCTAGCTGGGCCTAGCTTACAAACGAGATCTGAGGTATTACCGCCTAGCATTGTGGGATATAAGGGGAGCCTCGAGCTGGTGGAACCAACTCTCGAGCTTCTAGAGTGGCCGAGTCGGAGCCGAGGATCGGCTCCGAACCCATCCAGCAAGAAAGAAGGCGAGAAGAAGACAACTAACATGGAACGTTATGGTAAGAACATAACTTCTATTTTCTTCTGATAGCCTAGTACTTGCCTATGAACCTGTGAACCTATCTGCCCTAGGGCATTTATAAGCCTAGCCAGAGTGTGTCTTTTTTCGCCGCCCCATTGATTAATTAACTGAGCCTCTGTCAAGCAAAGCCAATGAAGTGATCCCAGGGGTGTATTTTCTGTTACCCATCCACTCGTCAAGGCTTCTCTTGAAGAGTGTTAGTGAGGGGCTCTACCTAATGTAGTTAGGAATTTTGTTCCAAAGCATGGGAAGTCTCTGTGACAGGAATCTATCCCTCCAGCATGTTCTTTTTATTGTTGTGGCGAGGTTTAGCTCACTAGAGCGCGTGGCTCGCAGTGACTTAGATTTCTTTAGGTGGAGCATGTCCATCAATTCTGAGTTTGACATGGCTTTGTAAGTCAGGCAGAGATCACCTCTGAGTAAGCGATATGCCACGGAGTACAGCCGGAGTTTTTTCAGTCGGGCTGCATAGGACCTATGTTTGAGGCCAGTAATCCTCTTGGTGAGGTACTTTTGTGGTCTTTCAAGCTGTTGGAAGTGTCTTGTGGGGTACATCCCAAATTGGGGTATTGTACTCCTATGATGGGTCTGATGAGTGACGAGTAGAGGGGCACTATAACCTCTTTATTTCTAGATGTGAACCCCTTAGTAATTAGATGGGCCACATAGAAGGATTTCCTAACTACTTTGGCAGTATGGTTGTCAAAGGAGAGATTACTATCTACCTGGGTCCCCAGATCTCTTATTACCTCTTCTGTATTAAGGGGGCTGCCACCTATGTGGTAATTTGTGGGTGTTTTGTTTTCCCAAACCTGATGACTATGCATTTTTTGGCATTTAGCTTGAGGCCATGACTTTGACACCAGGTGTCTGTCTCAGTAAGGCCTTTTTGGAGGATGTCCGTGTCAGCCGGAGAGTCAATTATGGCTCCCAGTTTGCAGTCATCGGCGAACTTGGTTAGCCATAGTCCACCTGTGTTTGCCTGTACTTCTGAGAAATATATGTCTAACAGTAGGGGTCCCAGAACCGAGCCTTGCGGGACACCATTTGTGACTGGTTTAGAGTCAGACCTGGAGCCCAGTATTCTTACTGTGTGAGTTCTGTCTGTAAGCCAGTTGGCAACCCATCTTGTGACGTAGGGATTTATGTTCAGGCTGGTGAGTTTTTCTATAATACCCGAGTGAGGAATGGTGTCAAACGCCTTGGCAAGATCAAGGTAGGCTGTGTGAACCACCTTTCCCTCGTCTATGGCCTTGGTAACTGTCTCGAAGAAGTCAACCAGATTTAGTAGGCATGATCTGCCCTTAAAGCCGAACTGGATCGGGTCGAGTGTTTGGAGGTTCCCAATGTCTTTGTTAATGAGTTCCATGATGATGCGATCCATAGCCTTGCAGACCAGGCTAGTCAGGCTTATGGGGCGATAGTTACCAGGGTCAGTTGTGGCCCCTCCTTTGTGGAGCGGAATAACCATTGCTGTGTGCCATTCTGTGGGCACGTAGCCTGTGGAGAGGCTGAGGTTGAACAGCATGTTTAGTTGGGGGGTTTGTTCGTTCTGTAGTTCATGCTAGACGCAGCCTGGGACACCGTCTGGCCCCATTGATGCTGTGATTTTGGCTTTTGAAAGGGCTGTTTTCACCTGTGCTTCTGTGATTTCCGGGACACTACACTTTTCCAGTATTATTGTGGGCCCTTTTGAAGGTGAGAGGGAGGCGAAGTTTGCACTGAATCTATCTGCCAGTATGTTGGCAATATCAGTAGGTTCAATATATTTTGTGCTATTTTGCACTATCTCAGAGCATATCTGCGAGTTGCCACTTAGATTATTGACATAGCTAAAGAAGGCTTTGTGACATAGCTAAAGAAGGCTTTGTGGTTATCTTTCAAATCCTTGGCTATTTTCCTTTCGAAGTTAGCCTTGGACGATTTTATGAGGGACCTTAGTTTCTTACTGGTACTGATCAGTGATGTCTTTCCTTTTTGGGATTTGCTTTTTTTCTGAACTAGTTTCCTCCTTTTGTTGTATAACCTGTTTATGGCAGGGGTCCACCAGACTGGTTCCCTTCTGTTAGGAGAGTGAGTCTGGGTTTTGCTAGGGATGGCACGATCCATGCATCCTTTTAAGTGCTCATAGAATGCAATTGTAAAGGATTCTGCGTCTTGGGCAGTGTTATCCTTTAGTGTGGGGGTTGTGAAACTTACCACCTCCTGCCTTAAGTAAGGTGAAGTTTGATTTAGAAAAGTTTTTCACTGTGGTTTCCTTGGTTGGGGGTGGTGGTGGGGTGTGGACATCCAGGGTGATTAGTTTATGGTCTGATCTAACCAGTGGTGGGTTGACCTCCGGTACGGAGCACCTGTCGCCCATGTTGGTGATTACCAGGTCCAGTATGTTGTGGCCTCTGGTAGGGGAGTTTACCAGCTGATCCAGGGCATTTGAGTTGATAAATTCCAGGAAATCCTGAGCCTGGGAGTTTGTACTCAAGTAGTTTTCCCAGTTAATGCAGGGTAATTGAAATCTCCCAAGATCAGGGTGTTTGGTAGGACCTTCATGTTTTCCAGTGTCTCCAGAAAGGCGGACTGGTGCTCCTGGGTCATGGAGGGTGATCTGTAGCAGGCCACAATTTGCATTGCAGATTTGCCCGATGTTAGTTGCACATGGATGATCTCAGCAGTATCATGCTGCGCCACTAACCTGGAGGTGTGGGTATCCTTGATGAATATGGATACACCCCCTCCTTTTATGTTTTGGTCCGTGTCTGTGGCCGAAATGTGTGGTATGAGTTGTAGCCCAGTAGTGCTGGAGTGCTCTCTGGAGCCTTGAACCAGGTTTCAATTACTGCACAGATGTCGACGTTCTCCATACTTAGGAGTGCTTCGAGCGCATGCATTTTGAGATTTAAATTCCTGGCATTGATTAGCATAACCCTCATTTTTTACTTGTGCTGCTTAGGGAGGTGGGTTTGAATTTTGAGCCTTGCCTAAAAAAGGCACTATGGGGGCAGCAAGAGCCTTGGCCAGTATTCAAAAGCCTAGGGGTGACAGGTGCAAGCCGTCTCTTGCGAAGCAATGTGGCTTGTCGAGCATGTCATCCCAGGCTAACAGAGACTGGATCCCCTTTGAATGACACCAGAAGCTTAGCTAATTGTTGAAATTGATAATTTTTTCTTTATACTGAGGTATCATTCTTGGTGAGGGCAGGATGCTGGTCAGGGTCATACCCACCTGGGCTTACATGATCAGAGAGCTCTTCCATGTCTCTTTTCATGTAGTCCAGGGAGGTACGGCTCAGGTCATTTACACCAACATGAGCAATGACAGAGTCATATTTGTACTTGTTCTGGAGTGACCTGAGTGCTTGTGTTATGTGGCGGATTCTAGCTCCCGACAGGCAGCTAACAGTAACCTTCTCCTTGTCCAGCCTAGTGAGTGGGGCGTCAGTGTGCCTGACTATTGAGTCACCTATTACTAGTGTGTTAGGTATGTTATTTCGCCTTAAGGGCTGTGATTGTGCGGCACATTGATTTTGTGTTTTATGTGTTGTCTGGTTTGTGATGGGAGGTGCAGTTTTTGTGGGTGTCTGCTTTGGAGCTCTCTGATGCTTTTGCAGTTTTTATTTAGAGACTCCAAGTATGATTTTGTGTATTTATGTGTATTTTTTTGCCAGTTCTGGTTTAGTAGGTTTATGTGAGGCTGGAGGTGTGGTGCAAGTGTTAACATTCTCCTCATCACTGTCTGTTCCAGTCTTGGGTGGAGATACCTTAGCCTCCAGTTTGGCTGTATAATTGCATCTCTCACATATGTTAGTGTTTTGTGGTAGGAGGAGAGGGCTGTCTGTGTACATGAGGCAGTTGTAACATTGCCTCAGGATACCCAGATTCACCAGCTGGACTTGAGAGTACACCTGAAGTTGCCCTTTGGTCACGCCAGAATAGTAGGGTGAGCTGCTTAGTCGGTGAGGGTTGGATAAAGAGCCTTGCCCTGCTGGGCATTCAAGTGTCTGGGTATATTAGTGCTTGCTATTAGGTCTGAGCAAGTGCTGGACTGTGTATGATGCTTTTTGAGTGCTTAGGTTGGGAGACTAGGTTCAAGTGAAAAACTGAAGAGGAGACTTAGTGGAGCCGGAAATAATTTAACCCTAGCTAACCGGTGCTGCCCGGTGCACAAAACTGTCCAATGCTTTTTTTAAACTACTAACTTCTGGGCTGGAACCAGATGGCTGCTCAAAGTTCCCCTCTCTCAGAGGTGAACAGAGAAACTTCCCTCTATCCAAGTAAGGTATGGGCAACTCAGAAACTTGTAACACAGCCCTGAATTCAGCACTAGCCTGAAAACTGGACTATACTAGCTTAGAAAGGCGGGAAACAAGAAATTTATTTATTTTTTTTAAAGATAAGGCAAAAACAGTAAAAAGTACACTTAAAACAGCTTTAAACGACTACAAGTGATCAGAAAAGGCTATCGCACTTTAGTGTATAGCCTACAACAATTAAACATTATTTAAGCAAAAAACAACTTTTTAAAAGTGCAGGCAGTTAAATAAGTACAATATGTGAAAAAAACAAGCTTTTAAATCACAATAAGTGCTAGAAAATCAGCGTTTAGGCAGAAAACAGTAAGTACAGCAAGAAAATACAGAAAACTGATACTCAATCACTCCAAAGTCTCTCTCTTAAGCTAGAAGGCTTATATCAGTTTAAGGCTTTCCAGTAGGTTAGTTACAGGAAAGATGGGAAACAAGCGCAGATGTGGTCTTATAAACCAGAAAGTTGAAAGAGATGGACAACTTCCCGAATGGTCAGTAAACTACAATTCCTGGGCCAAGAACTACTCCTCTAGTGGTAGACAGGCTACCTAGTACTTACCACTCACACCGATAAGCTAGAAGGCTGCACTCCAACACAAAGGCTTGGGGGGCTCAGAAGCTTACAAACAGTCCTGGATACAGCAAATCTGTACCTGGACTAGACTAGTTACGAGATAGGTGGGGATCAAGCAGAAACATGGGCTTTAAAACCAGAAAGTTGAGAGAGATGGAAAAAAACTGCCCAAATGGCCAATAAACTTCAATTTCTGGGCCAGAACCACTCCTTTTGTGGTAGATAGGTTACCTAGTGCTTACCACTCCCACTGATAAGCTAGAAGGCTTCCCTCCAACACAGAAAGGTTTGCGGGGCTCAGATGCTTACCAATAGTCCTGGATACAGCAACTCTGTATCTGGACTAGGCTAGTAACAGGAAAGGTGGGGAAACAAGCGCAAGTGCAGCTTTTAAACCAGAAAGTTGAAAGAGATGGGAAAAAACTGCCCAAACTGCCAGTAGCTACAATTTTTGGGCCAGGAACCACTCCTCTTTTGGTAGATAGGCTACCTAATGCTTACCATTCCCACTGATGAGCTAGAAGGCTTCCCTCCAACACAGAAAGGCTTGGGGGGCTCGAAAGCTTACAAAGAGTTCTGGATACAGCAAATCTGTACTTGGACTAGACTAGTTACAGAAAAGGTGGGGAACAAGCGCTAACACAGGCTTTTAAGCCAGCAAGTTGAAAGAGATGGAAAACTGCCTAAACGGCCAATAAACTACAATTTATGGGCCAAAACCCACTCTTCCTGTGGTAGATAGGCTACCTGATGCTTACCACTCCCACTGATAAGCTAGAAGGCTTCCCTCCAATACAGAAAGGATTGCGGGGGGGGGGGCTCAGAAGCTTTACCCTTTTTTGCCTATGAGGATTCTGATGCAGAGGACTCAATTCCCTCTGTTTCCCCTCCAGAAGGTTTCTCTTTTGGTGAAACCTTGCACACTCTTAGGGAGCATTTCCGCTGGGAAAGCCAGGATTACTCCGATTCTAAAAAGAGGCTTAGGGATTTCTTACTCCTGCCCCAACACAGGCCTTTAGCTGTCCCTTCTTACTGGACATTGTTGATGATGCCTTTACAGAGTCTAGCTTGGCCCCTGATTCCTTACCTCCTGCTCCCAGAAAACCAGATAGATATTACAGGGTTCCTGACTCTCCCAAGTTCCTTTTTAAAAATCCTACTGTGGATCTTGAGACCATTTCACAGGAACCCAAGGGCATAAAGGCTGCAACTGCCAGAAATCCTACCCCCTCTGATAGAGATTCCAGGGCGCTGGATAGATGGGGTAAGAAGGTATACACTTGTGCAACCTTGGTCATTAGGGCCTTAAATTGCCAGTTTCTTATGTTAAAGTATCATCAGCACATTATTGGATTGCTTATACAGAAAATGATGTTGATTCCTGACTGTGCTGAAAATAAGGATTTACGGGATTTAATGCATTCTGCTAAACAAGTTGGAAAATATACTTTGCAATGTGGTTTTGATTCACTAGAGGCATCTTGCATGGCTGCTGTTACTGGGTCTGTACTTAGAAGGCATGCTTGGCTTAAGGAGCAATCTTTGCCAGATCGTATTAAAGCTGAATTGTTGGATGCTCCCTTAAACCAGAAACGCCTGTTTGGCAACAAATCAGAAAAAGTAATTAAAAAGATGGAGGAAAAGGCTAAGTCTATGCAAACTGTTAAAGATTTCCTGAAAGTTCAGCCTCCAAGATTTAGTAGGCATTGGCCCTTTCCTGCCTCTTCCAGGCTTTCAGTCCAAACCAAGACTCAGCAGAACACTCAGGCTTCAGTCCCAAGGTACACACAGGACTAAGCAGTGGGGGGCTCCCACTTCCAAAGCAGGGAGTAGTAAGACCCCCCCCTTTATGGTAAATGGTCTCAATGATTTAACTTTAAAACTTCCAAGCTTTTCTCAGCTGACTGCTCCTTTAGGGGGAAAGATTGCTCTGCAGGCAAAAAATTGGGAACTCATTACTGAGGACAAATGGGTTTTAAATATAGTTTCCCAGGGATACACATTCCACTTCCACATTTTAAAAACCCCAACCAGTTATACCCCTAAATCAGTGGGCAGAGGCTCAAAAGCAAGTTCTCTCTCTCTAAGTATAAGGGCTATTCAAACTGTCCCAGAAGAGGAAAGGGGACAGGGTTTCTACTCGAGACTTTTTCTGGTGCCCAGAAAAGAGAACTCCTGCTGTTCTATCCCGGATCTCTCTATCCTAAACAATTTTTTTGTGATCCCAAAATTCAAGATGCTAACTCTTCAGTTGCATCCTATGCTAGGCAAGGATGCCTGGTTGGCAACAGTGGATTTAAAGGAAGCCTACCTACACTTTCCAATCAGAGAATCTTGCAGAAGATACCTATGCTTCAAAGCAGGCTTCATGCACGATCAGTTCTCTGCACTGCCCTTTGGCTTATCTATTGCGCCCAGGGTATTCACAAAGTGCCTAGCTCCAGTCATTGCATTTTGCAGGCAAAGAAATATTCAAATATACCCATACCTGGACGATTGTCTAATTCAGGCAGAAAGCCAGGGCATACTATTGAATCATCTGATATTTGTACAAAAAGTGCTAACTTCTCTAGGGTACACCATAAACGAAAAGAAATCACATCTGGTGCCATGCCAACAAATTGTATTCCTGGGAGCAGGCTTGAACGCAACTTCCCAGATGGCTTCTCTCATGCCAGAGAAACAAGTTAATTTGACAGCTTACTACAAACTTCTGGCCGCAAAGACCCTGCTGTCTGCAAGACAAATACTGCAAGCCTTGGTGTTCATGGCCTCCTGCATTCTTCTAATTCCATATTGCAAGACTGCATATGAGGTAACTACAATGTTTTCTAAAAAGCCTAGAGTGTCAACATTCCCAGGATCTAGACTCAATGATTCCCATCATACCTTGTCTACAGATAGTTCCTTTGGTGGGCAGAGGCCTGCCACCACAGCAAGGGACTGCCATTCACTCTACCCCCTGCCTCCCAAACCCTAACATCAGACGCATCAGACTATGCATGGGGGGGCTCACTTGGCAGGGCAGTGCATTCAGGGCAAATGGAACCAAAGTCAAATGCACTTGCATATCAATCAAAAAGAAATGTTAGCTGTACAGTATGCTCTGACAGCCTTCAAGGACCACATTCTTCCAGAACAATTATTGGTAAAGACTGACAAACACCAATGTTATGTGGTACATAAACAAGCAGGGGGGGAATCCACTCATACCCTCTCTGCAGGCTAGCTATGGCTCTGTGGAACACAGCCTTGAGCTACCAAGTGCGCCTACAGGCTCAATTCCTGCCAGGAAAGCTGAATACACTGGCAGACGACCTAAGCAGAAATCTCATGGACCCACTCGGGTGGAAAGTGCACCTACAGGCTCAATTCCTGCCAGGAAAGCTAAATACACTGGCAGACCTAAGCAGATACTGGAGCCAAAGATATTCACCATGTTGAGAAACAAATGGGGGAGCCCAGAGACGGACCTTTTTGTCTCCTCCCAGTAATATCAGTTGGACAAATTCTGCACAAGGACTCCCCACAAACAAGCTTGGAAAGTGGATGCCCTGTTCTCTACCTGGAAAAACTATCAGTTTATACCTTTTCCCCTCTGCCTCTCCTCTCCAGGGTACACAAAAGATCAAACGGGATAAACCAAGGACAATACTGATTGCACCAGACTGGCCACACCAACACTGGTACCCCCTCTTGCGCAGTGTGTCACTGCTGGCACCTGCCTCAGACACCTGCTCTGCTGTCTCAGCAGGAGATTCCGATTCTGCACCCACAACTTCAAACCCTGAAATTGGCAGCCTGGCTAATTACCTGATCTCACCATTCTCATCCCTCAGTAAGCAAGTGATGGATGTCATTCTGGAGGCAAGGAGGCCTATTACTAGAAAATCCTATGCTGAAAAATGCTAAAGATTCTGTTCCTGGTGCCATACTCATGAGATGGGCACAGCAGCGCCCAATTTACCTCAGATTCTTCAATACTTAACTGAGATGCTTCAAAAGGGCCTTTCATTTTCTTCCATCAAAATTAATGCCTCAGCCATTTCAGCACATTACAATACAGAACCACCCCTATTCTCTCATCCACTGCTGAAGCAATTCCTCAGAGGGGCCAAAAGCTTAAGACCACTCAGGAGAGCCCCTACTCCAGCCTGGGATCTTAACTTTGTATTGGAAAAGCTCACTCTACCTCCCTTCGACCCAGCTGCAAATGCAAAGTTGAAATTCCTTTCTTGGGAAACTGCTTCTAGCCATCACTTCAGCAAGACGGGTGTCTGAATTACAGGCCGTCATGGCTGTGGAGCCTTTCATCATCTTTTATGCGGACAGGGTGTCCCTCAGGACCAATCACTCCTTCATGCCCAAGGTGGTATCCAGTGTGGCCCTTAATCAGTCCATTCATTTGCCAACTTTCTTTTCTAATCCACAGAACAAAGGGGAACGAATACTGCACCCCTTGGACGTGCACAGACAACTTGGATTTTACTTGGACAGGATTAAACCTCTCAGGAAATCTGAACAGCTGCTGGTTGCATTTGCTGCAGTGGCAGAGGGGAAAGCTATTTCAAAGCAAACCATTTCTAAGTGGATTGGCCATTGCATTCATTTCTGCTGTAAGCATCATGGAAAACCTACCCCACAGGGGATAAGACCACATTCAACCAGAGCTGCATATACCTCTACAGCCTGTCTCAGAGGTGTCTCTACAAGAGACGTCCTAGAAGCTATTACCTGGAATTCTGTGCGTACCTTCACCAAGCATTACCATTTGCCAATTTTTTTCTAAATCCAGAGCTGGTTTTGCCACTGCAGTCTTGCAGGGCCTAATAGCTGGTCCTAATGCTCTCTAATTGCCTCCTCCCTTCCTTAGCTTTGGGAATCTACTCAAATGTAATGACTGCAACAGTGAAACATGAAGAACATAGTACAGTTGTGTACACTTACCATAAATGTAGATGTTTGAGTGTATTCACTGTTGCAGTCCTGGTTACCCTCCCTCCAGCCCCCTGAGTTCTGTTGACTGTACCTCTCTTCTTGTTTACTATACTTAAGATTTCTGGTGTATTTGCTTTTTGTTGGAGGTGTAACCTTGTATATAGTTGCTTCCCATTATGGGGGCACCTGACATCTGGGGCAAGAAAAACTGATATAATGGTGTCAGCTGCATGCTTTCTACCCCTGACTACCTGACGTCATGGGAGATGAGACTGCAACCGAAGCAGGACCCAAGACTTTGGTAATCAGGCCGACTGAGGGCTACCTGCAAGCAGATAACCCAAATGTAATGACTGCAACAGTGAATACACTCGAACATCTACATTTATGCTAAGTGCACACAACTGTACTTTTTTGTACCTTGTGTAATACATAAATTCTCTTCAGTTTCCTGATACTGAACCTGCATCTTTCACACCAAATATTTTCTTATTTTTTTTCAGAAATCTGCCCTCTTTTGTTATATGCTCCCTTTTAGACCCCCCCAATACATTCTCATTGCAAATCAAATTCCAGTCTCCACCTGTAAGTAATACTCCCTGCTGAAAGCTGATTATTTCTCTCAAAAAATTTCAAAACTCTAAAATATCAGTTTTAGATGGAATATAATATAAATACATGCCAATGTAGTCGTTATCCCATACCAGTATCCCAGTGTTGTAACAAATCTGCTGTTATAATTTTTTTAGTCTGTCGCTACTGGAGCTTCTCTAGCAGGTAAAGTATTTGTTTTCCTTTGTCCCTGATATCCAGCAGAATATCCATCCTGATAACCTTTCTTTATCACATTGATATGTTCAGTTGTTTCCAAATGCGTCTCATGTGGCATTGATATTTGCACTCTGAATTTATTAGTATAATTAAGTATTATTTCCTTTGTCTGTTTTGTGAGACCATTCACATTCCAAGATAATATGGAAAGGGTCGCCATTATGCTAAGAAGTAATTTTTCCCATCTATTATATATGGCAGCTTTTTTAAATGGCTGATTCCAGCTTTTATGATGCATGCACCTATTAATGTTTGGTAGGGTTAATAGTTTTATACAGTTGTTGTCTTAGCACCCTTGGAACCTATCTCACATTTTACAAGATTTTTGTTTTAATAAGGACCTTCAGAGAGACACACACACACACACACACACACACACACACACACACACACACACTATTAACTTAACACAAACGCGCACAACTATGTGCATATTCAAATAATGAAGTTTAACCCTCCTCATAGGAAAATTTGTGCCAAATAGCTGCTAATACAGACCCCAGTTAACCTGAAATTGAGGTTATCCATGCTAACATGCATGTTATTTCCTTGGCTTCTACTTAACACCAATTGTTGTCCTTTTTTATTTTCATTCTCACTTCCCCAGGTGTAAAAACTAATTGCATACTTTCAGAATTCATTAATGTTTAGCCTTGAAGAAATCTGTGTTCTGTCTTTATTGCCCTATTATCAGATTGCCTTCATGAAAAAGTAATAGAAAAAAGAAAAATGTATTCCTTTGTTGCAGCCTGAAAGATGAGCCTAAACATTATTTATTGCTAAAGGAAATTGTATACATAGTTCTCATTTTTATTTGTTCCGAATTAACATTTATTAGACTAAGCCAAGAGCAAACGTATCCGGTCTTGTGTATATATCTATATATGTACACATGTACGAATGTATACGTGTGTATGTATATATGTAATATAGTGATCTCTCTACTTTTATACCCTATCTTCCACCTCAACAACGTAAGATTACAGCTGAATAACTTAAACATGCTGTTGTTTAGCTTTTCTTTTTGCATTTTGGTGCCTACATTTCTGAATCCCAAAAAAGAAGAAAGAGAAGAGGAATAATTGTATCTTTACTTTAATAACTATCCTAGTCAAGAACAGCTGAACATTCTTTTCTACAGAATAGGCAATTTATATTGTGAAAAGTTTTGTAGAAATACTGTTTAGAAAATAAGTTCTTTCCTGGTTACCTTTTTCTTACCTCCTTCCCTTAGAGTCCTTCCAAACATTAATGACACAAAGTAAGGCAAAAGCCTTTTAGTTCCTCATAAGTTTAACAAAGTTAACAGAAGTCCACTCATGTTATGTGGTCCTATCTCGCCTACATTCTCTACTCACGGGTTCGGAGCCGAGAATAGTCTCTGACTCTGCCAAATTTTTCTAGCACGAAGTCTCTAATTAGCTGGGCTATCCCAAGGTGCACCTTGCCCTAGCCCCAGATCTCGTTTGTCGCTCGTAGAGTTAGGACGTGGTGTCGCTTGGCTGTGGCTAGGTACCTTTTTAAAATACTTCTAAGTATTTTAGCAGCCTATTTTTTTCACAAAAGCTATTTTGATAGCTATCTTTGTATCGGACTAGTGCTTGTGTGAGTTTTTGGGAGTGTAGTGTTTTGTGGTATCCCTACTGTTTTCGCGGGCTAGGCCTGTTTAAGTTAGAGGACCTAGTCCTCTGCAGTTTACCTTTCACGAAAGTTTTTTTTTTTTTTTTTGTTAGCTAGCTTTGTATCGGACTAGTATTTGTGTGAGTCTTGAGAGTTTAGAGTTTGTGGTATCCCTACTGTTTTCACTGGCTAGGCCCGTTTAAGTTAGAGGACCTAGTCCTCTCCAGTGTGTCCCCTTGTAGTTTGGTGCTGTGTTCGTGTTGTTGGTTGAACCCCTCTTAGGAAGTGTTTAAAATTAGAGTTTCCTTGTCCTTTAAGTGGTTGTTGGTCTTCCCGCCTTCCTTGTGTTATCTTTGTCGGTGTGAGTGGCGTGGTTTGCTTACCATGTTGAAAAAACTGAAGGAACATAAGCCCTCCGGGTTTAAAAAGTGTACAAAATGTGGCTGTAAAATGTCCATAACAGATGGGCACTCTGTGTGTATTGTCTTGGTGCTATTCACTTACAAGAGTCCTGCAGTTTCTGTCATGTTTTCAGCCCTAGGGTACTGCAGGAACGTAAAAACAAACTGATTTTGAAGGGTCTGATCAAGCCCTCCTTTGAGGAGGCCTTGGAGTCGTCTTCGTCTTCTAGTACCAAGTCTAAGCCTCCTAAGGCCAAGAAAAGATCTCCGGCTCCGTCTGCTGCTTCGGAGCCATCGGAGAAGGTTTGTAGATTGGATACTTCCTCCTCGACTCCACTGCCCTAGGGGCCGAAGGAGAAGGACTCTGATATGGATACTACCTCCTCGGCTCCATTGTCCTCGGGGGCCACAGGAGGTAGCTGTTGTACTGGAGTTGACCTCTGTTCCGATACTATTGGAACCTATTTGGAGCCGGTCACCCAGTGTCAGGCATGGGTCTCCAGTTGGGAGATCCAGATCTCCTCCTATTTCTTCCAAATCCTCTAGGCTGTCTGATTTGGATGTGGATAGGGTGGTCCAGAGGCTCCTGCAGTCACCGGTGTTAGCAAAACTGTTTTCGGCTCCGACCCAGTCAGCTCTAGAGCCAGTTCCCATTCTTGTACAGATGATTCCTCCTCCGAACACCCATGCGTCATCTGAGCCGGAGTGCTCTGCTCCGAGTGATGTTCTGGTGTCGGCACCGATACTCCAGGTGAGTCTATTGGAGCTGGTTTCGGCTCCAACCAGGTCAGCTCTGTCCTCTGGTTTTGGCACTCGGGTTTCCTCTGTCGGACATGAGGGGGATACCTCGGGACTCCTGTCTGTTCCGAGCCTCCCTCTCGATGCTTCGCCTCGGGGAATCTCAACTCTGGTCGTCGTCCTGGAGACTGGTCGATCCTCAGACTCTGGGGGGGGGGGGGGATGACTGGCCTTCGAGGCGATGAGGAGCGCCCTGGCCAGGTCGTCGGGTACATCACCGGTATCGGTCACTCCGTCCCCTTACACCCCGGCTAGAGCCTCTGACGTCCCCCTCTCCGTGGATGGTGGAGCCCGAAGGTCTGTGGAATACTCCCTTGAGCGGTCCTCTACTTACTGAGGGCCCCTCAAGAGTCTGTGCCTAAGGAGCCTCCCAGTAAGAAGTCATGCAAGAGGAAGCACATCGACTCCCAGGACGAGTCCCTCACTTCCGATACCGACCTCGAGGAATCAGAGGGGTCCCCCAAGTCATCCTCCGATGTCTGTTTCTCCGACATCCTGGAGATTTTGAGACAGAGATGACAGGCCTTCCCAGACCCCCTCTGAGGAGGAGTCAGTATTTCTCAAGGCCTTCGGAGCTCAACCCTCCGCCTCCTGGATGTCTCCACCCTTCGACGAACTCCTGGACTTGATTTGTCGAAGGGTGTGAGAGAACCCTGATTCCGTGGAACCAGTGCCCAGATGTCCAAACAAGTTCCTGTCTGCTCCCCCAGGCAAAGAGTTCCTTACCAAAGGGGTTTCGGTAGATGCCTTGGTGGTGGCAGCTGCCACTCAGCAGGAAGTTGCAGAGGCTTCTTCTTCAGTCCACCCTCCTAACAAGGAGTCCAGGAGTATGGACCGGTATGGGAAGTGTACCCTGTCTTCGGCGACCTTTACCTTACGGTCGCTGAATTACCTCTGTCATTTCACTCGTCTCCAAAGAGATCTCCTGAATGAGCTAGGAGATACTCTGGTGGGTAACATGCCTGAGGTGGTAGCGCAGACTGTTAACTCCCAGTTGTCTACCCTAGGTTCCATAGTCAACTCATCTGTGAGGCTCATATCTTATGCAGCCGAAGGGGTGAGTAGGGCAGCTAGCTCAGGCGTAGCTCTCAGAAGGCAAGCCTGGATGCACCTGTGTCGTTTCGCGGAGGCCTTTAAGTCTTCCTTCACTGACGCCCCCTTTGATGGGTCCTCTCTCCGGACCAAAAGTGAAAAACACCGTCACCAGATGCGAACAGGATGGAAAGACCCTAACTGCCGTAGGGGCCCATTCCTCTCTCCCTTCTAGGCCTTACCCCAAGGCTCAGAGAGGAGGGAAAATGTGGTTCAAAAAGTCTCAGAGGTCCTTTCCCTCAGCTCAAGGTGAGTCCCTCTCCAGAGGCAGAGGGGGGGGGGGATTATTCCAGAAGATGCTGTCCCAGAGGCAGAGGAGGCCCCCGCAACTCGGGAGACCATGATTCCTTTCACGGTTCTTCCTTTCAGCGTTCCTGAGGCGTTGCCCAACTGTGCTATTGCGGAGTCAGTCAGGGGCAGAATTTCATTGCATCTGGAAGCCTGGGAAAGCATCACCCAGGATCATTGGGTGATTCGAATAGTTACCGGAGGTTACACTATTCCTTTTGCGTCAGTCGACTGAATCACTATGTCCTGAAATCCAAGTTCTGAATGGTCACACTTCAGTCCATTTTTCCACTGCTGGAAAAAGGAGTATGGATGCGCTCCATCGATCTCAAGGATGCCTTCTACCACATCAAAATGGAGAAGGCATCCAGGAGTCATTTATGCTTCCAGCTAGGAGCCAGTCACTTCCAGTTTCGTGCCCTGCCATTTGGTCTCACCACAGCCCCCAGGGTGTTTACCAAGTGTTTGGCAGTGGTGACAGCTCACCTGAGACGTCTAGGATTCCAGGTGTTTCCTTATCTGGACTACTGGCTTCTCGCCGCCTCCACCAGGCATCTGCTCGTTCAAGCCAGGGAGACGACCATCTCACTTTGCCAACGTCTAGGAATTACTCTGAACTGGGAAAAGTCTGCCTTGCAGCCCTCACAGCGTGTTGTTTTTATAGGCACAGAGATAGACTCTATTCAAATGCGCGCCTTTCTTCCACTAGACAGGATAAGACTGTTGCCCCTCAGAAAAGTTCAGGCCAGGTTAGTTCTTCAGCTCTTGGGATCCATTGCCTCCACCATCATGCTGGTACCTCTGGCCAGGTTACACATGCGGATCCTACAGTGGCTACTGTCTGTTCAGTGGTCCTAACAGAAGCTTCCTCTTTCCCACTTGATATTTCTCATGGAGCGATGCAAACAGGACCTCCTCTGGTGGCTACGCTCCTCCAATTTGGACAGAGGAAGGAGCTTGATTCCTATCTCTCCAGTGGCCACGGTGACCACAGACGCCTCCCAGATAGGGGGGGGGGGCAATATCTAGGCAGGACGGTCCAAGGCACCTGGCAAGATCACGAGGTACACTTGCACATCAATGTTCTAGAGATGAGAGCGGTGTTTCTGGCATTGAGAGCACTCCAAGACTCTCTACCTCTGGGAACGATTGCAATTCACTCGGACAGCATGTCCGTAGTGTGGTACCTGAACAAGCAGGGGGGAACCAAATCTTACCCTCTCTGCAGAAAGGCCATGCGAGTATGGCAGTGGGCATTGTCTTCCCAACGGTTTCTGGTGGCAACGCACATTCCGGGGAAGTCCAACGTGATAGCGGACAGGCTAAGCAGAGCTATTCTGATGCCTCACGAGTAGTCCCTGAACAACCGAGTGGCGGTTCAGATCTTCAAAAGGTGGGGTCAGCTTTGCTGCGATCTCTTCGCCAGCCCCCTCAATGCCAAATGCAGCAAGTACTTCACTCTGATCCCCCCACAGGGGGAGTCACCCAGGGACGCTCTAGCTCACGATTGCCCCCCCCCCCCCGGTCTGGTCTACGCTTTCCCTCTGTTACCAAGAGTGATACAGAAAGCCATATCCTTGGGAAGCAGGATGATCCTTATTGCTCCACACTGGCCTCGACAAGTATGGTTTCCCTTTCTTCAAAAGTACGCATTGGACGGTCCGTGGACTCTGGACCCAGTGCCGGACCTCCTGATTCACATGTCAGGACAACTTCATCCAGCCCTGCGAACTCTCAGGTTGACAGCCTGGCTGCTCCACTTCCGTCGCTAGTCAGGCGACACTCCCTTTCACCTGAAGTGGTGCACATCTTGTCTTCTTCTCATAAGTCTTCCACCAGGAAGATTTATTCCAGCAAATGGTGGAGATTCTCTATTTGGGCTCAGGCCCAAGGTTTGGACCCCTTCACAGCCCCAATTCCATCAGTCTTGGATTTCTTAACCATGTTGTTTTGTCAGGGCTCTGCGCCCGCTACCATTAAAGTACAGTTGGCTGGAATTTCCAGTTTTCACACATCTTACAAGCCTTCTCTTATGGGCCACAAACTCTGTAAAACCTTTCTAAAAGGTGCTTGGTTACTTCATCCCCCTGTTTCAGAACCTGTTCTGCCATGGGACCTGAACCTTGTATTACAAGCTATTACGTCACTACCCTTTGAACCGGCTGCCACTTGTGACTTAAAATTTTATCTTGGAAGACGGCGTTTCTGATAGCCATTACATCGGCCAGGAGGGTATCAGAACTTCAAGCTTTGTCCATTAAACCTCCGTATTTGATCTTTCATAAGGACAGAGTTTCCCTGAGGCTTAACCCTTCCTTTCTTCCGAAGGTGTCATCCACTGTCGATCTCCATCAATTTGTTGAGCTACCAGTGTTTTTTCTAAACTTTTCCGATAAAGCAGAGTTCAGGTTTCATCAGTTGGATGTGCACAGACAACTGAGATTTTATTTACACAAGACTAAGCATGTTAGGAAATCTGATCAACTGTTTGTGTCCTTTTCAGAGAACAGAGCAGGTTGTCCTATTTCCAAGTGCACAATATCTAGATGGATCAAAGATTGTATTTCATTCATCTCTTCATCAGCAGGCAGAACCTTACCTTTTCCTGTCAAGGCTCATTCTACCAGGGCTATGTCTACATCAATAGCTTTCCATACTAGGCTTTCCTTGGATGATATTTGTGCTGCGGCCACTTGGGCCTCTCCCAACACTTTTATTACTCATTACAAGCTGGACGTGGCTTCTAGGGGCCGGGCTTCCTTTGGTTCCACTGTTCTCAGGAGTATCTTCCTATGAGCCTCCCAGGATAGAGGTGCTGGGGACACTGTCCCGTGAGTAGGGAATGTAGGCGAGATAGGACCAATAACATCAGTTAGTTATGTACTCACCATAACGATCGATGTATGTGGTCCATCTCGCCTACATTCCTACGTACCCTCCCACCTGCCGCCTTCCTAAAGGATTTGGAAGAATATTGGCTCTGTGGACCCTTCAAGTTCTGTGATTGTGTTCCTTTATCTGGTTGGAATTTCTTCTAGTGTTGATTGAGTATGGGTTATGATTGGTATGCTTGCAAACAAGATTTGGGGCTAGGGCGAGGTGCATCTTGGGATACCGGGTTATCCCAGCCAATTAGAGACTTTGTGCTAGAAAGATTTGTCCGAGTCGGAGCCGATTCTCGTCTCCGAACCCGTAAGTAGGGAATGTAGGCGAGATGGACCACATACATCGATCGTTATGGTGAGTACATAACTGTTTCATTTTCCTTTTGTACAGCCATATTTCATAAATGTAAATTGATGCTTTGCAGCCTCACATTTATTTACTAATTTCCATGTTGCTCGTTGTCTTCCAGTTCATCTCCATCTCCCACCTTCAGGATGTTCATGCTATACTGCTGCAGTCATCGCACTTGGGTTATCCTGTCGTCAGGCGATCCCGCAGTTGGCCGAATCCCGAAGTCCTGGTCTGGCGTCGGTTGTCATCACCTCTTCCCTGACGTCAGTGCGGCAGGGGTATAAAAGAGACAGCCAACGCCATTTTCTTCAGTCTTTCTTACCGCGCGGTGCCCGAAGCAGAAGCAGTTCGCAAGTGCCGGTCGGCCAGCTCCTGAAATTTTCGAATAGAGTTTCAGCCCGAAGTCTTCTCTAAAGCTAAGTACCCCGTTGGGGAAACTTTTCTTGCCTCAGACCGATGTCAGACAAAGTTAATAATTGTATTTCTTGTGGGAAGCAAATACCTCATAAGGATTTTCATTCTTATTGTATTCCTTGCCTAGGCCCAGACCACCACGTCTCTGGTTGTCAGTTTTGTGCTAGGTTCAACAAATGTACAATTAAGCGTCGGGCAGAATTTGTCCAGCATTATTTTGGCAGAAAATTTAACTATAGCATGCCGTCGGAGCAACCAACATCAGCAGTTATTAAAAAACGCAAAGATAAGGACCGGCAGCCAAGACCAGATACCGAGGCCTCAGCAAGGCCTGACGCCGGTTCTCCGGTTTTCAGCGAGGCGCCTTCGCAGCCCCTGACTACTGCAAATTCAGAAATTCTGACGGCCTCCCAAACTGAAGCAGTTGGGCCTTAGAACCGGATGTCCTTCAAGGATGCATCTGCAGTCCTTACAAATGGGTTGTCCTGTCGTCAGGCAGCCCCTCGGTCGGCCGGATTCCAAAGTCTGGGTCTGGCTTCGGCTGGTGTCTTGCTTCACCCGACGTCATAGCTGCAGTTTTTCGGGTATAAAGGCATCAGCCGACGCCATTTTCCTCAGTCTTTCTTGCCGCGTGGCGCCCTAAGCGGAAGCTGTTCGCAAGTGCCGGTCGGTCAGAACCAGAGATTACTACATACCGAATACTACTTCGAAGACTTCTAAAAAGCTAAGTACCCCGTTGGGGACTCTTTCTTGCCTCAGCCGATGTCAGAAAAAGTGAATAACTGTTTAACTTGTGGGAAACAAATACCTCATAAAGATTTCCACTCTTACTGCTTACCTTGTTTAGGCCCAGACCACGACGTAGCAGCTTGTCTAGCCTGTGCTTCTTTTAACCGACGGATGCTTAGACGTCGGTCAGAATTTGCAGAACAGTTTTTCGGCTCTGATTTTGCTTATATCATGCCGTCGGATCCTCCGACTTCACAAATAACCAAAAAACGCAGGGAAAAGGACCGACACTCGCGGTCTGCGGTTTCGGCCGAAACCGCGGTTAAGCCAACCACTAGTGTCTCGGTTTCGGCTGAAACCGAGCAAGCGGTTCTTCCCCCAGCCGAAAACATGCCTTCTACTGAGGCCTCTTCTAACCTGGTGGAATCGGCTTCTGAAATCCAACCTGCAGTTGCGGTTTCTCAGGAATTATCAGACACTATTCCCTTGGATATTTCAACCCCTGCACGTGGAGCTGCTAGGCCTCCTGCAGCCATGTCTATTAAGGCCTTTGCCAGGGCTAAAGCAGCTAAAGCTTCAAAAACGGTGCCTGTCAAGCCCCCTCTCACAGGCCCAGCACCAGTTCCCATATGCTTTCTTTGGCTGAGGATCTCATTTCTTTAATTCGTGGATCCCAGCCTCATCCAGACAGGACCTCTCATCCACCTCCAGAGAAGAGGCCTAGAGCAGAGCCCCAGAGCCAGTATCCACAGATGATTCCTCTGATGACTCAGAACATACAGACCCTCCTGAGGCTCCTTATTCCCCTTACGAAGACTCTGATGCTGAAGAGTCCATTCCTTCAGCCTCTCCACCTGAGGAATTTTCCTTTGGGGAAACCTTGCATGCTATGAGGGAACAATTTCAGTGGCAGGGCCAATATTTCTCAGACTCCAGAAAAAGGCTTAGAACCTTTCTACATTTGCCACAGCATAGGCCTTTAGCTATACCTCCAGTTCTCTGTTGTAGATGATGCATTTAATGATGCTTGCACTGCTCCTGATTCATTACCTCCGGCCCCTGCTAAGCCCGATAGGTTCTACAGGGTCCCGGACACTCATCACCATGTATACAAGGCTCCTTTTGCAGATCCAGAGACTATCTCCCAGGGCCCTAAAGCTGTAGCAACTACATCTTCTAAAAACCCCCTCCCCTCTGAAAGGGAATCCAGGTCCTTAGAGAGATGGGGTAAAAAAGTTTATACCTCTGCTACTTTGTCAGCTAGGGCTTTGAACTGCCAATTTCACATGATTCAATATCAAGAGTTTATGCTAGACCAGTTAACTAAAAAGCTGTCCTCTGAAGAATCTTTAGATAAGAAATATGTTCAGGAAATGGTACATAACATACAGCAGGTTAGTAACCATTCCTTAAAATGTGGCTATGATGCACTGGAGGCTTCCTTTAGATCAGCCATGACTGGCACAGTTATCAGGAGACATGCATGGTTGAAAGAGCAGGCATTACCAGACCATGTCAAATCAAAGCTTTTAGATGCACCCATGGACAAAGTCAATTTATTTGGTTCCCCTGCACAGCAGGTACTAAAAAAGATGGAAGAAAAGGTGAAATCTGTACAAACAGTGAAAGATTTCTTACAGGTTCAACCTCCAAGGTTTAGCAGGAACTGGCCCTCCAAGAATTGGTCCTTTCCGGACTCCTCTAAGGCACAGAGAGGCAGGAATAGGCGTTCAAGAGGCAGAAACCAATCCAGGGGTGCCTACAGGGGACGCCAGTGGCAAGGTAACAACCAGCGAGGCACAGACGCAGCCACCACCACTACAACAACACAATCACAGTGACTTGGCTGTGGCACCGCCTACCAGGGAACAACTGGAAGCACCCTTAGGCGGAAAGCTAACCTTATTTTCAAAGAACTGGCATTGCATCACAAGGGAAAATGGATTTTGCAAACTATAGACCAAGGTTACAGGTTCCATTTCCATACTCTACCAAGAAAGAGAGGAATGCCAAACCTACCATCTACTCAAAAGGCAGAAGCTCTAAAGCAAATATCTCAATTGTTAAGAATGAGAGCTGTGGAAAAGGTACCATCTATGGAACAAGGAAAGGGATTTTACTCCAGACTCTTCCTGGTACCAAGAAAAGAGAGCAAATGGAGGCCTATTCTCGACCTGTCAGCTTTAAACACATTCCTCATTGTTCCAAAATTCAAAATGCTGACCCTACAGCAGCTTCTTCCCATGCTGGGCAAGGAGTCTTGGCTGGTAACTCTAGATCTCAAGGAGGCATACCTGCACGTCCCCATACGACCAAATTGCAGAAGATACCTCAGATTTCTTGCAGGATCAGAGCATTATCAATTCTCAGCATTGCCCTTTGGCTTATCTACTGCGCCCAGAGTGTTCACGAAATGCCTGGCATCAGTAATTGCTCATTGCAGACTTCAGGGAATCCAAATTTACCCCTACCTGGACGACTGCCTGATACAAGCGGACAACAAAAGCAAGCTAACAGAAGACTTACAAAGAGTCATTTACCTGCTGCAAGCCCTGGGATATACAGTCAATATAAAAAAGTCAAGGCTGATTCCATCCCAAAGAATAACCTTTCTGGGTGCGGAGCAGGACACCTCAAAACAAATGGCATTCCTAACTGCAGAAAAGAAGGAGCAACTACCTCTCTACTTCTTGGCATTAACAAAGCAGAACCATCTAACTGCAAGAAAAGTACTGCAAGCCCTAGGCTTCATGGCATCCTGCATAATTCTGGTCCCTTATGCCAGACTGCATATGAGAAAGCTACAGTGGTACCTAAAGAATTTGTGGTCTCAACACAAGCACAGCCTAGAAACCAAAATTCCAATAATCCCATGCCTGAAGCAAGAGTTCCTATGGTGGGCTCAGGCCTGTCAATCAAACACAGGATTGCCCTTCTGCAACAGTCAACCAAGCCAAACCATCACGACAGATGCCTCAGACCTCGGTTGGGGGGCACACATGCTGGACAAGTGCATATAAGGCTTATGGACTCAAGACCAGCTGTGCCTGCACATAAATCTAAAGGAAATGCTGGCAGTAAAATTGGCAATCCAGTCATTCAGACCATTTCTCCAAGAAGGTCAGTTGATGATAAGGACAGACAACACCACAGTTATGTGGTACATCAACAAGCAGGGAGGCACACATTCATACCCTCTATGCCGGCTGGCACTGGGCCTATGGAATGTGGCTCTGAACTACAACATTCAGTTACAAGCAATTTTTGTTCCAGGAAAGAAAACATTCTAGCAGACATATTAAGCAGAACTACCACGGATGCCCACGAATGGATGCTGCATCCGGACATCTTCAAAGCCATCACAAGAGAATGGGGATTACCACAAATAGACTTATTTGCATCCCCACTCAATCATCAGCTGAAGAAATTCTGCACAAGGACGTACCACCCACTTGCTTGGGAAGGTGGACTCCCTATCTTTCAGTTGGAAAAACCTGATAGCATACGCATTCCCACCACTTCCTTTGATGCACAAGGTGCTTTTGAAGATCAAAGAAGAACGTCCAAGGATCATTCTGATAGCTCCAGACTGGCCAAGGCAACATTGGTACCCATTGCTGAGGAGCATGTCTCGGGAACAAATATGGGCACTACCCCTGATCCCATTACTGTTAACACAGAACAACTACAACACCCTGCATCCAAACCTGAAAACTCTGCAGCTAACTGCTTGGAACATTACATAAGAACAATTAACCCAAATTTATCCCAAAGGGTTAAAGACATAATCCTTGAGGCTCGTAGACCTTCAACAAGAAAGAATTATGCAGCAAAATGGAAAATATATCTCATTTGGAGTACTGCAAAAGGAGAAGATGTGGCACTGGTAAACATAGCCAACATCCTGGAGTACTTGGCAGAGCTCTTCCGTACAGGCCTGTCCTATTCTTCCATCAAGATACATGCATCAGCTATTTCAGCAGAATACAGCTTGGATCCTCCTGTCTTCTCACATCCTCTGCTCAGGCAGTTTCTGAGAGGAATTAAAAATGTAAAACCTCCCAGGAAACCACCATTGCCAGCATGGGACTTGAACTTTGTGCTAGAAAAATTGACACTTCCCCCTTTCGAACCAGCAGGAACAGCAGAATTACAATACTTATCCTGGAAGACTGCTTTCCTGCTAGCAATCACCTCAGCAAGAAGGGTCTCTGAACTACAGGCATTGATGGCAGTGCAACCCTTCCTGATCTTCCATCAAGACAGAGTGTCCATGAGAACAAATCCTACATTTATGCCTAAGGTGGTATCCAGAGTGTCTTTAAATCAGGCTATCCACCTACCTACATTCTTCCCCAACCCACAGAACAGGGGAGAAAGACTGTTGCATACCTTGGATGTACATAGACAATTACGCTACTACCTGGACAGGACCAAGTCAAATAGAAAAACTGACCAGCTGCTGGTAGCATATGCAACAGGAAAGGAAGGAAAGCCAATTTCAAAACAGACAATCTCCAAATGGATAGGAAATTGCATTAGATTTTGTTACTCCTACCATGGCAAGAAAACTCCAGAGAACATCAGGCCTCACTCCACAAGGGCTACAGCCACTACCACAGCTTTCTTACGAGGAGTGGCTACCAAGGTCATTATAGAGGCTGCTACTTGGACCTCCGTGCATACATTTGCCAAGCATTACAATTTACCTTTATACTCTAGATCCCGAGCAGGTTTTGCCACTGCTGTTTTGCAAGGGATCCTAACTACACCATAATCTCTCCTTTTTTCCTCCTCCCCTAGTTTAGCTATAGTATTCTACCCATTTGTAAGGACTGCAGATGCATCCTTGAAGGACATAGTACAGTTTTGTACCTACCATAAATGTAGATGTCCGATAGGAATGCATCTGCAGTCAGGATTACCCACCCGCCTTCCCCTCTGTGGTACTCCTAGGGTATTTGCCATCTTTCAGCTAGCTTGGGGGGGATCTATTATGGTGTATTTGTTTGTATATATGTACATACATGCTTATTTTATGTGTTTGCTCTCTACTATTTGGAAACATTGGCATTCATCCAAATTTAGCCATCCAAGAGGGCACCTGGCATCTGGGGCAAGAAACACTGAGGAAAATGGTGTCGGCTGATGCCTTTATACCCGAAAAACTGCAGCTATGACGTCTGGTGAAGCGCGACACCAGCCGAAGTCATACCCAGACTTTGTAATCCGGCCGACCGAGGGGCTGCCTGACGACAGGACAACCCATTTGTAAGGACTGCAGATGCATTCCTATCGGACATCTACATTTATGGTAGGTACAAAACTGTACTTTCCACCTCAGTCCTCGGACGCCAGCCCCGACTGGGATCCAGAATATTTGGATAGGCCTTCGGTCTCTGAAGGTGTTTTCAAACCGACAACTATCTCTGCCAAGCCTTTTGCTAAACTCAAAGCCCCTTGAAAGTTAGAAAACCGGGGCCACAGGCCCCTATGTCTAAAAAAAACAGATGCTTAAGATGGCTGAGGATTTAATTACCCTTATCAGGGGATCCCAACCCCCACCTGACAAAAGGCCTAGACTGGAGGAAGATTATCCTTCCTCTGACCAAGCATCCATTTCCTCAGGCAACTCTGACTACCAGGATTACTCCTTCCCTCTTTATGAAGACTCAGATGCTGAAGAGTCCATTCCCTCTGTGTCCCCCCCCCCCCGAAGACTACTCTTTTGGGGAAACTTTACACACCATGAGGGAACACTTCCACTGGGAAGGCCAAGATTACTCTGACTCCAAGAAAAGACTCTGAGTTTCTTCTTCTTCCACAGCACAGACCCCCTGGCAATTCCTCCAGTTTTAGACATTTTGGGTGATGTTTTCTCTGAATCCAGTTTAAACCCAAATTCCTTACCTCCAGCACCAGCTAAACCAGACAGATACTACCGATTTCCTGATACTCATAAGTTTCTATGCAAAAGCCCTACTGCAGACCCAGAGACCATTTCCCAGGGTCCCAAAGGGGTTAAGGCCTCTACTGCCAAGAATCCACTTCCTTCTGAAAGAGATTCCAGAGCATTAGAAAGATGGGGAAAGAAAGTGTATACGTCTGCCACTTTGGCCATGAGGGCATTAAACTGCCAATTCCACATGCTAAAATACCAACAGTATTTGATTACACAGTTAAAGCAGAAACTGATCCCTCAGACAGATCAACTTGATTTTAGAGATGCAGGATTTGATGCATGCAGCAGAACAGGTGGGAAAGCATACCTTATAGTGTGGTTTTGATTCATTGGAAGCCTCATGTAGAGCAGCTGTCACAGGGTCTGTAATACGTAGGCATGCTTGGCTTAAAGAACAAGCCTTACCAGAACATGTCAAAGCAAAGTTATTGGATGCTCCATTGCAGAAAGATGTGTTATTTGGTGTCAAAGCAGAGGAAGTTTTAAAGAAAATGGAAGAAAAGGCAAAATCTATGCAAACAGTTAAAGATTTTTTACAGGTACAACCTCCTCGTTTCAGCAGAAACTGGCCATCAAAAAACTGGTCCTTTCCTGCATAAGACATACCCCAAAGAGGTGGGTACAGGCGCCCAAGGGGCAGAGGCCAGCCACAAGGTTCTTTCCGGCCTAGACAATGGCATACAACAACTCAGAGGTGGAGACGAAATATCTCAACCCTTCAGGAAACAAACACAATGATTTCCCTCTTCGCCTGCCAAGCAAAATTGCCCTGGCAACACCTTTGGGAGGAATACTGGCTCTATTTCCACAAAATTGGCGCATCATAACAAAGGACAAATGGATTCTGGACATTATTACCCGAGGCTACAGATTTCATTTCCACACTTTACCACTGAAGAGAGGCATGCCAAATCTGCCTCCAAACCAATGGGCAGAGGCTCAAACGCAAATTTCAGCTCTCATGGATATGAAAGCAATTCAAAAGATACCTACAAAGGAGCAAGGTCAAGGTTTTTACTCAAGACTGTTTCTAGTCCCAAGAAAGGACAAAGCCTGGAGGCCCATCTTAGACCTCTCAATTCTGAACACATACCTGGAGGTACCCAAATTCAAAATGCTCACACTACAGCAGCTCCTTCCCATGCTGGGCAAGGAGTCTTGGCTGGTAACGCTGGACCTCAAAGAGGCATACCTGCATGTCCCTATCAGACAAGATTGCAGAAGATATCTCAGATTTTTAGCAGGTACAACACATTAGCAATTCTCTGCATTGCCCTTTGGCTTATCTACTGCGCCCAGAGTATTTACGAAATGCCTGGCATCAGTAATTGCATATTGCAGACGACGAGGAATACAAATTTATCCATATCTGGATGACTGCCTGATCCAAGCGGACAGCAAGGACATTCTATTACAGCATCTGGCTTTTGTAACACAACTGCTCAGTTGCCTAGGGTACACAGTAAACAAAAAGAAGTCAAAACTAATACCCTCGCAACAGATAATATTCCTGGGTGCCAGCTTAAATACAACAGCCCAGATGGCTTACCTCACGCCAGACGAACAAAAACAATTGACTCAATACTTCAAAAGGATAGCAACTTTTACCCACCTCACTGCAAGGAAAATCCTGCAGGCATTGGGGTTCATGGCATCATGCATTCAACTAATCCCATATGTAAAGCTGCATATGAGAAAATTACAATGGTACCTGAAAAGTGTATGGTCTCAACACAGGCACAGCCTTGAAACAAGTATACCTATCATTCCCTGCCTTCAAAAAGAGTTCATATGGTGAGCTCAAGCATGTCAAATAAACAAGGGTCTCCCTTTCGTCTTACCTCCAGCAAACCAAACCATGACAACAGATTCTTCAGACTATGCCTGGGGAGCACACATGGCAGGACAGTGCATACAGGGCAAATGGTCTGCAAAACAAATGCATCTTCACATCAACCAAAAGGAGATGCTAGCTGTGCAAAATGCACTGACAGCCTTCAAGGACCTCCTGCATCCAGGACAACTTCTAATAAGGACAGACAACACCACAGTTATATGGTACATAAACAAACAGGGAGGAACACACTCCTACCCTTTATGCAGACCGGCTATGACCTTATGGAACACAGTATTGACTTACCAAGTACAACTACAAGCACAATTCCTGCCAGGAAAGGAAAACATATTGGCAGACGAATTAAGCAGAAATATGGCAGACCCTCACGAGTGGAGATATACCCACAAGTATTTTCAATGATAACTCAAAGATGGGGATGTCCAGACATAGATCTATTTGCCTCCACTAACAATTGCCAATTACAAAAATTCTGCACAAGGACTTATCACTCCCTAGCCTGGAAAGTGGACGCTCTATCATTCAGTTGGACAACACTGACAGTCTATGCCTTCCCTCCACTACCTCTGTTGACCAAGGTATTATTGAAGGTCAGATCAGAGAGACCACAAATGATCCTCATTGCTCCGGACTGGCCACGCCAGCACTGGTACCCATTACTAAGGAACTTCACTCACAGCCCTCCATGGATTTTGCCTCTATTTCCACTACTGTTGACTCAGAAAAACTCTCAAACCCGTCACAGCCAGCTCAGAACTTTAAATTTAGCTGCATGGAGATTTCCTTAAATTATCAATCAACACTTCTCTCAAAGGACATCCTGAATGTCATTTTGGAGGCTAGGAGGCCCAGCACCAGGAAGACTTACGCAGACAAATGGAAAAGATTTTGTGCATGGCACCAGGCTAAAGGTCAAAATCCCTGGATACCAAACATTCCTCACATACGGCAATACCTAACTGAGATGCTACACAAAGGACTTTCCTTCTTCTCCATTAAGATCCATGCTTCAGCCATTTCAGCTCAATATAATACGGATCCTCCAATTTTCTCACACCCTTTACCTAGGCAGTTTCTCAGAGGGGCTAAGAATATAAGACCCCCCCCCAGAAAACCACCAACACCAACTTGGGACCTGAACTTCGTTTTAGAAAAGTTAACACTGCCTCCTTTCGAACCAGCCTTCTCAGCAGAACTACAATACTTGTCTTGGAAAACAGCCTTGTTACTGGCTATTACCTCAGCACGCAGGGTCTCAGAACTACAGGCACTTATGGCAGTGGAACCTTTCATCATTTTCCATCAGGACAGAGTCTCTTAATGAACTAACCCTACCTTCATGCCCAAGGTAGTATCCAGTGTGGCTTTGAATCAGACCATTCATTTACCCACCTTTCATTCTAACCCACAGAATAAAGGAGAAAGGCTCCTTCACTCTTTGGACATTCACAAAAGCTACGTTACTATTTAGATAAGACAAAGATCTTCAGAAAAACTGACCAACTCTTTGTATCATATGCTGCAGGTTCACAAGGAAAGGCTATTTCAAAACAGACCATCTCCAAATGGATAGCACATTGCATCCGCTTTTGCTACTCGCACCATGGGAAGGCAGTGCCTGCCAATATTAGATCCCATTCTACCAGGGCTACTGCAACCTCAGCAGCCTTTCTCAGAGGGGTTCCAACCAAAGACATTCTGGAGGCAGCTACTTGGAGTTTAGTGCACACCTTTACCAAGCACTACCACCTTCCATTATACTCAAAAACCAGAGCTGGTTTTGCCACTGCAGTTCTGCAGGGCATCCTAGCATCACCTAACCCAGTTTAGTACCAGCCACCCTTCCATAGCTTTGGGATTCTACCCAAGTGTGATGACTGCAGCAGTATAGCACGATGAACATAGTACAGTTTTGTACCTACCATAAATGTAGATGTTCGAGTGGTTATACTGCTGCAGTCCAGGTTACCCTCCCTCCATCCCCTCTACATACCAGGGTGTTGGTTACAACTCCATGTGCATCAATCAATTGGAAGCATGTCTATATGGTGTATTTGCTAACAGTTATTACTGTTGTTTATCTACTAAGATATTGTTGCATAGCTAATGTTAAGTTGTCAATCTCGCCTTCATTCTTGCTGGATGAGTACGGAGCCAATCCTCGGCTCCGACTCGGCACTTGCTTTAGCTTGAGAACTCCTTTTACCAGCTCGAGGCAACCCTATATCCCATGATGCAAGGCGGAGCTACCCCAGATCTCGTTTGCCGCTTAGCGAAAGAGGTCTCCTTTGCCATCTGAGGTAAGTTGATATTTTCAGAAAGCTTAGTCAGGGATTTATTTCTCCCTTATTCCCCTTTTTATAGTGTGTAGTGTTTCTACAGCCCACCCTATTTCCCTTATAGTTAAAAATTTTTAAATTCTTTTTATAATTCTAAAAGAGTTTTCAGTTAGGCCTAGACCCCCTTGCTTAATCCCTACCTGTGTGTCTGTGTGTTTGGGGATTAATTGTGTGATTGTTGGGGTGTGTGTGACTTTCTTCCTCTAGGACTATGTCTAAGGAAGGCAAGGTCTCAGGCTTCAAGAAGTGTGACTCGTGCTGTCAGAAAATGTCTCTGACAGACTGTCACACTTCTTGTGTTTACTGCCTGGGGCCTTTGCACCTGCAGGACTCCTGTGCTTTGTGTCACTCTTTTAGCCAGAGAGTCCTGCAGGAAAGGAGGAATAAATTGATCCTCCGTGGCTTGCTTAAGCCAGAAGGTTCTCCCTCTAAAACAGGGTCCAGTAAACCTTCTAAGCCTCCGAAGGTTCAGGCTACAGTGTCTAAGCCTCCTCCGGTGGCTCCGGCTGGAGCCGATCTTTCTGCTTCTAAAGTAGTGGGCTCGGCACCGATCGGTTCCGACACCCAATCTACTGTTGCCTTGTCGGCTCCGGCTGGAGCCGACACCTTATCCAGCATCGGAGCCGAGAAACCTTTGGCTCCATCTGGAATTCAGGGGACTTCGGCTCCGATGACTTCGTCCCGAAAGAGATCTCGGTCCCCTTCGTTGGAGAGTATCCACTCGGCTCCGGGGTCTCCTCTTTTGTCGGAGCGGAGCCATCGGAGCCGAACTTCCAGGCTGTCTGACCACGACTTAGAGAGGGTGGTAAGCAGGCTGTTAAAGTAGCAGGCACTGGCCCAAATGCTCCATAGCCCGTCTCAGCAGACTTCGGCTATTGCTTCACCCCTTGAACTTCCTCCTCAGACTCCCCACCAGAGTTCGGAGCCGGAGCTTCTCGGGACAGCGACTGTTTCGGCGCCGGAACCGATACATCCTTCGGCTCCGTCGTCTTCGGCTCCGATCTCCTCCTTGAGACCTTCCTTGGAGGGATCCGGTCGTCGAGTTTCCCTGGTCGGCTCCGAGGGGCTAGTGGCATCGGACCCTTGTCCGACCCGCTCTCCTCTCGGGCTTCGGCTTTGGTAAACTCGGCACCGACATCGACCTCGAGCCTTCCCTCTCAGTGGAGCCGGAATTCCTGTTTCCTCGAATGGGATATTCCGTCTCCCGGGAGGAGCCTTTGAGGTGATGAGGAGTGTCCTGGCTCCTGAGCCAGGTCAACTGTCCATCCCTCTAGCTCCTCCCTCTTCGGTGCCTGTAGACACCTCTTGCCAGCCTCTTGCTCTCAGGCCCAGGGATCCATCGCCCCAGGTTTCCCCATTGGGAATTTCCTCCTCTTCGAAGTTTCTCCTGATCCTGCAGGTGAACCCCCTCGGAAGAGGACGTGTAAGAGGAAACACACAGACTCCCCTGAGTCTACTACATCTGATACCGACTTAGATGAGTCAGAGGGTTCCCCACGATCCCCCTCTGAGGATGTCTCCTTTTCAGACATCCTTGAGCTCCTCAAACAGAGGGGGAATTGGCCATCCATTGATCCCTCCGAGGATGAGTCGGTATACCTGGAGGCTTTTGGATCCCGACCCTCCACCTCCTGGGTGTCTCCGCCTTTCGACCCACTTATGCAGGTAGTGGCTCGAAAGGCGTGGGCAGCTCCAGATTCTGTGGAACCTGTCCCCAGGAGGCCATCCAAGTTTATTACAGCCCCTACGGACAAACAGTTTCTTTCCAAGGGCGTTTCTGTGGATGCTATGGTGGTGGCGGCCGCCACTAAGAAGGAACTTGCGGATCCTTCAGTACCTGTCCATCCTCCTAACAAGGATTCTAGGACCATGGACAGGTATGGAAAGCGGATGTTTTCTTCAGCGACCTTTGCTATGCGTTCGCTGAACTACCTTTGTCACTTCACCAGGCTTCAAAGAGATATTCTCAAGGAACTAGGTGAAGTGGTCCAGGATCCTTCTGCTGCTGGGGCTCAAGAAAAGATTGCCTCACAGCTAGCAATCCTGAATTCCTTATTCAACTCCTCCATGCGGCTCATATCCTATGCGGCCGATGGAGCGAGCAGGGCCGCAGGCAGAGGAGTGGCTCTTAGACGTCAAGCCTGGATGCGGCTTTGTAATTTTGCGGACCCCTTTAAGGCGTCCCTCACCAATACCCCCTTTGATGGTTCGGCTTTGTTCGGACCTCAGGTGAAGGATACCTTGACCAGGTGTGAGCAGGATGGTAAAACTCTTTCTGCCGTTGGAGTCCATTTTTCCACCCCTTCTAGACCATATCCCAAGGGTCAGAAGGGAGGGAAGATGTGGTTCCATAAAGCCCAAGGAGCTACACGGACACACGTGGTCAGTTTACCCCAGAGGCAGAGGGGTAACAATAATAGACGCCCTAGAGGCAGGGGGTCCTCAGAACCAGGGCAACAGGGAGTCTCTTCCTGAGAAGCCCTTTCAGCACCCCTGAGGTGTTGCCCGACAGTCCACCCTTGGAGGCAGTCGGGGGAAGGATTTTGCTGTACCCAGTAGCCTGGCATTCCCTTTCACAAGATATGTGGGTACAGTCGATCATATCCGAGGGTTACAAAATCCCCTTCGAAAGGTATCCCTTACCTCAACAATCCCTTCCAGACATCTCACCCGGTCAAAGGGATTTGGCAGAACAGGAGGTTTCAAAGCTCCTACGAAAAAGAGCCATCCAGACTGTTCCGGCAGACCAAGTAGGGTCCGGCGTCTACTCGAGATTCTTTTTGGTCCCCAAAAGGATGGGAGATTGGAGACCAATATTAGACTTGAGCAGTCTAAACAGATTTGTCAAGAAGGCAAGATTCCGGATGGTCACGCTTCAGTCCATTCTGCCCTTTCTGGGCAAGGACAACTGGATGTGTTCTATAGACCTTCAGGACGCGTACTATCACATAAAGATTCACAGGCGCTCCAGAAGGTTTCTCCGCTTCCGGCTAGGGACCAGTCATTACCAATTCAGAGCCCTGCCCTTTGGCCTCACTTCAGCCCCCAGAGTGTTTACCAAATGCATGGCAGTGGTCACAGCTCATCTGAGACGTCAAGGATTCCAGGTGTTTCCTTATTTAGATGACTGGCTCCTCTCCGCCACCACCAGGTGTCAGCTTCTTCAGACCAGAGACTACACTCTGCAGCTTTGCAGGAGTTTGGGAATTTTAGTGAATTTTGAAAAATCTTCTCTGCGGCCTTGCCAATCTATCACCTTTATAGGCGCAGAATTAAACACCGTCAAAATGTTAGCCAGACTAACAGATCAAAGAATTCTGGACATCCAAAAATTTGTTCGGATTCTATTGCAGAGCAGCAAGGTCAAAGCCAGATTGATACTAAAGGTTCTAGGTCTTATGGCTGCGGCCATTGTTCTTCTACCACTGGCTCGCTTCCACATGCGTCTTCTGCAGTGGATGTTATTCACTCAGTGGTCATTCCACAGTCTTCCGATGAGGCACGAAATCTTAGTCACACAATCGTGCAGAACTCATCTGAACTGGTGGATATCTTCCCCTCTTTGTTCCCCCTCCTCCGGTTGCCACAGTTACTACGGATGCCTCTCTGATCGGGTGGGGGGGGCATTATCAGGGCAGGATGGTCCACGGGACGTGGCAACCCATAGAATACCATCTGCACATAAATGTCCTGGAGATGAGAGCGGTGCTTTTAACGTTGCAAGCCCTCAACGACTTTCTTCCCACGGGGACTATTGCAGTACAAACGGACAACATGTCCGTGGTCTGGTACATCAACAAGCAGGGCGGGACCAGGTCCTATCCGTTGTCGAGAAGCTCTCAGACTTTGGCAATGGGCAATCTCCTCTCATCGGTTTCTGATAGCAACGCACATCCCCGGCAGGTCCAACCTCTTGGCGGACAGGCTGAGCAGATCCATTCTCATGCCTCACGAGTGGTCTCTCATTCAATCTGTAGTGGACTAGATTTTTCTGAAGTGGGGCACACCTTGTTGCGATCTTTTTGGTACACCCAAAACAACAAGTGCCCGATTTTTCACCCTCTTTCCCCTACCAGGCCAACCCCTGAGAGACTCTCTAACCCAGGATTGGCCCCGGGGACTTCTGTACGCTTTTCCTCCCTTTCCCTTGATTCCACAAGTCATTCAGAAAGCCACTGTTTTGAGGGCCAAGTTGATTCTCATTGCCCTTACTGGCCTCGACAAATTTGGTTTCGTCTCTGCATCGTCACCTCCTGGTGCAGCCCTGGCATCTGGACCCAGTTCCGGATCTCTTGATCCACCAGTCGGGTCAACAGCACCGGGCCATTCATTCTCTCAGCCTCACTGCTTGGTTGCTCCACTTCCTTCCCTAGCCAGGCTTCCGATGATCTCTGATTCAGTCAGAGACATCTTAGTGTCTTCTTTAAAGTCGTCCACCAGAACTGTTTATGCTAGCAAGTGGCGACGTTTTTCTGTTTGGGCAAATTCCAGGAATATTGATCCCTTTACTGCTCCTGTGCATTCTGTTTTAGATTTCCTGGCTGAGGTTTTTCAGTCAGGATCTTCTTCATCTACAGTTAAAGTTCAACTGGCTGCTATTTCCAAATATCATGTTGGCTTGCATGATAATAACATTATGTCTCATAGATTATGCAAGGCCTTTCTCAGAGGAGTTTTTCTCCTAAAGCCGCCGATAAAGCATCCTCCTCCGCAATGGGATCTAAATTTAATGTTGGCATCCTTGATGTTACCTCCCTTCGAACAGTCTGCTTCATGTTCTTTGAAATTATTGACCTGGAAAACTATATTTTTATTGGCTGTCACTTCAGCAAGAAGGGTTTCCGAGATTCAAGCTCTCTGCATCCGTTCCCCTTACTTGGTTTTTCATAAGGACAGGGTATCCTTAAGAACGAACCCGTCCTTTCTCCCCAAAGTTGTCTCTCAAACCAATATTAATCAATCCATAGATCTACCAGTTTTTTCCCCAAACTATTCTGACAGAGCTGAACAAAAGCTTCATTTTTTGGATGTCCATCGTCAGCTCAGGTACTATTTGCATAGAACTAAACAATTCAGGAAATCGGATCAATTATTTGTCTCCTATGCAGAAAACAGGATAGGTCTCCCAGTGTCTAAAGTGACCTTATCCAGATGGTTGTCTTCCACCATTTCCTATGTGTACTCTCTCAGAGGCAAGCAACTATCTTCTAAACCGAAAGCACACTCAACCAGGAGTCTATCCACTTCTGCAGCCTTTCAGGATAGACTACCCATTGATACCATTTGTGCAGCAGCTACTTGGGCCACTCCTCATACCTTTGTCTCTCATTACAAGTTAGACTTGGCCTCCAGAGACGGGGCCAGTTTTGGTTCCACAGTTCTCAAGAGTCTGTTCCATTGAGCCACCCGGGATACAGGTGCTAGGGACGCGGTCCCATCCAGCAAGAATGAAGGCGAGATTGACAACTTAACATTTAGAAGTTATGTACCTACCATAACGTTCCATGTTAGTTGTCTTCTCTCGCCTTCTTTCTTGCGTCCCTCCCTCTTTCCCCCTGGCCTGGACAGATCTTGAAGAGTTCCTATCAGGTTGTTTCCTCCTGAGCCTTCATTAGAGGACTCTTTATTATGAACTTGGCATTCCTAAATATGTTGGGTTAGTCCTTAGCAGGGTAGGTTAGCTACCAAACGAGATCTGAGGTAGTTCCGCTTTGCATCATGGGATATAGGGTTGCCTCGAGCTGGTAAAAGGAGTTCTCAAGCTAAAGCAAGTGCCGAATCAGAGCCGAGGATCGGCTCCGAACCCATCCAGCAAGAAAGAAGACGAGAGAAGACAACTAACATGGAACGTTATGGTAGGTACATAACTTCTAATTGTATTGCCTTCCTAGTTGAGGGCACCTGACATCTGGGGCAAGAAAAATGGAAGAAAATGGCGTCGGCTGTCTCTTTTATACCCCTGACACACTGACGTCAGGGAAGAGGTGACGACAACCGATGCCGCACCAGGACTTTGGGATTCGGCCGACTGCGGGACCGCCTGATGACAGGATAACCCAAGTGTGATGACTGCAGCAGTATAACCACTCGAACATCTACATTTATGGTAGGTACAAAACTGTACTTTCCTCTTCAGTTTCATTGTGCTTCCGATTCTTCTGGTCAGCTGCTGTGCTTTTCTTTTTCTGAAGCATTTTCTTCTGTAACAGTGGAAAAGTTTTCAGTGGTAAATCCCACCGTGTGCTTTATTGTCAGAAGAGTAAAAAAGCAGAGTCCAGTTCTGCTTGATTGGCTCATTTTTGTTGGACAAACTTTTGTATTTTCTCTTTAGCTTGTTCTGCATCAAAAGAATACTTTTGATCCACCAGGAAAACAAATGTTTTGAAGACAAGTGGATACTCCTCCTTGAATCTCATACCTGCGTCTCAACATTACCTGATTACTGGAATAAATGTATTTCTCTTCTGCCTGGTGTACAGTGAATCATCACTTTCCATAAATACTCTACATTGTCCAGCTTTTAATACTTTTTTCCTTTGGCACAGTTCTGTAAGCATCAGCACTTTCTGATGATAGCTTTGCAGCTTTACTAGTAAAGGTCCTGGCAGCTTTATCATGGCCATATTTGGAGCATACACACATTGTGCTCTTTCAGCTAACAGTTCCTGCTCTGAAATACCAGTCCATTTGCTTGTGTTTTCATAAAATTAATACAGTCTGTTTCTTCTAGTTTCTATGGTACAGGAGAAAATCTGATTTTCCTTACCTGCTTTGTCTTTTAATTCTACCACTTTTGAAACATCTGTTCTTGAACAGTTGCATACTCAGCCAGCTTTTTTGTAATTTCCGCCTCTAATTTTTTCAATTTTATCAGTTCATCTGAATATCTCTTTAAAGCTTCTTCCATTATTTCAGCTTTTTGTTGTTTGAGTTGATAACATTCCTTCAGTGATGTTCTTCGTGTTTCACTGTTGCAGTCATTACATTGGGGTAATCTGCTGGCAGGTTGCCCTCAGTCGGCCTGATTAACAAAGTCTTGGGTCCTACGTCGGTTGCTGTCCCTTCTTCCATGACGTCAGGTTGTCAGGGGTATAAAACATGCAGCCGACGCCATTACATCAGTCTTTCTTGCCGCGTGGTGTCCGAAGCAGAAGTAGTTCGCAAGTGCTGGTCTGCCAACTCCTGAAATTTTCATTTTCGAGTTTCAGAACTGAAGTCTTTAATGAAAAGCTAAGTACCCCGTTGGGGAAACTTTTTCTTGCTCCTTACCGATGTCCGTAAAAGTTAATAATTGCATTACTTGTGGGAAGCAAATACCTCATAAGGATTTTCATTTGTACTGTATTCCTTGCCTAGGCCCTGACCGCAACGTACCTTGTCGGTTTTGTGCTAAATTTAATCAACACACGATTAAACGTCGGTATATTTTTGCTTCTAAATATTTTGGTTCAAGATTTAATTATCCAGAAATGTCATCAGTTAGCAATCCAACTACCGGAACACCTAAAAGATGCAAAGAAAAAGACAGAGATAGACTGTTGAGGTCCAAAACTGACGACGCTTCTCCTGAGCCAGTCGCCAGTTCGCCGGTACTCAGTGAGGCGCTTTTGCAGCCCCTGATACCCGCTACTTCTGATTCGCAGGCCTCTACTGAGACCCATTCGGAGTCCGGTATGCCACGAGATGCTTCAGCTATGGAACCTGCAGATGACTGTACCTTAGATGGGTTCGGAGCTGCTGTGCAGGCACCGGCCTCTGAGGGTGTTGTCAGGCCTACAGATTTGTATATTAGACCGACGCCATCTTCAAAACTAAGGTCAAAATCTAAATATATGTCTAAAAAACAATGCGTGGGCCACATGTGCAGGCCTCTATGCCAAAAAAACAAATGATCAAAATGGCTGAAGATTTAATTACTCTGATCAGGGGTAGCCAACCCCCTCCTTCTAAGAGGCTTAGGCAAGACATTGATTATGAATCTTCTGAACAGGATTCTATTTCTTCTGACTCTTCTAATGAATAGGATTTGTCTATTCCTACTTATGAGGACTCTGATGCAGAAGATTCCGTTCCTTCTGCTTCTCCCCCTGAGGGTTTTTCTTTTGGGGAAACTTTACATACCTTAGAGGAACATTTTCCACTGGGGAAAGTCAGGATTTCTCTGAATCTAAAAAGAGGCTTAGGGATTTTCTTCTTCTTCCTCAGCATAGGCCTTTGGCTATACCTTCTGTTCTAGACATTGTTGATGTTTTTTTCAGAATCTAGTATGGCTCCTGATTCTATGCCTCCGGCTCCTTGTAAACCGGACAGATACTACAGGGTTCCTGACTCCCACAAATTCCTTTTCAAAAATCCTACTGCTGATCCTGAAACCATTTCTCATGGTCCCAGGGGCATTAAGGCCTCTACTGCTAAAAATCCTACCCCTTCTGATAGAGATTCCAGGGCACTGTATAGATGGGGTAAGAAGGTTTACACTTCTGCAACCTTGGCAATCAGGGCTTTAAACTGTTAATTTCATATGCTTAACTATCAGCAGCATATCATTGGACTACTTAAAACAGAAAATGATGTTAATCTCTGACTGTGTGGAAATTAAAGACTTGCAAGATTTATTACATTCAGCTGAATAAGTTGGAAAACATACTTTGCAATGTGGTTTTGATTCCTTGGAGGCCTCTTGCAGGGCTGCTGTAACTGGATCTGTGCTAAGAAGGCATGCTTGGCTCAAAGTGCAAACTCTGCCTGACCATGTTAAAGCAAAATTGTTGGATGCTCCTTTACAACAGGACCATCTCTTTGGTAATAAGGCTGAAGAAGTGTTAAAAAAGATGGAAGATAAAACTAAATCTATGAAAACTGTGAAAGATTTTTTACAAGTGCAACCTCCAAGATTTAGTAGGCACTGGCCTACTAAAAACTGGTTCTTTCCAGTCCCTTTGAGAGCCGCTCAAGTCAAATCCAGACATTCCAAGGGCTCCAGGTTTCAGTCACAAGGAACATTTAGAACAAAACAGTAGGGTGCCTCCACCACCAAATCTGGAAACAACAAGGCACCTCCCTATGGTAAACAGTCTCAGTGACTTCCCTCTACAATCACCAAGCACTTACCTTTTAGCCGCCCCTTTGGGGGGGAAACTGGCACTTCATGCACAAAACTGGCAGCTTATTACCCAGGACAAATGGGTTTTAAATATTGTATCCCATGGATACAGATTTCATTTCCACATGTTGCCAATCCCAAATGGATGGCCAGACCTGCCCCGAAATCAGTGGGCAGAGGCCCAGAAACAAGTTCTTTCCCTCATGAGCATGGGGGCTATTCAACCAGTACAAGAAGAGGAAAAGGGAGAAGATTTCTATTCAAGACTTTTCCTGGTAACCAGAAAAGACAAATCATGGCATCCAATTCTGGACTTAACCACTCTAAACACATTTCTGGACATTCCAAAATTCAAGATGCTGACTCTTCAGCAGTTACTACCTGTGCTAGGCAAAGATGCCTGGTTGATAACTCTAGACTTAAAAGAGGCTTACCTGCATATCCCAATCAGGGAATCTTGCAGAAGATACCTCCACTTCAAAACAGACTACTTGCATTACCAGTTCTCTGCACTGCTCTTTGGCTTATCTACTGTGCCCAGGGTCCTCACAAAGTGCCTGGCTCCAGTAATTGCATTTTGCAGACAAAGAAATATTCAAATATATCCATACCTGGACGATTGTCTAATTCGGGCAGAAAACGAGGACATTCTTCTAAAGCATCTGGCATTTGTAAAAAGAGTTCTAACTTGTCTAGGGTACACTATAAACGAAAAGAAATCACAACTGGTACCCTCTCAAAAAATTACATTCCTGGGTGCAAGCTTGAATACAGCTGCCCAGGTGACTTACCTTACGCCAGAAAAACAAATTCAATTGGTGACTTACTTCAAACAGGTGGCCACAAAAACCCTGCTATCTGCAAGCCTTGGGGTTCATTGCCTGCTGCATTCTTCTAATTCCATATGCAAGACTGCATATGAGGAAACTTCAGTGGTACTTAAAAAGTTAATGGAGTCAACATTGTCACAGCCTGGACACAATGATTCCTATCATACCTTGCCTGCAACTAGAGTTCCTATGGTGGGCAGAGGCCTGCCACCAAAACAAGGGACTGACATTCACTCCACCCCTTGCCACCCAAACCCTAACTACAGACGCATCAAGACTATGCTTGGGGGGGCTCATCTGGCAGGGAAAATGCATTCAGGGCAAATGGAGCCCAAACCAAATGCGCATTCATATCAATCAGAGATGCTAGCTGTACAGAATGCACTGACAGCCTTCAAGGACAACCTTCATCCAGGACAATAAATGATAAAGACAGACAACACCACAGTTATGTTGTACATAAACAAGCAGGGGGGTACACATTCCTACCCCCTTTGCAGACTAGCCATGGCATTGTGGAACACGGCCTTGACCTACCAAATACAACTACAAGGTCAATTCCTGCCAGGAAAGCTAAATACTCTGGCAGCCAAACTAAGCAGAAATGTTATGGACCCACACGAATGGAAACTGGAACCACAAATTTTCAACATGTTGACACGCAAATGGGGGAGTCCAGACATCACTCTGGGGTGAGGCAAAAAGATCTATCAGTTGGACAAATTCTGCACAATAATTCATCACAAAAAAGCTTGGAAAGTGGATGCTCTGTTATTCAGCTGGAAAAACCCTTCATTCTATGCTGTTCCCCCTCTGACTCTGCTCTCCAAAGTTCTACTAAAAGTCAGACAGGACAAACCAAAACTTATTCTGATTGCTCCAGACTGGCCTCGCCAACACTGGTACCCACTCCTGCGCAGTGTGTCATACCTTCCTCCGCGGCACCTGCCTCAGACACCTTACCTGCTATCTCAGCAGAACTACCAAATTTTGCACACTCAGCTCCAAACTTTGAATCTTGCAGCGTGGCTAATCATCTAATTTTCACCCTTGGCATCCCTCAGCAAACCTGTGATGTATGTCATTTTGGAGGCTAGAAGGCCTAGTACTAGAAAATCTTATGCTGACAAATGGAAAAGATTCTGTGCCTGGAACCAATCGCAAGGAATAAGCACAGCAATGCCCTATATTCCTCAGATTCTGCAATACTTAACTGAGATGCTTCACAAGGGCCTATCTTTTTCTTCCATAAAAATCCATGCCTCTGCCATTTCAGCTCATTACAACATAGAACCTCCACTGTTCTCTCATCCTCTGCTAAAGCAGCATCTCAGAGGGGCCAAAACTTAAGAACTCCAAGGAGAGCGCCAACCCCTGCATGGGACCTCAATTTTATATTGGAAAAACTCACTCTCCCTCCTTTTGAGTCAGCTGCTACTGCAGACCTAAAATTTCTCTCCTGGAAAACAGCTTTCCTTTTAGCAGTCACTTCAGCTAGAAGGATTTCTGAATTACATGCTCTTATGGCAGTGGAGCCTTTCATTTTTCATGCGGACAGGGTGTCTCTCAGGACCAATCCATCTTTCTTGCCTAAGGTAATATCCAGTGTAGCTCTTAATCAGACCATTCATCTGCCAACTTTCTTTCCCAATCCACAGAACAACGGTGTGCGGATTCTGCATTCATTGGATGCACACAGGCAACTTAGATTTTACTTAAACAGGACATCTCTAAGAAAATCTGAACAACTGTTGGTGGCATTTGCTGCAGGGGCAGAGGGAAAGGCTATTTCAAAGCAGACCATTTCCAAATGGATAAGCCATTGCCTTCGTTTCTGCTATAGGCACCATGGTAAACCTATCCCCAAGGGGATCAGATCTCATTCCACCAGGGCTGCATCTACTTCTGCAGCCTTTCTCAGAGGGGTTCCAACCAGAGACATTCTAGAAGCTGCTACCTGGAGCTCAGTTCATACGTTCACCAAACATTACCATTTATCTCTCTTCTCTAAATCCAGAGCTGGCTTTGCCACTGCTGTCCTGCAGGGCCTTATAGCTGGTCCTAATGCTGTATAAATCCATCCTCCCAACCATAGCTTTGGGAATCTACCCAAATGTAATGACTGCAACAGTGAAACACGAAGAACATAGTACAGTTGTGTACACTTACCATAAATGTAGATGTTAGAGTGTATTCACTGTTGCAGTCCTGGTTACCCACCCTCCTGCCCCCTGTTTTTCTCTTATTATACCTCTCCTTTCTTTTACTATGCTTAAAAGCCTTTTTGGTGTTTTTGCTTTTGTTTGGAGGTATATTTTTTGTGTTTTAATTTATATACATATAGATATATATATATTTTGCTCCCCATTTGGGGGGCACCTGACATCTGGGGCAAGAAAATCTGATGTAATGGCGTCGGCTGCATGTTTTATACCCCTGACGTCATGGAAGAAGGGACAGCAACTGACACAGGACCCAAGACTTTGTTAATCAGGCCGACTGAGGGCAACTTGACAGCAGATTACCCAAATGTGTAATGACTGCAACAGTGAATACACTCGAACATCTACATTTATGGTAAGTGTACGCAACTGTACTTTTTGCTTATTTTAATCAGCTCTGAGCACATTTTACTGATTTTTTCCTCTTGAGAACTGGAAGCCATGTCTTGTACCAAAACTGAAGCTTGAACTGCTTTTTGTTATACACCTGCAGGATTCTTCTCAGTCAGTGTTTACTCTTCCAACTTTTCTAGTTGATTTTCTTTCAGGCTGTCTTAATTTCTTCTTGGCTTCCAGGCAGTGGACGGTACTAGTCAGTAACTGAATTTTACTCATGTTGACAATATCTCTGACTGCAGTTTCTGTTGTCACACTGGGAAAGCTGAAGTTGAGCTGTTGATCATTGTGCAGCCAATAGAAGTTCCTTCTGAAACCATTATTAACTGAGACTGATTGCTTTAAATTATTTGTAGACTTTCCATGTATTGGCCTCCTACCATTGTCTTTATTGAGGTTAAGTATCTCGAATAGTTGTTTTACTTGGCCCACTTTACGTAGTAATGTCATCATAATAACATGAAGCTTCTGTCCCTGAAACATTTTATTTTCAATAAATAACTAGTACAATACTAATGCCCGTCTACCTTTCCATTTTTTTTGTTTCATAATTACCATAATTAGTGAATGGCCTGTCAAAAATATTGGGTGTGCATTAAAACTTTTAACTAATTGTTAATGTTCCTTTTTTAGCATTTATCCAGTCTCACCCTTGTATTTTATCTAGGGACATATGTGTATTCTTTGCTAGTTTTGTTAGCTGTATCTTCTAATTAAAGTACTTTTAAATATTTCCTAAAGTAATGTTGTCTTTTTTGCACATTTCTCTTCTAGGACTACTTGGGCCATCATTCTCTTCCCAAACTTTGTTTGTGTCTTTCGGCTTTTCCCGGTTAGGGGTCGCCACAGTGGAACTCCGGTCCGCTAATGATTGGCAGTACATTTTTACGTGCCGAGTTACCGGCCCTGATGCACAACCTTCAACGAAGGTATGCCCATTCACGTATGTCTCCACACAGAAGACGCTCTAACTGAGAATCAGACAGGACAACGTCCTACTGTGAGGCGACAATGCTACCGCAGCACCACCACCGCTATTCTACTTGTAGTGCACCCTGCTTCTAACCAGTGCTTTCTCCAATTTGCATATTTTTTCCGGACAATTTTTAAAATAATCCGTGTTACCCCTTGCTAATCAGCCCTGCTGTAGGCTGCTAGCTTCGCCCACTGTCCATGCTGCGTTCTACCGTAACCACTACATCCTAGAAAACCTACCTTATAAGGATATCCACTACGGGACTCTGCTAAAGCCCGCTGAGCTTTCAAAAGATAGCCCCTCCCTCAAGACTTAAAGTGCATGTACTGCTGCATTATTGTGACATAAGTGCTACTAGTATTAAAATTACCGTACCGCCTGTGCTTTCCCCGTGCTTGCTAAGCAGCCTACAACGGTCTGTCTCTTTACCCCTTAATTACTCACTAAGCTGTACTTTATATGTTTTGCCACTAGGTGGCACTGCTCACCCACTAAAGTATGAAGACCAATTCATTACTTTTTTTCTGTTCTTTCCCTAAGCTATCCCCTAATCTCTTAGCATATTTTCTCCCCACTGACCTGCTTTGTCCTGTGCATAGTTTAATTACCTCTCCCCCCACACTATCGAGCCTTGACTCACCTTCACTGTTCCTACTTCCTCCAAGCTCCCACGTTTCAGTTACAGCTGGCTGATTGGTTTCTGCCAGCCACCTTCTCTCCAGCTCTCCTTGGTCATATCCTTCCTTCCCAGCTTTACCTCCTTCCTGTTACCACTTGCCCTACCCCCTCTTCTTCCTTCCCTTGCTTGCTGCCTTTATCCTACCTCTCCATAAAGGAGACAAAAACAATAGCGTTTCTAACCTCCGCCCCATAACTATCCTCTCCCTAGTCTCAAAACTCCTAGAAAAATGCATCCACCTACACCTTATGCCATTCCTAGCTAATCCCGAGCTAATTACTCCAACCCAGCACTGTTTCCGACCTGGCCATAGTACTATCACTGCCCTTCTCTCTTTTTTAGACACAGTAAATCTTCAAAGATGTAACCGAACGAACTTCAAACAAAATAAAATGACACCAGATAGAAAACAGTAAAATCCAACACCAGGACCGTAAATTTCAAGTTAAGCGCTTTCACTCACTTTATTAACAATGAGCTTCTTCAGAACAAAGTACCTTATACAATTAATTCCTTTATAAACACTAGTCAGTTAAATCAAGTCACATGACCTTCCCAACAGGACGTTAATAAAGTCTGCAATGTTTAAATATTTAAATGAATCAATGTTAATGATAATAAATCTGTATAAATGTAAAAGAAATGGATAAATAAATAACTTGTACAAAATATTTACCAATATTTATGTATAAAAAACATATATGTATATATAAATAAAAAATGTATATATATAAATGTATGTATATGAATCTGTGTGTGTAAAAATACACCTAACAGCTGGCTTACCTACTCCTAGCTAGTGCTAAAAAACATTTAATGTTAATAGTACCATTAAGGCCAGGAGTTTGGTCAGCAATCAACATTATTTGCCATAAACTTTCTCGACACTCCAAAAAAGTCTTATAATCACCTATAAATAAATCTGAATTTACCTTCTCTAACACAAAAAAAGAAAACTTCTTAAACAGGGGACACACTGTAGTGTGAACAGCCAACGCATTGGTACCATCCTTCTTTGTAATGGCTAAACAATGTTCGTAAATTCTTTTGTTGAGAGCTCTAATAGTCTTACCAATATAAAATTTGTCACGTGTCACACTTAGCACAATAAACAACATTAGTTGTATTACAAGTGTAATGATCCTTGGACCAAAAAGTCCTTGCATTGTGCTTGAATTCAGTACTAGACATGTTGCTCATAAATCTACACTGTTTGCACCGTCTACAAGAAAATCTTCCAACAGTGTGAGATGTCATGTTAGAAACCACTTCTTTGCTGCTGTTCTCCAATATGGACTTAATGTTAGTAACCTTTTTGTAAGTAATGAATGGTCTGTCCCCCAAAATCTTTACAAGTTCCATATTCCCCATCATAACTTTCCAATGGTCTAATAAAAATTTTCTAATGTAGACCATCTCATTACAGATGGGAATAGGAAAAGCTAAGGAAAATTTGGAAGAATCATTTTGTTGAGCGATGATGGACACCCCCCCCCTAGACGTGTCACCAATGCTTAGAATAGGACAGGCCGAGGTGTCCCTGAGCCGCATAACTTCCTGAATTATCTTGTTGAGCCAAACCATATCATAACCTCTTTCAACAAAAAAAGTGTCAGCTTAACCACCTCATGCAGGAAAACAGAATGTTCACTTGTTAACCTGCTGAGGTGTATAAACTGACCTTTGACTACTCCACCCTTCATGTGAATGGGATATAGACTATCCTTGTGCAAATATTGATCCATAAAAGTGGTCTTCCTAAATATCTGACTCTTGAAACTTTGAGAAGGAGTATCAAATGTGAGTGCATGTCCACAGTAAATCTTGCCCGTGACTCTGGAAAAATAGTTTCTACAGTTCTACTTGATATGTCCAAAGTATTCAATACTGTCTCCCACACCCACCTCTTAAACCACCTTTCTGTCCTTCATCTCTACCAGAATTCCTTGTCCTGGTTTTCAAGCTACAGACAAATGTCAAGCCGTGAAATGGGTAAGGGCACCTCAACCTTCCTTCCTACCCCCACTTGGGTACCACAGGGATCCATAGTTGGTCCATTGTTGTTGAACATCTTTATTAATGACTTCCACAAAGTCATACCCAATACCAAAATTGTACAATATGCAGACGATTCAACTTTAGTCTGCTGTGCCTCCAACCTCTCAGAGCTTCAAACAGTGACCCAAACTGCTTTCTCCTCCACCGAAAAATGGATGCTCCAAAACCAACTCTCACTAAATGCCAACAAATCCAGAATACTATTATTCAGTCCTCAGGAGCCTCCCCTCTTGATAAAAACTCATTCCAAATTAATAGCCAAAACAACGCTGCCATAGATGATGTTCCCTTCGCTAAACTACTTGGGGTAACTATTGATGAATACCTAAAATTTGACACTCACATCCAGCAAAACATTAAGAAAACTCATGCAAAACTTGGTATGCTATACAGAAACATCCAGTTTCTTTCACCTCCCACCAGCCAAACTCTTGCCACTACCTATCTACTCCCCTCACGTTTGTATGGCGCTCCTCTTCTAACAGACTTATCTGCCTCACTCTCCTCTAAACTGGAAGCGTGTTATAAGATTTCGAAATTTGCCACCAAAGCCAAATTCTCCTCCCATCATTGTACTGCCCTTCACTTGTTAAATTGGCTTGAACTCTCCAACCATCTAGACTATTTCCAAATTACTACAGCCCACAGACTAATTTTTCAACCTATTAAGTACCCGGCAGTAACCAACATCCTCCAACCTTACACCTGTCTGAGAACTCTGAGATCGACTCACCGAAACCTAATCACAGTCCGCAAACCCAATCGTCCTGCCGGTCAGCTTCTGCTATCCTTTTCATTAGCTAAAAAATGGAATTCTCTTCCATCCTCACTAAGGACTTGTGAAAGCTTTGAAACCTTTAAAACTCTGCTACAGTCCTACCTTTCCTCTAATAGGAAATTCAGCTGTTCTCTCCCCACATAGCCTAATACTCATTCCTCCCCTTAAACTATTGTCTAACTCTGAGCACAAGCAAACTTAACCTAAATGTAAATATCACAATTGTACAACTTATAAATAATCTTTACCACCTTTTTTTCTCTTTCTCTTCTTAAACTTTTTTCCACCTCACAATTAAGTTTCCACTACCATCCTAAATTTTAGATAACGTATAATAAAGGAATTTATTTAAAATAAAATTGTAAACGTGATTTCTTTACTATGATTGTATCTGTAACTACACTATGTAATGCCATCCTAAATATTTTGATACTCTGTAACCAAATAATTTATTTTTGTTCTCTAGCACAAAATGAAATTTTAATTGTGTTTTCTTTACTATGATTGTATCTGTGAATACACTATGTATTGTGGAGCTTTTCTCCCCGGGCCTTCACTGAAAACTGTAAATAAATAACATGTTTGCATTAGGTGGCAAATATATACATAAAAGTTACTGATTGTCCCTGCCAGTGACCCCTGGACATCACAAACTGCTCATTTTTGTCTTTATCTCTTTATTTTTATTCTTCTTCTGTACTTGTTTTTGCCTAATTTTTCACCACTTTAACTCATTACATCTGAGTGACACCTCCAGGTACATCTGCAGTTAGCTCCTACTGATGCCTTTAGGTGTCGTTCATATTTGCATCAATAATTCCAAAGCCATGCTCTGTACAAGGTTTTATAAGATTTCATCTTAAAGCTTTCACAATGGCAAACTCCGCTGCATTAATCTCTGTCTAGTGCAGGTGAATAGACATTAACTGTCGTTTTTATTATACTAATTTATATAGATATAATTTTCACATTTTTCTAAATGTCAAAAACCAAGTAACACAGACAGAACTCCTTAGCCTCATACGAATGCTGTCATCTAGATAAATAAAATGCTCCTGATAGTATGTGTGTAACTTGAGGGGTTGCTGAGACATTGTAAGTTGTTTACAAAATATTACAAATGTAATGGTTTCAGTGTTTACCATGACTTATAAAATTTGGTTTAAGACCTAGAACCTAAATAGTATTGCCACTATAAAAATATTTTGTGCTGAAGAGTTTGTGATTTATACTTCTCTCTTAACCACTATGGAGATATGAACACTTGTTTGAAATGTGAGGACATAAGTTGATTCTGCAAAAAGGCTTAGGCTCCGCCCATTGGAAATTACAGTGCAAACTTTCTGAGCTCCATTGAAGTGAGTACATTGATCTGATATCCTTTTTATTCTTCCTCACTGATGGGTCTCTGATCCAACATCGGATCTGACTCTGCCACTTTTCCCAGACTTAGGATGCGAGTCCCAAGCTCCTCCCTCTTCCCACAGTGCACCATATCTTTCCTAACTCCCCAGATCTCTCTCTTGTCTCTTTTGCCACACATTGTGTTCAGACGTGGTTTCTGAGTCTCAGGCAGATTCTGTCTTGAGAGGTAAGTCTTTGGTGTAAAAACTTTTATAAAACCTTTACAAATGATTGTTCTGCTGTTTTCTCTCTGCCTCCTTCCTTTATTAGACTCTTATAGGCATTAGGGACTTCAGAGTTTCCTTCACTGCTTTCTTTTCGTGCCGTTTGAAAGTTTAGGTTTAATTAGGATGGTGGTGTGTTGTGGTGGTTATTAAAGCATTTCTTGGTTACTGCTGTTAACTTTCTTTGTGTGTGTCTTTTATGGTTGTAAAGAGTTTCTAGCTAACATAGTCATGACCAACAAACCAACAGGTTTTAAGACATGCACTTCTTGTGAGCACAATATCCCAAATTCTGGTGCCCAGAAGAAGTGCATATACTGTTTAGGACCAGGACATTTGAAGGTTGATTGGTGTGTGTGGCCTTTAAACCATCTAGCTTTGGACAACCGTAGAAATGTGCTCATCCTAAAAGGCCTTTAGCCTGCGTCATCTTCTGGGCACAAACCCCCTCAAAACATGTCTGCTCCAAACAGTCCCTCTCTGCTTCTCAGAGGGAGTCATTGGAACATGGTCAGAAAAGACAGAAGTTTCGGATCTGACTTCTCTGGATCAGAGTACAACCAGAAAGCCATCGGATCCAAAGACCTGTTTGGCTCCATCATCCTTGGCTCCCAGTAGTACTAAACCATCAGATCCAAAGACCCCATCAAACCTGATTGCTTCGGCTCCAGGTAGATCAAAATCATTTTTGGATTCTAGGTCCTGTACGGATCAGGAAGGTCCTATAGTTATTTTGGGCACCCCTGTTCCAGGTACATCATCTTCAGATCAGATGCTTAGGAGCCATTCACCAGCTTTCCAATTAGAACTTGTTTTTCCAGCTCTTCTAAGAGGTATTTCAGACGCCCATTAAGTCCAGGCATGCTTTCTCTGCATCATCTTCCAGGTCTTCTCGAAGCTTCACAGAAGCCAGTATGGACAGGATGATGCAGAAGTTCCTCAGGGTGCAGACTAGGATGGGGATCTTGCCATCTCCGTCCTATCGTGGATCCGTGAGTGCTTCATCTCCTACTTTGCAGACTTCTTTTTGATCAGACTTTGGCTGGTTTTCCGGGAGAGTTGACGTCTAATTTGAGGATGCTCCCTTCCTGGACTGTGTCCCTGATCAGCCCTGCTCTGTTTTGTCAGATCAGAGCTGGTCTTTGATCCACGACATTGCGCCATCTCTTGGGGTGGGTTGTCATCTGTTCCGACTTTGATCCATTGCTTCCCCTTTGGGCTTTGGCCCTTGACAGTTCAGATCCAGTTCTGTTGGGAGGCCTCTGATTTGTGGTTGACTGTGCTCTCTCTCTCTTCCAGTGACTTCAGCTCCAAGGGAGATGCTTTTCTCTGGTCCGTCAGCCTTCCGGGTTTCAGAAAGGGCCTTCTCTAGGATCGAGCCATCACCTCACACCCAGGGTCTGACCCATTCTTCATTGGATCTGAGCTGAGTCCATCACTCCTCTCATAAGTGAGCCTGCTTCGAGGAGCCTCCAGACCATTTTCCCTCAGGTAGCCCCCCTTCTTCTGATACCTCCTCAGAACACACCATGGAGGAGGTCTCTCAAAAGAAAACATGTAAAAGGAGGCACATAGACGTCCCCCATGGAGTCCCTCATGGAGGACACTGATTTCGATGAAGGGGAAAAGGATCTCCCCTATCACCACCTGACCGTGTCTCTTTTGGAGACATCCTAGAACACCTTAGGGAGAAAGGTGTCTGGTTCTCTCAACCTCCTCTTTCTGAGGAATCAGTGTTCCTGGAGGCTTTTGGGCAGACCCATCTATGTCCTTGGTGTCTCCCTGGTGGATGTGCTAATTTAGTTTCCCGGTAGGCCCGGAAAGAACCGGACATGGTTGAGCTTGTTTCTAAGGGCCCCTGACAGGTTCTTCACTCCAATGTGGACGATGAGAAGGTGGGCTAAAGACGTTCCGGTAAATGCCATTGTTGCAGCAGCCACAAAAAAGGAGATAGCTGAACAAAGCTCCACTGTCCATCTGCCAAACAAGGAGTCTATGGCATTAGACAGACATGGAAAGTACGTTTACACCTTGGCTACTTTTGCACTGAGGTCATTAATTTATTTGGCACACTTCACACGATTGCAGAGAGACCTGGTTAAAGTTATCCAACTCTGTTGCTGAGACCATGTCAGAGGAGGACTTGAAAGAAGTTTCTCCCTAGCTGGCTACTCTTTCTTCCCTTGCATATTCCTCGAAGAGGTTGATTTTGCATATAGCGGAAGGCACTTCAAGAGCAGCCACTGCAAGCATAACCATCAGGAGACATGCCTGGATGCAGCTTTCACTTTACAGAACCCTTCAAGGCATTGTTTATTAATGCCCCCTTTGATGGCTCCGGTTTGTTTGGACCATCCATGAAAGCCACACTAACCCACACTGAGGAAGAAGGAAATACCTTTTCTGCTATAGGGATCAAGTTTTCCACCCCTCAGAGGACATTCCCTCCTCGCTGCTTCCTAGAGAAAAAAACTTGGTTTAGGAAGTCTCAAAGATCTTTCCAGGACCTGCGTGGTGATACTTCCTCCAGAGGCAGAGGAGGAGGTTTCAACAGCAGGCACTGCCCTAGGGGTAGGGAGGGATCATCAAAATCAGAGTTTCAGGGAGCTTTTTCTCAGCATGCCTTATCAGTGCTTTTGAAGCATTGCCCAACTTTTCATCTCTGGAAGCAGTTGGGGTTGGCTGTCTTTAGCACCCAGGCACTGTTTGTTATATTTGTCCAGGCATCCAGGTGCAAACATAATATCCAGAGGTTATTGCATTCTCTTTTCCCTACCACCTCCAAATCCCAGGAGATAACTCCCCAACATACTACCCAGTCAGAGGGAGTACTCAATTCAAGAAGTTCGAAAACTTTCACAAAAAAAGTCATCCAAGAGGTCCCAACCGAACAAATAGGATTTGAAACTTATTCTTACTACTTTTTAATGCCAACAAAAACAGAGGACCTGAGATGTATTCTCGATCTCAGCAAGTTAAATCAGTTTGTCAGGAAGTCAAAGTTCGAAATGGTTATGGTACAGTCCATTCCGCCACTTTTATGCAAGGATGATTGGATTTGATCTGTGGATCTTCAGGACTCATTCTGTCCTATCAAAATCGACAGGCACTCCAGAAGACACTTGAGCTTTTGGCTGGGAGCTAGTCCTTATCAGTTCAGAGCACTGCCCTTTGGACTGGCCACAGCCCCCTGGGTGTTTACTAAATGTTTGGCAGTTGTAGCTGCTCACCTGAGGCTAAAAAGATTCCAGGTGTTTCCCTACCTAGACTTTTAGCTCCTTACTGCAGCAACAAGGGATCGACTGCTACAGTCCACAAATTACCTAGGCATTATAGTAAAGCTGTCAAAATCAAGTTCAGAATCTGGAATTCATAGGAACGCAACTGGACACAACAACACAAGTGGCTTCACTACTGATGTGCCACATAATATCTGTAAAACAGCAGGTCTAGGACTTAGTAGATCTTCCTTCCCCACCAGCAAGGTTGGTTCTGTGGGCACTGGGGTCAGTGGTAGCTGCAATCATTCTAGTCCCCTTAGTAAGGTTCTTTGAGGGTTCTTCTGGTGGACCATAGCTGTTCAATGGTCCATCCTGTACCAACCACTAATCCGCTCCCATAAAGCTGTTTTCGATCTGCAGTAATTATTTGCAGTGGTGGATGCAGTCACACGACCTGTCTCTGGGCAAGACCCCCCCCCCCCAATAGCCACACTAATCACAGATGCTTCCCTGTTTCGGTGGGGCAGACATTACCAAGGAAGGTTTGTCCAAGGCATGTGATCTTCCTCTGAGACCAAACTGCATGTCAGTGTCTTGGAGATGAGAGCAGTCCTTCTAATGTTGCAAGCCTTTCTGGACATTCTCCCTCGGGACGATTGCCATTCACACAGACAACATGTTAGTAGTCTGATACATCAACAAACAAGGAGAAACCCGTTCCTACCTGTTGTGCAGAATGGCCATGTGAGTTTGGGAATGGGCAGTATCTTCAGACTGTTTAATTGCAGCGGACGTTCCGGGGGAAACCAGCATCCTAGCAGAAAGACTCAGCCAGATGCATTCTGATTCCTCATGAGTGGTCCCTCAACCAGTCAGTAGTAAACAGGATTTTCAGCCGTTGAGGCCAACCTTGCCGCGATCTCTCTGCCTCTCCCCTGAACTAAAAGTGCAACAAGTATTTTGCTCTGATCCCCCAAAGGGGGTCACCATGGGATGCTCTAGTCCACAGTTGGCCCCTGGATCTCCTTTATGCTTATCCTCCTCTTTTGTTGATCCCAAAATTTCTACAGAAAGCCAGCTGGTTGAAGAGCTCAGTAATCCTTATTGCACTTTCTGGCCTCGTCAGGTATGGTTCACCTTTCTTTGGTCTCACCTCAGGTAAAAACCTTGGATACTGGATCCCAAACAGGATCTCGTACAGAACTCATCCATCAGACATTCAGCCTGCAATCTCCACACCCTAAAGTTGACCGCATGGTTTCTTCACTTCCAGTAATTGTAAGACAGCCCAGGGTGTCCACTTCCATCTGTGACATAATTCTGACCTCTCAGACGGCTTCCACTAAAAAGGTCTACAACAGCAAGTGGAAAAGATTTTCTATATGGGCTTCAAAGGAGAGTATTGATCCTGTTGAGCACCCACTTTGTCTATTCTTTTTCTCCGTAATCTCTCAAGAAGGGGCCAGTTTCTCTACCATCAAACTTCAAGTGGCTGCCATATCCAACTTTCTTGTTGGAAAGAGCTCATTCTTTTTTTTTTTTCTCTTCTTCAAAATTATATAAAGCTTTCATGAAGGGCATTTTTCGTAGGCCTCCATTAAAAGATCCTTCTCCCCCTTGGGATCTTGCGTTGGTACTGCAGGGCCTTACCCAGAAGCCCTTTGAACCAGCTGGTAGTTGTGACATGAGATTTATCTTGTGGAAAACTATCTTTTTAGTGGCCATTACTTCTGCTAAGAGAGAATCAGAGCTTTATCCGTCAAACATCCTTACATCATTTTCCATAAAGAGAAGAATATCATTAATAACAAAGTCATCCTTTATGGCTAAGGTAGCCACAGAATCAAACATTAACCAGTCATTTCAGTTACCAGTGTTTTCCCCAACTTTTCATACAGGGGAGAGTATATTTTGCATCTCCTAGATGTTCCCAGGCAACTGCGTTTTTACCTTCACAAAACGGGTGTAGGAAATCTGATCAAGTATTTGTATCTTTTTCAACAAATCGTTCAGGTCAGGTAGTTTCAAAAATCACTTTAGCTAGATGGGTTAAGGCTGTATTTCCTTCATTTACTCACAAAAGGGATTGAATTTCCTTGACTTCCCAAAGCCCATTCCACCAGATCTGTAGCTACCTCATCTGCTTTTACTTCTAGAACCTCAATTGATGAAATTTGTGCTGCAACCATTTGGTCTAAGATTCGCACCTTTGTCTCACATTATAAATTGGACATTGTTTCTAGGAGCAGGGCATCCTTTGGCTCGAACTTACTCCAGCACATCTTTCCTTGAGGGCTATCCAGGAGTTACATAACTGGGGACTCTGACCCATCAGTGAGGAAGAATGAAAAGGGCCAACATCGGATTTAAAAGTTATGTAGTTAACCATAACTAAGCATCTGTGTTAATTTTCATTCTTCATGTCTTTCCCAGCCATCCCCTGGCCTGGTGCCTTTGAGAAGTACTTGGCAGAAATTCAGAATTTATGGGTTCTAGGTTTGAGCCTCAAACATTTTTTTGTTGTCTGCCCTGTTGCTATAATCTCTCGAGTTATAAGGCAGCAAACACGATCTGGGGAGTTAGGAAGATATGGTGAATTGTGGGAAGAGGGAAAAGCTCGAGACTCTAATCCTAAAGTCTGGGAAAAGGGGCCAAGTTGGATTTGTTGTGGGATCTGAGACACATCAGTGAGGAAGAATGATAATGGACAACACATATGCTTAGTTATGGTAAGTACATAACTTTTACATTTAAGTGAGTCTCTTGTGACATTATTATGTATGCTTAGCAACTATATTAACAAAATGATTATAACTACAGACATGCAAAGTGCAAAAAGGAAATCTGAAGTAGGAACTTCATTTGTCAGCAACCTTTGGGATACGGATCCGATCTCGGATCCGAGCCGGCAACTTTTACCACAGCATAGATCCGAGCTCCTAGCTCCTCCCTTTACCCATAATCCCCTGCCAACCCTGACTGACCTCAGATCTAGTTTGCCGCGCTTCAAGCCTACAAGCTGGATTTCGAACTCCTGGTAGTTCAGTGAATTTTGTGAGAAAAACTTGACTTTTTTTAGTACTTTCTCTTGTGTGAGTGTGTAAGACTGTTCAGGTTCCCTCTTTTATATCTTTTTTGTAGAATTTTTTCCTCACTACCCTCGCTGGTTCGTAGTGTGTGTTTGTGGTGTGTATAGGGGCCTAGTGAGTGTGTTTTCGGTACAACAATATCAGAGGCCCCTAAATCCATCTTTTCAAAATGCACCGAGTGTGGCCATAAGCTTTCACCGGCGGGTGGCCACACCTGTTGCGTTAGGTGCCTTGGGGTTGAACACCTCTCTTCGGGATGCGTGATTTGTGCAGCGTTCAACCCCAGGGCACTTAAGGACCGGAGGTCGAAGCTGATCCTGGCGGGCCTTTTGCCCCCGGACTTGGCTCCAGCCTCCGGTTCTTCGGTGGCCGCTACCCAGCCCTCGGTGGTAGCCACCCCTGTCTCCCTCCCTCCGGTCGGGACTCAACCTCTCGTTTCGGCTCCGGAGGAGAGGGAGGCCGGAAAAAACAAAAGGAAGGAGAAGCACCATAAGCGGCGGGCCGAGGACTCTTCCTCGGCCCCGCCCGCCAAGCGGGGGTTGATCAGGGGGTATCAACAAAAGAGGAGGATAAGCATAAAGGAGATCCAGGGGCCAACTGTGGACTAGAGCATCCCTTGGTGACCCCCTTTGGGGGATCAGAGCAAAATACTTGTTGCACTTGTAGTTCAGGGGAGAGGCAGAGAGATCGCGGCAAGGTTGGCCTCAACGGCTGAAAATCCTGTTTACTACTGACTGGTTGAAGGACCACTCATGAGGAATCAGAATGCACCTGGCTGAGTCTTTCTGCTAGGATGCTGGTTTCCCCCGGAACGTGCGCTGCAATTAAACAGTCTGAAGATACTGCCCATTCCCAAACTCACATGGCCACTCTGCACAACAGGTAGGAACGAGTTTCTCCTTGTTTGTTGATGTATCAGACTACTAACATGTCTGTGTGAAGGGCGTCTTCATCCAGGGTTTCTGGATCACCTCCTCCTCGGCTCCGGTCCCCTTGTTTTTCACTGGGACCTGGGGACGAGGCGACCTGGTCCCCGTCGAGGTCATCGAGGCGACACTCTAGGTCTGCCTCGGTGGTCTTGTCGAGGTCCGTCTTCAGTATGTCAGATGCAGACATGGACCGGATGATGAGGAGGTTCATCCAGGCCCAGCTGCAGATGGGAGTGCTCTTTCCTCCCCCCCCCTCCCTCCAGGGGGGAGCTCGACCCCATTTTTGCTCCAATTGCTCCTTCTCCGTCCCGCTTCCCGGGTTCGGAGCATTCGGAGCCGAGCCGTGTCAGATCCGGGGGTGGGTCGGAGCCGACAGTACTGGTTACTTCGGCTCTGACTGGTCCCTCGAGTTTGTCGGATCCGACCTCTCGGGAGCCGTGGGGTGAGCTTCGGATCCGAGGGACTTTGTGTGACTTTGGCTCCGTCCCGGTCAGATCCGAGGGTCTTGGCCCCGGATCCGGTCCCCGCTTCAGATCCGAGTGGGAGCCGACTCTCTGAGCCTATCGAGAGTAGCTCCCCCTCGGCTTTTGCGGTGGTGGAGAGGGCACTGTTGAGTGCATCAGGACGTCCGGTCCTGGCTTCGGCTCCCCCATGCACTCCCTCTCAGCTGGTCCGGGCTCCCATCACCCGGCCTTCGGGACAGCCTGCTTCAGCATCTCTGGGTGTTCCTTTGGAACTTGATATTGCTGGTGAGTCTTCCTCGGACAGCCCCCCCCGAGGAGGTCCCTCACAAAGCCAAGTGTAAGAGGAGGCACGTGGACTCACCTGAGTCCCTTACCGAAGATACGGACTTAGATGAAGGGGAAGGCTCCCCAAGGTCACCCCCCGAGGATGTCTCCTTTGGAGACATCATGGAAATGCTCAGGATTAGGGGTGGGTGGTCTGCCCCCAAGGCTTCCTCCGATGAGTCCGTATTCCTGGAGGCGTTCGAAGCAGGGCCATCTAACTCTTGGGTGTCCCCTCCCACCAGGACTTAGACGGAGCCGGACACTGTAGAGCCAGTCCCCAAGTGCCCGGATAGAATACTGAGTCCCCCTGCTGAAAGAACCCACTGGAGCAGAGGTCCACCCATGGATGCCATGTTAGTGGTGGTAGCCACCAAGAGAGAGCTGGCTCAGGAGAGCTCTGCGGTCCACCCGCCAAGGACCCTCGAGCGATGGACCGCTTGGGGAAGCGGGTCTTTAGTTCAGCAACCTTCTCCATGAGAGCGCACGTCATCCGGATGCAGCGAGATCCAATAAAAGAATACGCTGCATCCCCCCCAAAGTCCATGTCGGAAGGAGACAAGCAACTGTACTCCTCCCGAATGTCTACTCTACGTTCAGTTTCCAATACCTCTCTGTGGCTCTTGTCACACGCCACTGAAGGAGCCATTAGAGCTGGCGGAGCTGGCCTGGTAATTAGGCGCCAGGCCTGGCTCCGACACTGTGACTTCTCGGAACCCTTTAAGGCGTCATTCGCGAATGTCCCCTTTGATGGTTCTGAACCGTTCGTGACACTTTAGTCCAGAGCGAGAAAGACGGGAAGACGTCTGCCGTCAGAGTCTGCTTCTCTGCTCCCCAGAGGTCCTTTTCCAAGAACCAAAAGGGTCAGAAGAAGATGTGGTTCCGAAAATGGAATCAGTCCCAGTCTGCTCCGGACAACCAGTCCTCTCGTGGCAGAGGAGGACAGGGAGGACGCCGCCCAAGAGGCAGAGCGGGGTCCCAGAAATTTTGGGTCCAGAGAACCTTTCTCTGAGAGGCCCACGCAGAACCCCTGAGGGGTTGCCCAGCTTCTCCACTCTGGAGGCAGTCGGGGGGCGTCTTTCGAAGCACCTAGCAATGTGGGAGTCAATAACAACAGATCGCTGGGTGCTTCGCATCATATCCAGAGGTTACCAAATTCCCTTTATTGTAGCCCCCAAAACCAAAAGCCTCCCCGACGTACCACCCAATCAAAGGGAGGCAGCTGCTACAGAAATTCAGCAGCTTTTGCAAAAAAGAGCCATCCAACCTGTTCCCCCAGATCAATTCGGATCAAGGTTTTACTCCAGGTTCTTTCTGGTGACAAAAAAAAGACGGGAGACTTGAGATCCATTCTCTATCTCTCTCTCCTGAACCTGGCAGTACCCAAAGAAAAGTTCCGAATGGTCACCTTACAATCTATTCTCCCCCTATTACGGGAGAACAACTGGATGTGCTCGATAGACCCCAAGGATGCGTACTACCACATTCTAGTGGACAGATGCTCCAGGAGGCTCCTTCGCTTCCGGCTGGGAAGCAGTCACTTTCAGTTCAGGGCCCTTCCCTTCGGTCTCACCTCAGCCCCCAGGGTGTTCAACAAAGTCTTGGCAGTCATAGCGGCCCACCTGAGGCTTCAGGGAATTCAGGTTTTTCCGTACCCGGACGACTGGCTCCTCATCGCCCCAACAAGGCATCTACTCTCTTCAGGCAGAGATTATTTCCTCAACCTTGCTCCACGTCTAGGGTTGACTATCAACATGACCAAATCCTCTCTGGTCCCTACACAAGGTAATAGATTTCATAGGGGCGAGATTGGATTCCAGAATAATGCTTGCCTTCCTGACTCCCGATCGGCTTCAGAACCTGAGGTTGCATGTCCAGGCCATTCTCAGACTTCCTGCTCCACAGGCGGAATTGATCCTGAGGGCTCTAGGGTTCATGGCGGCAGCTATTCCTCTACTGCCCCTAGCCCGCCTAAATATGAGGGTTCTGCAGTGGACCTTCCAAGTACAATGGTCCCTGTCTCGCAACCCCCTGTCCCATCCTGTTCCCCTAAGCAGGGTTTGCAGAGGGTCGCTCATGCGGTGGCTCCAGTCCCAGAGTCTCCACATGGGACGACCATTCTCAATGCCTTCCCCTGTCGCCACAGTGCCCATGGACGCCTCTCGCCTGGGGTGGGGGGGCACTATTCAGGCAGAACGGTCCAAGGCACGTGGAACGACAGAGAACTCTTTGCATATCAATGTCCTAGAGATGAGGGTGGTGCTTTTGACGTTGCAGGCACTTCATAGCCTTCTTCCGATTGGGACGATTGCAGTACAAACGGACAACATGTCGGTTGTCTGGTACATCAACAAACAGGGGGGAACCAGGTCTTATCCTCTTTGTCGTGAGGCCATGAGAGTGTGGGAATGGGCGATTTCTACCAACCGCTTTCTTATTGCAACGCACATTCCGGGACGGTCCAACATCCTAGCAGACAGGCTCAGTCGTTCAATTCCGACTCCGTACGAATGGTCTCTCAATCCTCTAGTAGCGAAACAAGTATTTGCCCAATGGGGGCAACCCTGTTGCGATCTTTTTGCCTCTCCTTCAAATACCAAATGCAACGGTTACTTCCCTCTAATCCCCCCTCAGGGGGAGTCCCCGAGAGACTCTCTAGTACATGCTTGGCCTCCCGGTCTCCTTTACGCTTACCCTCCATTGCCCATGATGCTGAAACTCTTACAGAAAGCCAGTCGGCTGGGGAGCAAAATGATCCTCATTGCTCCATTCTGGCCTCGTCAAACATGGTTCCCCGTACCTGTGGTCTCACCTGATTCATCCACCATGGATTCTGGATCCACTCCCGGATCTCATTACTCACCCTCTGGGTCTTCCGGCCCCCAACCTGGTCAACCTCAAGCTGACTGCTTGGTTGCTCCAGTTCCACTCCTGATAAGGACTCCCGGAATCTCCTCACCAGTCAAAGCCATCCTAGTAGCAGCACATAAACCTTCCACCAGAAGAGTCTATCGAAGTAAGTGGAAACGTTTCTCCATCTGGGCGGAGCACCATCACTTGGATCCTTTCACGGCGCCTCTCACGTCGGTTTTGGATTTCCTAACTACCCTTTTTCATCAAGGGGCTAGCTGCTCAACAGTCAAGGTACAACTAGCAGCGATTTTGCATTATCATGTAGGGCATGAATCGGGCTCTCTAATTACTTCCAAGCTTTGTAAAGCTTTCCTCAAGGGTACCTTCCTTCTCAGACCTCCGGTCAGGGAGGTAGTACCCCCATGGGATTTGTCTTTGGTTCTCCAAGCCTTGACTAGCCCCCCTTTCGAGTCAGCGGCTACGGTTGATCTTAAATACCTCTCTTGGAAGACGGCCTTCTTGGTGGCCATTACTTCAGCTAAAAGGGTCTCTGAACTTCAGGCTCTATGTGTTAAACTGCCGTATTTAGCCTTCCATCCAGATAGAGTTTACCTCAGGATCAATCCATCCTTTCTGCCTAAGGTATCTTCAGAAGCTAATGTTAATCAATCTATTAATCTTCCCGTGTTCTTTCCCAATTACCAGAACAAAGGAGAGTACAAACTGCATTCCTTGGATGTGCGCAGACAATTACTTTTTTATATTCATCGGACTGCTGGTCATAGGCAATCTAACTAGTTGTTTGTCTCCTTTGCCAAAACAAGTTTAGGCAAGTCAATTTCTAAAGTTACACTATCACGGAGGATAGCTAGTTGTATCCTCTTAGCGTATCAGAGTTCGGGAAGGCCTGCACCTCAGGGAGTCCGAGCTCATTCTACTAGGGCCGTCGCTACTTCGGCGGCTTTTAAATCTAGGGTTCCCTTAGATGATATTTGTTCTGCAGCCACTTGGGCCTCATCTCATACCTTTTTCAGCCATTACAAACTGGATGTGGTCTCCAGAGGTAGGGCATCCTTTGGCTCTGCAGTACTCCGGAATGTTCTTCCATGAAGGCCACCCATGATTCAGGTAGCTGGGGACTCTGTCCCAAAGGTTGCTGACAAATGAAGATGTCCTTCATGGATGCATCTGCAGTCATAACAAGTGGGTTGTCCTGTCGTCAGGCAGCCCTGCAGTCGGCCGGATTCCAAAGTCCGGGTCCCTCTGTTGGTCTTAAAGCATCAGCTCAGTCTTTCTTCTGTTGGTCGGTCGGATCCAGAGATTACTTCACCGAATACTACTAAGACTTCTAAAGCTAAGTACCCTGGGGACTCTTTCTGAAAAAGTTAACAATTGTTTAACCTGGGAAACAAATACCTCATAAAGATTTCCACTCATACTGTCTGCCTTGTTTAGGCCCAGCCCGCAGCCTGGAACAGTTTTTCGGTACTGATTTTGGTAAAGCAAACAAAACTGCTCAAAGTACAGCTGAACCTATTCTAACAACTGAGGCCCCTGCTACAACTCTTGAATCGACCTCAGAAATTTTACCCACTCGGTGGTTGACTTATCAGACACCATCCCTTGGATGTCTCTACCCCAGCACGTGTGCTGCTAGGCCTCCAGCTGCCATGTCCATTAAGGCCTTCGCCAGGGCTAAAGCAGCCAAGACTACTAAATCAGTGCCTGTTAAACCCCCACATCCAGGCCCTCTTCTAGTTCTCAAATGCTTTCTTTGGCAGAAGATTTAATTTCCTTAATTAGAGGATCTCAACCTCACCCAGACAGGGCCTCTCAGCCCCTGAGAAGAGACCTAGGGCAGAGCCCCTGAGCCAGTTTCTACTGATGATTCTGCTGATGAATCGACATAACTGATCAGCCTGAGGCTCCCTTCTCCAATTTTGAAGATTCGGATGCTGAAGAATCCATTCCAGCTGCTTCCCCACCTGAAGAATTGGAAACCTTGCATGCCATGCGAGAACAGTTCCAATGGCAGCAACAGGATTTTCAGACTCCAGAAAAAGACTTAGGACCTTTCTGCACCTCCCACAGCACAGGCCCTTAGCTATACCTCCTGTTCTCTCTGTTCAATGATGTTTGCTCCGCTCCAGATTCTTTACCCCAGCCCCTGCCAAAACAGACAGATTTTACAGGGTACCAGATACTCATCACCACCTTTACAAGGCCCCACTTGCAGACCCAGAAACTATATCCCAGGGTCCCAAGGCGCGACCACAGCTAAAAACCTATTCCTTCTGAAAGGGAAGCAAGGTCACTAGACAGATGGGGTAAAGGTCTACACTTCAGCTACTCTCTCAGCTAGAGCTTTAAACTGTCAGTTTCACATGATACAATACCAAGAGTTTATGCTTGATCAGTTAACTAAAAACTAACCACTGATGAATCTCTTGATAAGAAATATGTATTAGAGATGGTAAATAACATACAACAGGTTAGCAACCATTCCTTAAAATGTGGCTATGATGCACTGGAGGCTTCATTTAGATCAGCCATGACAGGCACAGTGATAAGAAGGCATGCATGGCTAAGAACAAGCTTTACGGATCATGTTAAAGCTAAGTTGCTAGATGCTCCTATGGACAAGACAAGTCTGTTTGGTACACCTGCCCAGCAGGTTATGAAGAAAATGGAAGAAAAGGCAAAATCTGTTCAAACTGTTAAAGATTTCTTGCAGGTTCAACCCCCAAGGTTTAGCAGGAACTGGAATTGGTCCTTTCCTGACTCCACAAAATTTCAAAGGGGTAGAAATAGACGTTCCAGAGGCAGAAACCAATCCAGAGGAGGTGCCTACAGAGAACAACAGAGGCACAGACACAGCCACTGCCACTACATCAGCACAACCGCAGTGACTTAATTCGCCTACCAGGGAACAAATAGCAGCCCCTCTAGGCGGAAAGTTAACCTTATTTTCAAAGAACTGGCACTACATAACAAAAGACAAGTGGATTTTACAAACCATAGATCAAGGTTACCGGTTTCACTTCCACACTTTACCAGTCAAAAGAGGAATGCCAAATCTACCTCCAAATCAAAAAACAGAGGCTCTACGCCAGATAATGGAGTTAGCAAACATGAGAGCTGTGGAAAGAGTGCCAACAGCAGAACAAGGAAAGGGTTCTACTCCAGACTATTCCTAGTTCCAAGAAAGGAAAAAGTTGGAGACCAATTCTCGACCTGTCCACCTTAAATACATACATCATTGTCCCAAAATTCAAAATGCTGACCCTACAGCAACTTCTTCCCATGCTGGGCAAGGAGTCTTGGCTGGTAACTCTAGATCTCAAGGAGGCATACCTGCACGTCCCCATTCGACCAATCTGAAGATACCTCAGATTTCTTGCAGGATCAGAGCACTATCAATTCTCAGCATTGCCCTTTGGCTTATCTACTAGTATTCACAAAATGCCTGGCATCAGTAATCATTGCAGACTACAGAATTCAAATTTACCCATACCTGGACGACTGCCTGCTACAAGGGGACAACAAAAGCAAGCTGACAACAGATTTACAAAGGGTCATTTACTTGCTACAAGGACTGGGATACACAGTCAATTTACAAAAGTCAAGACTGATACCATCCCAAACAAGGACTTTCTTATTGGACACAGTACAACAAATGGCATTCCTGACTACAGAAAAACAAAAGAACTTCCTCTTTACTTCTTGGCACTAACAAAACTGAACAAGTTAACAGCAAGAAAAGTTCTACAGGCCTTGGGCTTCATGGCATCATGCATAATCTTGGTCCCATTTGCCAGACTACATATGAGAAACTACAGTGGTACCTAAAGAATTTATGGTCCCAACACAGACACAGTCTAGAAACAGAAATCCCACTAATTCCATGCTTAAAACAGGAGTTCCTATGGTGGGCTCAGGCATGCCAGTCAAACCCAGGCCTACCCTTTCGCAGATGTCAACCAAGCCAGACCATCACAACAGACGCTTCAGACCTAGGATGGGGCCCACATGCTGGACAAATGCGTGCAAGGATTGTGGACACAGGATCAACTTCACCTGCACATCAATCTAAAAGAAATGCTGGCAGTAAAACTGGCAATCCAAAAGTTCAAACCATTTCTCAAAGAGGGCCAGTTGATGATAAGGACAGACAACACCACAGTCATGTGGTACATCAACAAACAGGAGGCACTCATTCATACCCCTATGCAGAATGACCTTGGAGCTGTGGACCCTGGCACTCAGCTACAACATTCAGTTACAGGCAATATTTGTACCAGGGAAAGACAATACTCTGGCAGACATATTAAGCAGAACCACATGGAAGCTGCACCCGGACATCTTCAAGACCATCTCAAGAAATGGGGAATGCCACAGATAGACCTATTTGCATCACCTCTCAATTACCAGCTCAAAAATTCTGCACAAGGACATTCCACCCACTAGCATGGAAAGTGGACTCACTCTCCTTCAACTGGAAAGGCCTAACAGCATATGCATTCCCACCTCTTCCTTTGATACACAAGGTACTGCTAAAAATAAGGGAAGGGATAATCCTGATAGCTCCAAACTGGCCAAGACAACACTGGTACCCACTACTGAAGAGCATGTCTCGAACAATATGTGGCCAATACCACTGATGCCTTTGATGTTAACTCAGAACAACTACAGCATCATACATCCAAACCTAAAACGCTGCAACTGACTGCATGGAACATCACATAGCAGCAGCTAATCCAGAACTTTCCCAAAGAGTTAAGGACATTATTCTTGAAGAGACCTTCAACAAGAAGGAACTATGCTGGAAAATGGAAAAGGTTTGTCATTTGGAGTGAAAAGATGTGTCAAACATAGATATGCCTAACATTCTGGAGTATCTGGCGAACTTCTTCATTCAGGCCTGTCCTACTCCTCCATCAAGATACATGCATCAGCTATTTCAGCAGAATACAGCTTTGATCCACCTGTTTTTTTGCTCAGGCAGTTCCTCAGAGGAATCAAGAATGTAAAACCTCCAAGGAAACCACCATTACCAGCTTGGGATTTAAACTTTGTGCTAGAAAAGTTGACACTATCACCCTTTGAACCAGCAGCAACAGCAGACCTACAACACCTGTCATGGAAAACTGCTTTCCTACTGGCAATTACTTCAGCAAGGAGGGTTTCAGAACTACAGGCCTTAATGGCAGTGCAACCCTTCCTAATCTTCCACCAAGATAGAGTGTCCTTGAGGACTAATCCTACATTTATGCCCAAGGTGGTATCCAGAGTGTCTTTAAACCAGGCAATCCACCTACCTACCTTCTTTCCCAACCCACAAAACAGAGGACAGCTACGCTACTACTTGGACAGAACAAAATAGCAGAAAGACTGACCAACTCTTTGTAGCCTATGCAACAGGAAGGGAAGGAAAAGCTATTTCAAACAGACAATCTCCAAATGGATAGGAAATTGCATACGATACTGTTACTCCTTCCATGGAAAACCAATTCCACAGAACATAAGACCTCATTCTACAAGGGCAACAGCCACTACCACAGCCTTCGTGGCAACCAAAGACATTATTGAGGCGGCTACTTGGACCTCCGTGCATACATTTGCCAAGCATTATAATTTGCCTCTTTATTCCAGATCCCGAGCAGGGTTTGCCACTGCTGTACTGCAAGGGATCCTAAACACACCATAATCTACTTTTTTCCTCCTCCCTAGTTGGCTATGGTATTCTACCCACTTGTTATGACTGCAGATGCATCCATGAAGGACATAGTACAGTTTTGTACCTACCATAAATGTAGATGTCCGAACTGGATAGCATCTGCAGTCACCTCCTTCCCTCTGTGGTACTCCTAGGGTGTTTACCCTCCTAATAGCTAGCTTTTGTCTTTATGGTGTATTTGTTTGTACATATATGCTTATTGCTGTGTTTACCTCTATCTATTTGGAAACATTGGCATCTATCCAAATTTTTAGCCTGCAAGAGGGCTACTGGCATCTGGGGCAAGAAACACTGAGGAAAATGGCGTCGGCTGATGCTTTTATACCCGAAGACCAACAGAGATGAGACTTTGGAATCCGACGACAGGCTGCCTGACGACAGGACAACCCACTTGTTATGACTGCAGATGCTATCCAGTTCGGACATCTACATTTATGGTAGGTACAAAACTGTACTTTCCTACTTCAGATTAAGAAGTTATGTACTCACCATAACGTTCCATCTGAGTAGTTATCTTCATTTGTCTGCAACCACCCCCCCTCCTTCCCCCTGACCTATAGGATCTGTCTTGGATAAGCCCCTTCCGGGGCACAATAACAATGCTTATATCGGGCAAACTTGATCTGAGGTCAGTCAGGGTTGGCAGGGGATTATGGGTGAAGGGAGGAGCTAGGATCTATGCGATGGTAAAAGTTGCTGGCTCGGACCCGAGATCAGATCCGTATCGCAAAGGTTGCAGACAAATGAAGATACCTACTCAGATGGAACGTTATGGTGAGTACATCACCTCTTATTTCTCTAGACCTTTCTGTCTAATTTTATTTTTTTTGCATCTCCGCAGATTCAAGCTGATGACTCTTCTACCGGCCCTGATTTGGCTCACTTGTTCTGAGCTCACAGGACCAGAGGGGGCCGTCCGACCCATTCATTCTTGCCAAACTCCTAAATTAATTTGTTTTCTTCCATAATGTTAACATTTGTACCTGTTCTAATTATTTTGTCATTCCTTGTCATGCTGTTGTCATTTGACTGTGCCAACTTAAACTGTAACTTGGCAATTTCCTGCTGTCACAAGGATAAACTGCAAAAATGTTTGTTCCCTCTGGGATGGTGTTACTTTTCACAACCCCTCCATTATATAATTAGTATTTTTTGTGCATTTAATATCACAAACTTAAGTAATTAGTAGAAATGAAAAAAAACTTTTATTTATTTTACATTTGTTAACCAGGCTAGTCTAACTGGATATATTTCCATTTTCAGTAGAGGCCCGGGGAGAAAAGCTCCAAAAGTAGCGCAAAAAATATCATATAAAGTTATATAACAAAGAAAGTAGAAAGGAAATTAAAATACAAAAAAGGGAATCTTAATGAGAAGTACTTACACTAAGAAGGATTAATATAAAGGATAATATAATTCATTTTACAGCATGATATCTGAGGTAATCTAAAGTTCTTTGATAGATTAAATAAATACTGGATGTTATATTAATCTTACTAGTGACAGTTTCTGCTTACAGAGAGGTAAGCAGTATAAAATTAGTTAACAAGAGGCAGTGTGGAGATAGAAGTAGGGAAGGCTGAAAATTAGTCAGGGTTACTGCAAGGGCATAACCAGTGTGTTTTAAGATGTCTTTTGAGCTTTTGCTTAAATAGTGACAGTGAAGGTAGTAGAGTTAGATCAGTTGGTAGAAGGTTCCAGTTTTTTCCAGCAGTGTTGGAGAAAAGGGAGTCACCTGCCAAGTTATTGGACTTGCTTATGCTAACAAGCAGTTTGCTAGAAGAGTGTAGGGAATTGAGATTATTATAGGGGGTAATAAGGTTAGAGAGTATAGGAATATTGTTTGGTTGGTAAAAGATCTTATGGGCAATAGTAAGTTGGGAAAATATCAGAATGTTTTGTAGTTGAAGCCAATCTAGCTGCTTTAGATTCTGACAGTGGTGAGTGCGAAATGCATTACTAGTGGCAAATCTGGCAGTGTTGTTGTAGAAGTTGGCTAGTTTGAGAAGATTATTTTTTTTTTAGGTTAGTATATATAGGTGAGGCGTAAAGAAGAGTTGAGATTAAATTGGAGTGGGCAATAGTGGTTCTAACTGTTGGAGTTGAGAAAGGTTTGATTCTATATAAGGAGCCCATTTTTCGGTTTACTGTTTGTATGGTGTTATTTATATGGCTATCGAAGTTGAGATTATTGTCTGTTGTGACTCCTAACAGTTTGGTGGTAGAGTTGAGGGATATAAGGGTGCCGTTGTTGGATTTGACTGAGAAATCTATAGGGGAGGACTTACTGGTAGGTGTAAAGAGTAAGAACTTAGTTTTTTTGGCGTTCAAAAGGAGGTAGCGTTTCAAGAACCAAGCCTCTACTGAGTTGAATACCTTCTGAGTCGGTGAATGTAGTTCTGAAGTGGAGTTGGCAGAACATATGAGCGTAGAATTATCGGGATATTGTATGCAGGTGGCTTGAGGGATTGCTACATGAAGGTCATTGATGAATAATGAGAAAAGAGGTCCTAGAATGGAGCCCCGAGGGACTCCAAGGGTGACTGGCAGGTGGGATGATAGTTTGCTCTCCCAGAGAACTGCCTGTTGCCTATTGTTGAGGTAAGACTTAAACCATAGAACAGCTTGTGTGTCTAGAGAAAGAGATTAAAGTGTATTTATAAACAGGGGGTGGTTTACCATGTCAGAAGCTTTTGAAAGATCGATGAGTGCAGAAGAGAGGATGTTGTTATTATGGTTTCTATTGATGGACTCTGTGAAAGATAGGACAGCGGTGGTGGTACTATGAAATGGCCTAAAGCCATGCTGACAGTTAGCCAGTATGTTGTGTTTAGTTAAGTGGTCTAATAGCTGATGGTGAATGCATTTTTCCATAACTTTTACTAAGGGTGATAGTAGAGCTATAGGCCTGTAGTTGGAGTAATCTTTAGATTTACTACCTTTATGTAGGGGGATAATGTGAGAGATTTTCCAGATGTCTGAGATGGTTCCCTCATTAATGGTTCTGTTTATAAGGATGGATATAGGAAAGGCAACTTCTTTGGCTGCTTTTTGCAAGTATTCAGAAGGTAACTGGTCTGCTGAAGGAGTACAAGGCTTAAGTTTTAGGATAATTTTGTAGATGTGAGTGGTAGCGATAGGTTGAAGTTGGAATGCTGGTAGGGAGACTTGTGTTGTCAGTGGAAAGCTGACTGGCTAGAGATTGTATGGTCTCTGTGAAGTAGGTGTTGAAGGTGTTGGCAGTGTGATGTGGGGCATTGTGATCAGTGCCTAGATGGGATGGTGTACTAGAGTGGCCAGGGTGAAGGAGTCTATTTATGCTAGTCCAAAATTTCTGTGGATTATTTTGGTGCGTTTGCTATAGTTTACAATAGTAGTTCTTTTTGTCAGTGAGTATTGCTTTTTTTTTGTTATATTTCTCAACTGTCTAAAAGTTTGTTGTTCAGGGGTGGTTTGGTTCTGGTTGCTCTCCACTTAGCCCAAGATTTGTTCCTAAGTAGAATTTTCTGTCTGGTTTCTTTTGAAAGCCAGTGGGCTGGTTTGGACTTCATTGTAATAGATCATTTAGATGCATGCTCATCGAGAATTGCTAAAAATTTAGAGTTAAAATATTTAACAGCCTCTTCAAGTGGGAGAATTTTTAGCGGATTCCAGTCACATGCATTTAGTTCATTTTGGAATAGTACAAGGTTAAAGTGTTTCTTGGTTCATGAGATCCTGTAAGTAGGGGTGTTAGAAATATCATTCTTTTGCCTTATAATGCAAGTCCAAGTATGATCACTTACATCATCAGGTAAGGTTCCTACATTATATGTTTGTGGTTGTTAATAAGTATCCAGTCTTAGGTGCACTCTTTTTTGGTTGGTTTGTTAATTCTGGTTGTGGAGGTGATTGTTTGACTAAAGCCATGAAGATTAGTATGGGAGGAAGGGTTTTTAGAATTGACAGTTTTCCAGTCAGTATTGAAGTTACCTAGTATAATTGTTTCTTGTGGGTAAGTTGAGGACACCCAGCTTAGAATATCTTCTATTATATTGCTGCTATTGCCGGGGGTAGGTAGATACAGATGATGTTAAAGGATTTGCTAGGGTTGAGTTGAAGTCTGGAGATGAGGACTTCAGCCTTACTGTCCTGAGGTGGGTCATAAGTTATAGAGGAGATCTGTAGCCCATTTTTAAATAGAAATGCTACTCCCCCACCCTTACATTTTATGCGGTCTTGTCTCAATATGTTATAGCCTGGGGGGATTATTTTGTTATCCTTAGTTCCAGGTTTTAACCAAGTTTCAGTAAGGCAAAAGATGTCAAAGGAATGAATATCAAGGAGGGCATAGAAATGGGCATCTTTGTTGTTAATACTGCTGATATTGAGATGCCCTATTAGTAAAGATTTGGAGAGTCTGTTATGGGTTGGAAGGGTTGAGGTTGTGGTGCAGTGAATATTTACTGTGGAGGCATTGGTTGGGCCGGGGTTTGGGTGGATGTCACCATCTTTTAAGGTGGGGTTCTTTAGCCTAGAAACTGGGTTTTATATAAATATATATATATATATATATATATATATATATATATATATATATATATATATATATATATATATCTATATATATATATCCTTACCAAGAGGTTATCTTACTTTGTGTGTGAGTCGATGGAACTTGGCTAGCAGGTAGTAGAGGTAATGTTTATGTGAATATGGGTGAGGGTAATATTGTGAATGACTGTTTGTTTTAGAGAGTAGTTAAGGTGGTAGTAATTCACATTTTCAAAACCGGTTAGGAGATAGGGTGAGGTAGGTATAAGTATGGCTATGAGTATTAAGTTGGTTAGGATAACTTTAGTTGTAATCTGCATTTTGTTATGGTTAGCTATACAAATACAATGGCAGTTAGACTGGGATAAGATAATAAAAGAAATATTAAGTGTGGGAGATACTTTAAGGAGAGGGAACTGGTAATGGTGTAAGATATGGAAAAGCACTTTAAGTAGAGACACTTGAGAGAGTTGGAAGAGGAGAGGTGTAGCTAAGTGGAGTAGGTGGTTGGAGAATTTGATTGGTAGGATGGGAGAGGGGGTGTGGTTTAGGAAGTGTAAGTTAAGGGCCACTGGGGGTGGGTGAGAATTGGGGGTAGGGTAGGGGAGTGGAGTGATCCCACAGGGCGAACGGAGCGGGTTCAAGCTAAGAAGACAGGCTTAGAGGGAAAATAATCTGTAAGTTGGGAGATAAGTCCAGTGTATCTAGGAGGTCAGGGACTAAAATAGCAGAGGGAAAGGAGAGCTGACTTATGGTGGTTTCAGAGGCAAAGCAATTGGGTACATGGAGTATCAGAGGCAAGAAGGAGACAAAACTTAAAATTTATGCATGCAATATACTGTTGAAGAAAAATTCAGTCCTTCACAAGTTACACGCTTTATTTAAAAAAAAAAAAACTACAGCTTTTGTACACCTTTACATTATAAACTTGTTTTTTTATCTTACAGTTGATGTTCTTACATCCTTAGTTTCTAGGATATTCACAAGTTACTTATTGCATCACTGTCTGGGTCATAGCAGACTCTCTTGTGGTATTTCCTGCATATTTCTCTGGTTCTCCAACATCCCCCTTTGTGACTGGTCAAAGATTGTTCAGCTCATTCTGTTCCGTGTTGTGGATTTTCCACATACTTTTCTCTTTTTTGACAAGTCTTCTATGGCTTGTTTCGCATCCCAGTATGTGTTCATGCTTTATGGAAAATGCACTTTAAATATTGCTGGGTATACTAATATTTCCCCTGCATTTGCTAATGGATGGAAAAAACATGTTTCAATTCTGTCTAGTAATTGCGAAATAGTTATCAGCAAAAACATGTCTCTTCTATTCTGAGGGCAACCCCTTTCTTCCATAATTTTGAAAGGATTACTTGTTTCTGCTTAAAAGACTTGTATTGTGGGTCTCAGCTGATGCTTTGACTGCATTTGTGGATTGTACACTTTGCTGTTTGTTAACAAATCATGACATGGCATACTAGTCCATTTGCTTATGAATACTAATAAATTATTTACATTTCCTTCCAGTGATTTAGGAATGGCCATGAACCTGATGTTTTTCCTCTGAATACATCTTCTGTTAATTTCAACAGTACCTCTTCTTGTATCACTTTTTATGCAGTTTACTTTTTTCTAATTTCCTTCCCCATTTTTTAGTGTCTTGAGTTCATCTTGAGTGCCTTGGTTATAAGGCAGCTTCTAGTTCTTTAAAGTTATGTATTCTGTGGGAGTTGCACTCTGAAATATTCAAGATAAGTGAATTTAGTTTATTTTTCTTCTAGTGTTGAACTCTCCCATCTCTTCAGAGCTCTTCGGTCTTACTGATGATACTTCAGGATTCAATTTTTTCAGTCCATCTTATCTACTGTATGGGTCCACGAGGTGCATGTTTGATCCAACTCAGCAGCATCACTGCTCCAACCTTGAGCCCCTTAACAATTTCTATCCCATAATGCACATGTTCCCCCTAGTCATCTCGGATATCATATGCTGCCATACCAGTTAGACTCTGTCTCACCTCACAGCTAAGTGCTGTACCTCTTAGTGATATTAGCTAGAGTTACAAATTCTATTTTTTTCTTTGTTGAGCTACCCTGCAGGGTATTATCTGACCTTGTGTGTGTGTGTGTGTGTGTGTGTGTGTGTGTGTGTGTGTGTGTGTGTGTGTGTGTGTGTGTGTGCAGTTTTTTTTAAGAGTAGTTTAGTGTTTATTGCATAGAGATAACTTTTTGTATAGAATTATTTTCTTTACCAGTTATATTAATAGTAATGCTACTTATAATTGTGTTCATTAGAGTTTGAGTTGCGTTTTCAGTGTAGTTATATTCTTAGCATGTGCATCACATTTTACTATTATATTAATAAATGGTTGCCATTAATAGATGGATGTTTCTTACTTTTGGTACCCTGGAAGAGTGAAGCTGTGCTGAGACCAGCATTAGTAGTAGCCAGTCATGCAACTCCCTTCTTTTCATCATTCTTGACAAACTAATTCTTTATTTTTCAGTAAGTACTGCTTGATTTCTTTCTAACTTCAGAATATCTGCCTAAATACTTGATCCTTAAATTTTCAGGGTGTACATATTAGATGTTATTCATGTTTCACTGTTGCAGTCATTACATTTGGGTTATCTGCTTGCAGTAGCCCTCAGTCGGCCTGATTAACAAAGTCAGGGATATAAAACATGCAGCTGACGCCATTACATCAGTCTTTCTTGCCGTGCAGTGCCCGAAGCAGAAGCAGTTCGCAAGTGCCGGTCGGCAGACTCCTGAAATTTTCATCTTCGAGTTTCAGAACCGAAGTCTTCAACTCAAGCTAAGTACCCCGTTGGGGAAACTTTTTCATGCTCCTTTCCAATGTCAGTCAAAGTTAGTAATTGCATTACTTGTGGAAAGCAAATACCTCACAAAGATTTTCATTCGTACTGTATTCCTTGCCTAGGCCCTGACCACGACATACCTTGCTGTCAGTTTTGTGCTTTATTTAATCAGCGCACTATCCGTCATCTGTATATTTCCGCTTCTAAATATTTCGGTTCTTGGTTTAATTATCCAGAAATGTCGTCTGTTAGCTATCTGACTACTGGCATTCCGAAAAAACGCAAAGACAGAGACAGGCTGCCGAGGTCCAAAGCTGCCGACAACGCTTCTACTAAGCCAGTCGCCAGTTCGGCGGTACTCAGTGAGGCGCTTTTGCTTCTGACTCGCAGGCCTCTATTGAGACCCATTCGGAGTTTGGTATGCCACAAAATGCTTCAACTGTGGAACCTGCGAATGTCTCTACCTTGGATGGGTCCGGAGCTGCTGTACAGGCACCGGCTTCTGAGTGTGTAGTCAGGCTTACGTACTTGCATATTAAACCGACGCCTCCATCTTCATTTAGGCCAAAATCTCAAACCATGCCTAAGAAACCGATGCCCAGGCTGCATGTTCAGGCCTCTATGCCTAAAAAACAAATAAGAATGGCTGAATATCTTATAACTAATCAGGGGAAGCCAACCCCCCCTTCTAAGAGACCTAGGACTGAAGTTGTTTATGAATCTTCTCAACAGGATTCTGATTTTTCCGATTCTTCTGGTGATCTGGATTTGCCCTTACCTACTTGAGGATTCTGATGCAGAGGACTCTATTCCCTCTGCCTCCCCTCCAGAGAATTTTTCTTTTGGTGAGACCTTACAATACCCTAAGAGAGCATTTCCACTGAGAAAGCCAGGATTTCTCTGATTCAAAAAAAGAGGTTTAGGATTTTTTTACTCCTGCCTCAGCATAGGCCTTTAGCTGTAACTCCTGTACTAGACATTGTTGATGAAGCCTTTTCAGAATCTAGTTTGGCCCCTGATTCTTTGCCTCCTGCTCCCAGAAAACCTGACCGATATTACAGGGTTCTTGATTCTCACAAGTTCCTTTTTAAAAATCCTATTTGCGGATCCAGAGACTATTTCACAGAGACCCAAGGGCATTAAGGCATCTACTGCTAAAAATCCTACCCCCTCTGATAGAGACTCCAGGGCGCTGGATAGATGGGGTAAGAAAGTTTACACTTCTGCAAGCTTGGCCATTAAGGCTTTAAACTGCCAGTTTCATATGTTAAAGTATCAACAACATGTTATTGGATTGCTTAAACAGAAAATTATGTTAATTCCTGACTGCTGAAAATAAAGAATTACAGGATTTAATGCATTCTGCTGAACAGGTTGGAAAACATACTTTGCAATGTGGATTTGATTCATTAGAGGCCTCTTGCAGGGCTGCTGTTACTGGGTCTGTGCTCAGAAGGCATGCTTGGCTTAAGGAGCAAGGTTTGCCTGATCTAAATTGTTGAATGCTCCCTTATATCAGGACCGCCTGTTTGGCAACAAGGCTGTGGAAGTTCTTTAAAAGATGGAAGATAAAGCTAAATCTATGCAAACTGTTAAAGATTTCCTACATGTTCAGCCTCCTAGATTTAGTAGGCACTGGCCCTCTAAAAATTGGTCCTTTCCAGCCCCTTCCAGGTCTTCTCAAGCCAAACCCAGACACAGCAGAAACCCCAGGTTTCAGTCCCAAGGGACACACAAGACTAGGCAGTGGGGGGTTTCCGCACCCAATCCTGGGAGTAGTAAGACTCCCCACCCACTATGGAAAACTATGTCAATGACTTGCTTTTACAACTTCCAAGCACTTCCCAACTGAATGCTCCTTTAGGCGGAAAGATTGGTTTGCAGGCCAAAAACTGGGAACTCATTACCCAGGACAAATGGGTTTTAAATAGTGTCCCAAGGACACAGATTTCATTTCCACATGTTATCAACACCAAGCGGGTGGCCAGATCTACCCTCAAATCAGTGGGCAGAGGCCCAAAATCAAGTACTCTCTCTCTTACACATGGGGCTATTCAGTTGGTACCAAAAGAGGAAAAGGGACAAGATTTCTATTTGAGACTTTTCCTGGTACTCAGAAAAGGCAATACATGGCGTCTTATCCTGGGCCTTTCTATTCTAAACACCTTTCTGGTGATTCCAAAATTCAAAATGCTGATTCATCACCAGCTGCTTCCTATGCTAGGCAAGGATGCATGGTTGGCAACACTAGACTTAAAAGGAGCATACCTGCACATCCCTATCAGGGAGTCTTGCAGAAGATACCTATGCTTCAAAGCAGTCTGAATGCACAATCAGTTCTCTGCACTGCCCTTTGGCTTATCTACTGTGCCCAGGGTATTAACAAAGTGCCTAACTCCAGTCATTGAATTTTGCAGGCAAAGAAATTTTCAAATATACCCATACCTGGACGATTACTGACTTGTCTGGGGTTCACCATAAATGAAAAGAAATCCCACCTGGTACCCTGCCGACAGATTATATTCCTGGGAGCAAGCTTGAATACAACTTCCCAGATGGCTTTCCTCATGCCAGAGAAATGGATTCATTTGGCAACTTACTTCAAACAAGTGGCCACAAAAACCCAGCTGTCTGCCCGGCAAATACTGCAAGCCTTGGGGTTCAAGGCCACCTGCATTCTTCCAATTCCATATGCAAGGATTCATATGAGGAAACTACAGTGGTATCTCAAAAGCCTATGGTGTCAACATTCACAAGATCTAGAAGCAAGGATTCCTATCATACCTTGCCTACACCTAGAGTTCCTTTGGTGGGCAGAGGCCTGCCACCAAAACAAGGGACTATCATTCACATTACCCCCTGCCGCCCAAATCTTAACAGACGCATCAGACTATGCATGGTGGGCTCACCTGGCAGGGAAGTGCATTCAGGGCAAATGGAACCCATGTCAAATGCACCTGCACATAAATCAAAAGGAAATGTTAGCTGTACAGAATGCTCTGACACCCTTCAAGGGCCACATTCTTCCAGGACAACTAATGGTAAAGACGGGCAACACCACTGCCATGTGGTACATAAACAAGCAGGGGGGTACACATTCTTACCCCCTCTGCAGACTAGCAATGGCATTGTGAAACACAGCCTTGAGCTACCAAGTTAATCTACAAGCTCAATTCCTGCCAGGAAAGCTAAATACACTGCAGACGGACTAAACAGAAACCTCACAGACCCACACGAGTGGAAACTGGAACCAAGGACTTTCAACATGTTGACAAGCAAATGGGGGGAGCCCAGATATAGACCTGTTTGCCTCCCCCCAGAACCATCAACTGGACACATTTTGCACAAGAATTCGCCACAAGCTAGCTTGGAAAGTGGATGCTCTATCCTTCAGCTGGAAAAACCTATCCATTTATGCCTTTCCTTTTCTGCTCTCCAGGGTACTACTAAAGATTAAACAGGACAAGCCAAGGACAATTTTAATTGCACCAGACTGGCCTCGCCAACACTGGTACCCACTCGTGTGTCACGCTTGGCTGCATGGCACCTGCCTCAGATTCCTTCCTTATTGTCTCAGCAGGAGAACCAGTTTCTGCACCCACAGCTGCAAACCCTGAACCTAGCAGCCTGGCTAATTACCTAATCTCTCCTTCACCATCCCTTAGTAAATCAGGGATGGATATCATTTTAGAGGCAAGGAGGCCTAGTGCTAGAAAATCTTATGCTACAAAATGGAAAAGATTTTGTGCCTGGAACCAGTCTCAAGGAATGAACGCAGCAGTGCCCAATTTACCTCCAATTCTGCAATACTTGACTGAGATGCTTCATAAGGGCTTGTTTTTTTCCTCCATCAAAATTCATGCCTCAGCCATTTCAGCTTATTTATAGCACAGAGCCTCCCCTCTTTTCTCACCCACTGCTCAAGCAGTTCCTTAGAGGGGCCAAAAATTTAAGGCCACCCAGGAGAGCTCCAACTCCAGCCTGGGATCTTAACTTTGTCTTGGAGAAACTCACTCTTCCTCCTTTCGAGCCAGCTTTCCTTTTAGCAATCACTTCTGCAAGAAGGGTATTTGAATTACAGGCCCTTATGGCAGTGGAACCTTTCATCATCTTTCATGTGGACAGGGTGTCCCTCAGAACCGATCCCTCCTTCATGCCCAAGGTGGTATTCAGTTTGGCTCTTAATCCGTCCATTCATTTGCCTACCTTCTTTCCTAACCCACAGAACAAAGGGAAACTGATACTGCACTCTTTAGATGTGCACAGACAGCTTAGATTCTACTTGGACAGGACAAAACCTCAAAGGAAATCTGAACAACTGCTGGTGGCATTTGCTGCAGGGACAGAGGGGAAAGCTATTTCAAAACAAACCATTTCAGAATGGATAGGCCACTGCATTCATTTCTGCTATAAGCACCATGGAAAACCTATTCCACAGGGCATCAGACCTCATTCAACCAGGGCTGCATCTACCTCTACAGCCTTTCTTAGGGGCGTCCCTACTAGGGACTTCCTAGAAGCTGCTACCTGGAGTTCTGTACGTACTTTCGCCAAACATTATCATTTGCCAATTTTCTCTTAAATCCAGAGCTGGTTTTGCCACTGCAGTCTTGCAGGGCCTTATAACTGGTCCTAATTCTATTTAAATTCCTCCTCCCAACCTTCGCTTTGGGAATCTACCCAAATGTAATGACTGCAACTGTGAAACACTAAGAACGTAGTACAGTTGTGTACACTTACCATAAATGTAAATGTTCGAGTGTATTCACTGTTGCAGTCCTGGTTACCCTCCCTCCAGCCCCCTTTCTTCTTTTGGCTATACCTCTACTCTCACTTACTATACTCTTAAAAGCTTTTTGGTGTATTTGCTTTTTTGTTGGAAGTATATCCTTGTATTTATAGATTTATTTGCTTCCCATTAGGGGGGCACCTGACATCTGGGGCAAGAAAAACTGATGTAATGGCATTGGCTGCATGTTTTATACCCCTGACGACCTGACATCATGGAAGAAGGGACAGCAACCGACGCTGGACCCAAGATTTTGTTAATCAGGCTGACTGGGGGCTACTGCAAGCAGATAACCCAAATGTAATGACTGCAACAGTGAATACACTCGAACATCTACATTTATTGTAAGTGTACACAACTTGTACTTTTCCTCGCAAGTGTTTGGCAGTGCTCTGTACAGACTCAGACAGCTTGAGTGAACATCTTTTAAAACTTTCTAGATTTAAGATTTGAGTGACATTTTTTGTGTAAAAAGAATATATAAGGAAACCGCTCCAGTACTTGGTAATAATGACCATCCCTCCTGGCATGTCTGAAGGTCAGTTACCATTGCTTTCTCCTCTTAAGCTGGTGAACTTTGGCATTCTGAGGCAGTGTACCTTCTCCTCTTACCTCCCAACACTCAAACTTGTGAGAGATGCACTTGTATATCATAATTAGAAGCCATCCACTTTAAAGCCAAGACTGGAATAGCTGGTCAAGAGGAGAAGGTCAACCCTGCACCACACCACGTGCAACACACAGCCGTCCAGAACACCCACCATCACAACTCTCACATAGAAACACAAACCACACACCCACCTTTGTGGAGGCTCTCAATAGATATCTACCCAAACAGTAGACACCTCCAAGGCAGAAATGCACTCGACCACCACAACACAGCACAAACCACAAGACACCTAGCTCACATACACAGTGTGCCTCTCATGACTCGATAGTGAGACACACTGATGTCCCACTCACTAGGTTGAAAAAGGAGAAGATAACAGACAGCTGTCTATCAGGTGCCAGAGTCCGACACACAACACACGCACTCAGGTCACTTCACAACAAGTAAAAGGTATGACTCTCTCACTACCCATGTGGGTGTGAATGACTTGAGAGGCACCCCCCTGGACTACATGAAAAGAGACATGGAGGAGCTCTCTGATTATGTGGCCCAGGCAGGTATGACCCTAGCCCTGAGCAGCATCCTACTGTCGCCCAGAATGATGCCGCAGTACAAGCCGAAAATGATTGACTTCAACAATTGGGTAAGTTTCTGTTGTCATTCTAAGGGGATCCAGTATCTGTCTGCTTGGGATGACACGATTAACAGACCTTGATGCTTTGCCAGAGATGGCCTGCATCTGTCACCCCAAGGTTTCAGGATACTGGCTAAGGCTCTTGCCACCGCTATAGTACTTTTTTAGGCAATGTTCCAAAGACCAAATTACCACCATAACAGCTATAAATAAATGCAGTCCGAGGGTCATGCTGCTCAATGCTAGAAATCTAAATCTTATGATGCATTTGCTCGAAGCACTCCTCAAAATGGAGAACATAGACATTTGTGCTGTAACGGAGACCTGGTTTAAAGCAGCAGAAAGCACCCCTGCGCTACCGGGCTATAACTCATTCCATACCTTTCAGCCTCGGAACATGGACTGGAACTCCAAAGGCGGTGGTGTCTCCATATTCATAAAGGATATGCACACCTCCAGACTAGTAGCCCAGCATAATGTATCTGAGATACTTCAGGTACAACTAACATTGGGTAAGACAGCAATTCTGGTCGTAGCCTGCTATAGGTTCCCAACCATGTCCCAAAACACTCACTCCACTTTCCTAAGCACCCTGGAAACTATTAGGGTCCAACCCAACACTCATACTAGGTAACTTCAGCTACCCCTCCATCAACTGGGAAAACTACTCGTGCACCAATACACCGGCCCAACGCTTCCTGGAATTCATCAGTTCCAATGTCCTGGACCAGCTCATTCTTACCCCCACTAGAGGGAAGCATCATCCTTGACCTGGTTATTACAAACATGGGCAACCGTTGTTCTACACCAGTAGTCAGTTCCTCCCTGGTTAGATCTGACCACAAACTAATCACCATGGAAATCCATATCTCATCCACTCCGGCCTGCAAAGGTGACCACCATGAAAAACTTCTCCAAAGCTGACTTTAGACTCCTAAAAACAAAGGTGGCCAAGTTCATGGCACCCATGTTAATGGAAAATAGATGCATACACCAATGGACTGTACGAACATGTACATAAATGCATGGAACTAGCCATACCCAACAGAACCAAGATGCTCTACTCCAAAAAAATGGAAGCCAATCTGGTGGTCCCCTGCCATTAATAAACTCTACAACAGGAGGAAGAAACTGTTGCAGAAAAAGGTGAAGTCTTGTGGAAAAACTCCCTTATTAGTCTCAACAAAAAGTTGAGATCCCTCATTAATTAATTAATTAATTAATTAATTCATTCATTCATTCATTCATTCATTCATTCATTATTTTTACATTTATTTACCGGGAGAGTCCGACTGGGCATAAAACCCTTTTTCAGCAGAGGCCCGGGGAGAAAAGCTCCATTGTTAGTAGACTATTATGTTAGTAGAAAGAAAATCGTATAATACAATAAAGAAAAAAATAGTAACAGACATTCATAACGTTAGAAAGACTAAAACAGAATAAATGGGTCAGTAATCTTATGTAACAGTGCTTCTAGAAGACAGTTTTTACAGTAGGAGCAGGTAGTGACATTGTATACAATGAGAGTGCAATTGCGTTACTTAGTCTTGTATACAGGTAGGATAGCAACTGAAGACTTAAAATCTGATAGATATTAACAAGTGAGAAAGAAAAAAACATAAGGTAGTCATATAACTTAAATTCTGTGCTCAGTACATATGCAATTAAAATTTTTAAATCGGCTAGTTCATGGTTTGGGCTACCCATGCCCAGTGCATGTACAAGTCCAGGAACTGATGAGGTGGGCTTTAATGTGATGCTTGAAGTTTTTTAAGCTAGTTATAGTTCTAATTTCAAGTGGTAAGGCATTCCACAGTTTAGCAATGTAGTAGGAGTATAGAGAGTCACCTGAGCTATTTTCCTCCTGGTTACTTCAATTAGAGCTTTATTAGTGGATCACAATACCGGAGGAATGCCAAGCACCCAGCATTACTGCTGCACAGGTTAAAGCTGCATTGTCCAAGAGCGAGAATACAGCTTCCATGGGACCCGACAATATCCCTTGATGTGTTCTACATGAACTGCAAAGTGAACTGGCACCACATCTCTGTGCCGTGCTCAATCACAGCATCACCTCAGGCTTTGACCCTACAGAATGGCACACTGCTGCAGTCATCCATCTCCATAAAGGGGGAGCGACTACAGACCATGAGAGTTACAGCCCCATTAGCCTGACGAGTCTGATATGTAAGGCTGTGGAGCGCATCATCATGGACTTAATTAACAAGGATATGGAGAATCTCCAAACTCTAGATCCCACGCAATTTGGTTTTGTGAAAGGTAGATCATGTCTACTCTACCTGGTTGACTTCTTTGAGTCAGTCACCAGAGCTGGGGATGATGGCTAGGCAGTTCATACAGCATACCTTGATCTGGCCAAGGCCTTTGATGCCATTCCCCACTCAGGAAATATTGATAAACTCACCAAACTAGGCATCAACCCTTGTATCACTAGGTGGGTTACAAACTGACTCACAGAACACACAGTGTGAAAGTAGCAGACTCCAGGTCAGACTGCCGACCAGTCACAAGTGTAGTCCCACAGGTATCAGTCCTGGGTCCTCTCTTGTTTGGCATCTAATTCTCAGAAGTCCAGGTTAACACGGAGGGACTCTGGCTGACCAAGTTCGCAGACGACTGCAAGCTGGGAGCCATTGTTAACTCCCCAAGTGATATAGACATCCTACAGAAAGGACTCACCGAGACCAGTGACTAGTGTCGAAACCATGGCCTTAAGCTTAATGCCAAAAAAGCGTCATCATCCCCTTTGGGAAAAACTCAGTTCCCACTAATTACCACATCAATGGGAGTCCACTGAACACTGAAGGCGTTATAAGAGATCTGGGGACACAGGTTGACAACAACCTCTCCTTCGACCACCACAATGCCAATGTGATCAGAAAGTCCTTCTCTGTGGCGCATCTCATTACCAAGTGTTTTGCATCCAGGAAGAAAGAGGTCATCATCTCTCTCTACTCTTCCCTCATTAGGCCAGTCATCGAGTATAATGCCCCATTTGACATGTACCTCACTAGACACCATGCAACAGCTGGAAAGGCCACAAAAGTACCTCACGAAGAGGATCCTAGGCCTTAAACACATGTCCTATATGGACAGACTCAAAAAAACTCCAGCTATTATCTGTCTCATATTGTTTGAGGCGCTCTCTGCTTGACTTACAAAGCCATGTCTGACCCAGCACTTTTTGAAATGCTACATCTAATGAAATCCCATTCCCTCCGCACCACATGCTCCAGAGACCTCGACCTCATTACCACAATCAACAGAACATGCTGGATGAACAGGCTCATAAACCAGAGACTGCCCATGCTCTGGAACAGACTTCCCATACATGTCGAGCAGAGCACCTCACTGGCCCTTTTCAAGAGAAATCTTGATGAGTGGATACGAAATAGAAAGTTCACCTCGGGGATCACTCTAGTGACTCTACTTGATAGAGCCAGTGGCAAACTAACGTCAGGCGGCACGATGCTAGGGCACTACTATGGGCTAGGCTTGTAAAGGCTCCAGGGCCATTAGCCTAGTACACACCTATGAACCTATGGAAAAGCAAGAAAGTTTTAAAAGATGTTCACTTTGTTGACACCATACATCACCACAAGGCATCCATGATCTGTGTGTGGTGTTTGAGCATTCTGCACCTTTCCATTAATTGTTGTATATGTGTAGGGTTCTGTCCAGGGGCCCTGGCTGACTGGAGGAATAAACTAATATTAAAAGGACTCTCTTCACCAGATCCCTACATGGCAGAACATAAAGATTCTGACTGCAGGAAAAGGTGCTCCTATAGTTACATGATTAAAAGTATCTGGTCCAAACTCTGATGTACACTGCACGACTGGATCCAGAACCCTTGGATCTGTTCTTGATCCACAACTCCCTCAGAAAGCAGGCAACATTAGAGACTGTCTGATTAATGTACACAGCCCCACCATCCACACCATCCTCAGTGCTATCAGTCAGATCCTTCAGGTCTTTAGAGTCCTTCAAAAGTAGACTCTGACCATTTGATGTAGAAAATCTTTAGGACACAGACTGAAATGCAAGTCATTCTTATCCATTTCCTTCAGTGCCACAGGTGGTGAGATCAACCCAAATGGCCATGGTTTATTTCCTTCACCTGTCTCGACTGCCTACTTCAGTGATTTTTGAAACTGGCTTTCTACCTGGGTCCTGTGGTGTCTTTGCAGATTTTTTTTCCTGTATTTTCAGCACTGGGGGCCTCTAATCTAGCTCCTTTGAATCCTGCATTGTCAGAGCTGATGGCAGTCTCGGAGCTGCACCTTTTCCTGCAGTCGGAATCTTTATGTTCTGCCATGTAGGTATCTGGTGAAAAGAGTCCTTTTAATATTAGTTTATTCCTCCAGTCAGCCAGGGCCCCTGGACAGAACCCTACACATATACAAGCTGGTGACTTCAGCTCCATCATTGTGACTTCAGCTCCATCATCGGGAGCCATTAGGTTTGTCTCTGATAGTGTCTGGGTAAATCTGCTGTTGACCTCTATGCTGGTCCCCTCTTTGAGAGCTTCCACCTTCTCGGTATCGGGGGCCCACCATCAGTCCAGACTGTCCACTCTAAAGGAAGAGTTTGATCTGGTGGCTGAGGCAGTATCCTCTGATTATAATGGAGATTGGGTTGGCCTTTCAGGTTTTGAGGAGAAGTGCCATAGGTCCCAACAGATTGTGTTCCATCCCATGATTTCCTCTTATCCTATTCCCATCCAGTGTCCTTTGGTCAGAGTTGTTCCATAAGCTTCAAGCCCTCTGACCAAAAGCAGATTCATTCCTCTGAGAAGTCAGGACCTCCTCTGATCTTCCCAAGAAGAGGACATGCAAGCAGAAGCATTTGGAGTCCCTGTTGCAGTGCTGCACCTCGGATGTTTTAAGGATTATAAAGGTTCCCCACAATCCCCTCAAGAAGATTCTTCTTTCAGCAGAATCTTAGAATTAATGCACAAGAAGGGAGTTTGGACCACTGATGACCCCCCCCCACCCCTTGATTGTTTTGAAGCTTTTGGGTCAGCACCATCTGTGTCTCGGGTGGGGCCTCCAGATGATTTGTTTGACTTGGCGGTTAGGAGGTCATGGCATGGAACCAGACACCTGTTAAGCAGTCCTGTTGTAAGCCTGACAGGATTCTCCACCTGTTGACTCCATTGTTGTGGTGGCAGTTACCAAAAGAGTGTTGTCTGAAGACTCGACTGTGTTCACCCCCACATGTAGGAGTCTGAGGCGATGGATAGACTTAAGAAGTGGGCATATGCTGCAGGCAATTTGGCATTAGGAGCTCTAAACTATGCTGCACACATGAATATATTTCAGAGAGATTTGTCACAGCAGGCTCAATCTATTCTGAAAGCTGCCTCAGTAATGGAGTCGAGAAAAAAGCCAGAAACCACCTTTATTACTATCCCCTGTATTATAAGCCTGTTTCTGCATCTTATGCATAATGAGTTGGATGGCGCAAACAAGGCAGCAGGGACTGGCAATACGTGGTTGCGTCTGTGTGATTTTTGTGGACTACTTCACATGTCTTTCACATACACTCCATTCAGTGGTTCATCTCTGTTTGACCCATTGGTGAAGGACAAGATGTAGAAGTGTGTGCAGGATGGTAAACCCTTTATCTGAAGTAGTTAACTTCATTTATCTGCAACCTGTGGGTATTCGGATCCACATTGGATCCGAGTCAGCAACATTTTATCAACCATCTGCTCCTCCCCTTACCCATAATCCCTCACCTCTCCTACCTTTCCCCCAGATCTCGTTTGCCGCTTCATGCGTACGCATTGTGGTTTCTGTAGCTCCAAGTTGGAACTTTTGGTACTTATATTTAGTGTGTGAGAGTAGTTGTTTGTGAGCAACCCTTCCTCCTCTTCGTCTTTTCGTCGGTTTGTTGTAAAAGAAAAAAAAAATTAGAACCCTGTACGGACGAGTCAGTATTCCTGGAGGCCTTTGGCACGGGCCCATCTACATCCTGGCTGTCCCCTCCTGCAGATCTATTAGTGGATCTTATTACAACGCGGGCATGGAAGGAGCCTGACACCATAGAGCCAGTACCCAAACAGGATCCTTTCTCCTCACACAGACAGACAGGCCTGGTATAAGGGATCCCCTGTGGATGCTATGGTGGTGGCAGCTGCTACCAAGAGAGAACTGGCTAAGGAAAGTTCTTCGGTCCACCCTCTGGACAAACAGTCTAGGGTGGTGGATCACTTTGGTAAGTCAGTCTTTTCTTCAGTGACGTTTTCCCCCCTAGAGGCAGAGGGAGACGAGACAGATGCCGCCACAGAGGCAGAGGGGGTCCGAGGAACTTTGGGTGTAGGGAGACCTTCTTGGACAGACCCGCGCAGCAACCCTGAGGGGTTGCCCGATTGTCCTACTCTGGAGACAGTCGGGGGAAGATTGTCATTGCACCTAATGGCTTGGGAGTCCTTCATGATGGACCGTTGGGTGCTCCAAATAATATCCAGGGGATACTCCATCCCATTTGTTGCCCCACCCATCCATTCAAAGCACCTCTCAGATGTTCCAACTGCTCAGAGGGAGGCTGCAGCGCACAAAATTTCAAAGCTGCTTTACAATCGGACCATCAAACCAGTCCCCCCAGATCAGTCCGGATTAGTCGTTTACTCCAGGTTCTTTTTAGTGCCAAAACAGACTGGGGACCTCAGACCCATATTGGACCTGTCAATCCTGAACCTGTCTATAGCCAAGCAGAAATTCCGGATGGTCACCTTGCAGTCCATTCTACCTTATCTCCAAGAATGCGACTGGATGTGCTCGATAGACTTCCAGGACGCTTACTACCACATCCTAGATTTACAGAAGCTCCAGGAGATTCCTTCGCTTCTGGCTGGGAGCCAGTCATTTCCAGTTAAGAGCCCTACCCTTCAGTCTCCCCACAGCCCCCAGGGTGTTTACCAAGGTTATGGCAGTAGTAGCGGCTCACCTGAGGCTTCAGGGAATTCAGGTGTTTCCTTACCTAGACTATTGGCTCCTCACTGCTGCCACTAAGCATCTACTTTGCATGGCCACAGACTCCTTCCTGCATCTTGCAGTCAATCTAGGGATTACCATCAACATTCTCCAAGTCCCGCTTGAACTCGACACAGACCTTGGAATTTATAGGGGCACAGTTGGACACTCTACTATTACAAGTTTTTCTCACTGAGGATGAAAAGACTGGACACGACCACCACAACATATATAAAATCCAGTTTAATAGATAAAAATGAGCGCTTTCACATGCTCCACTGGCATGCTTCTTCAGATTTAACATACATTTACTCCAAAAGACACTTAAATAGCAAAGACTTAATTAGATCATTTATTAAATATGCAACAGAAGGGTGGAGTTTTTATCCACTTTTTCTCACTCAGGACAGGGTCCAGAACCTACGGGCCCATGTGTCAGTGATCCTTGACCCCAGGACACCGATGGCAAGCGATGTTCTTTGAGCCCTAGGCTCCAAGGCCGCAGCAATTTCAATTCTTCCATGTGTGCATCTTCACGAGGGTGCTTCAGTGGACCCTGGCAGTTCAGTGGTCTTGGTTAGATCTCCCCATGGACTACCCTATATGGATCAGCAGAGCCTGCATGACTTCTCTTCTTTGGTGGCTCCAATCGGAAATCCTGGCAGGTCATCCATTCTTAACATCCCCAGCCCAAGCCACAGTGACCACGGGCGCCTCCCAACTCGGGAGGGAGGGCACTTTTTGGGAAGGACGGTTCAAGGCATGTGGTCCCAGACCAAGACCAGATTGCATGTCAATGTTCTGGAGATGAGGGCAGTGCTTTTAGCATTGCAAGCCTTTCATGCTGTTCTTCCCCCGGGGACTATTACAGTTCAGTCAGACAAACGTGTCTGTTGTCTAGTACATCAACAAACAAGGAGGGACCAGATCTTACCCTTTCTGCCGCGAGGCCATGAGAGTGTGGGAGTGGGCGATTTCCCACCATTCTATTTCTGATTGCAATGCACATCCCAGGACTCTCCAACATTTTAGTGGACAGACTGAGTCTGGTTATCCTAATGCCATACAAGTGGTCTCTGAAACAGTAGCGGAGGAAATCTTCCTCGCGTGGGGTCACACTTGTTGCGATCTCTTCGCATCTCCTTCCAACGCGAAGTGCAGCAAGTTCTTCACTCTGATTCCCTCCCCAGGGGACTCCCCCAGAGACTCTCTCTTCCATGCTTGGTCTTTGGGTTACTGTATGCCTATCCCCTGCTACCTGTCATTTCGAAGTTTCTTCAGAAAGCTTACTGACTGGAGTGCAAAGTGATCCTCATTGCCCCGTTCTGGCCTCGTCAAGTGTGGTTCCCCTTCCTCTAGTCTCATGCTCTAACTCCCCCACGGATTCTGGATCCCTGCCCAGATCTCATCTCCCATCCCTCGCCATCAGTCCGCCTGATCTGGACAGCCTCAAGCTGACGGCTTGGTTGCTTCAGTTCCCTTGATCGCTAGGACTCACGGTCTGTCATCTTCAGTAAAGAGTATTCTGGTGGCATCCCACAAAGCTTCCACTAGGAAGGTTTATCGCAGCAAATGGAAACGCTTCTCTATTTGGGCTTCTCAGAGAAAAATAGATCCATTTACAGCCCCGGTTCCTGCAGTGTTGGAGTTTTTGTCATATTTTCCAACAAGGGGCTAGTTCCTCCACAGTGAAAGTGCAACTGGCAGCCATATCTCATTTTCATGTCTGCAAAAATCTGAATGCTCTGGCCTCTTTAAGATTGTGCAAGGCCTTTCTAAAAGGTGCTTTTCTTTTGCATCCCCTGGTTAATAATTCCGTCCCTCCTTGGGACCTTACTCTAGTTCTACAGGCATTGGTGGCACCCCCATTTGAACCAGCAGCGTCAGTAGACTTAAAATTCCTGTACTGGAAGACAGCTTTTCTAGTGGCCATTACCTCGGCTAGAAGGGTTTCTGAGATCCCTGTCTGCCATAGGGGTCCATTTTTCCCTTCCTTCTAGGCCTTATCCCAGGTTCAAGAAATTACAGAGGTTTTTTCCTGCCACACAAGGTGAACCCCCTTAGAGGCAGAGGGGGCCCCCGCAATTCGGGAGACCACGACTCCTTCTGTGGCTCTCCATACTCTCGTTCCTGAGGGTGTGCCCGACTGTGCTTATCCGGAGCCAGTTGGGGGTCGAATTTCCTTATACCTGGAAGCCTGGGAGAGCATTACCCAGGACCGATGGGTATTACGGATAATTTCTGGAGGTTACCACATTCCATTCTCTTCAGTACCCCCGCCAATCAGAAAAATCCCAGACGTTCCACCCAGTCAAAGGGATCAAGCAGCCTCAGAGGTCTCGCAGCTGCTAGAAAAAGGAGCCTTCCAACTTGTCCCCTCAGACCAAATCGGATTAGGGACTTACTCAAGATTCTTTTTGGTGCCAAAAAGAACAGGGGACCTGAGATCCATATTAGATCTCAGTCAACTCAACAATCACATACACAAGTCCAAGTTCCCATATGGTCACACTACAATCGATCCTCCCATTGTTGGGAGAGGAGGTATGGATGTGCTCCATCGACCTCAAGGATGCTTACACCATGTCAAAATGGACAGAGCATCCAGGAGTCACCTACGCTTCCGGCTGGGAGCCAGTCACTTCCAGTTTCGAGCCCTGCCCTTTGGTCTCACCACAGCCCCCAGGGTGTTCAAATGTATGGCGGGGGTGACGGCTCACTTGAGACGTCAGGGATTCCAAGTGTTTCCGTACCTGGACGACTGGCTCCTTACCGCCCCCACCAGGCATCAACTAGTTCAAACCAGGGACACTACCATCAATCTATGTCACCAGTTGGGCATAACAATAAATTGGGAAAAACCTGCCTTATTGCCCAGCGTGTCACCTTTATAGGAGCAGATTTAGACACCATTCAAATGCCAGCATTCTTACCACAAGAAATGATCACTGTATTACAACAACAAATACGCATGCTGATGCCCCTGAGACAAGTGAAGGCAAGACTGGTTCTTCAACTCCTAGGGACCATGGCAGCAACTATCATGTTGGTCCCTCTAGCGAGATTACACATGAGACTTCTTCATTGGCTCCTCTTTGTTCAATGGTCTCTCCAAAGACTCCCACTATCTCATCCCATCTTACTCACGGACAGGTGCAAGCAAGACCTCCATTGGTGGCTGTGCACCAACGATTTGAACGGGGGAAAACCCTTCGTTCCACCCGTCCCTATTACCACGGTGACCACGGCTGCCTCCCAGATGGGGTGGGGGGGCATTATCTTGACAGGACAGTCCAAGGCACGTGGCAGGAGCACGAGATACATTTGCATATAAACATCCTGGTGATGAGAGCAGTGCTTCTTGCGTTGCAGGCACTTCAGGAGGTTCTTCCTCTAGGGACAATTGCGATACACTCAGACAACATGTCAGTAGTGCGGTATCTCAAAAAGCAAGGGGGAACCCGGTCCTACCCTCTGTGCAGAGAGGCTGTGCGAGTGTGGCATTGGGCAATAGCTTCCCAACCGTTTCTGGTGGCAATGCACATTCTGGGGAAGTCCAATGTCATAGCGGACAGGCTAAGCAGAGCTATCCTGATGCCTTACGAGTGGTCCCTGAATCGCCTGGTTGCAGAGCGAATCTTCAGCAGATGGGGTCAGCCTTGCTGCGATCTTTTTTTCCAGCCCTCTCAATGCGAAATGCAGCAACTACTTCACGCTGATCCCCCCCCACAGGGGGAATCACCCAGGGACGCTCTGGTTCATGATTGGCCCTCTGGTCTGCTTCATGCTTTCCCTCAGTTTCCCCTGCTGTCAAGGGTGATCCAGAAAGCACAGTCCTTGGGAAGCAGAATGATTCTGGATTGCTCCACATTGGCCTCGTCAAGTCTGGTTCCCCTTTCTTCAACCATACATTGTGGACACTCCTTGGATTCTGGAACCTCAGCCAGATTTACTGACGCACATGTCGGGACAGTTCCATCCCTCTCTGATGACCCTCCGGTTGACAGCCTGGCTACTCCACTTCCATCGTTAGTCAGACATCATAATTTTTCACCAGAAGTGGTCCATATATTATCGTCCTCTCATAAACCATCCACTAGAAAGATTTATTGTAGTAAATGGAAAAGGTTCTCTATCTGGGCACATACTAGAGGCATTGATCCTTACACAGCTCCAATAGATTCAGTTCTGGAGTTCTTGTCTACGCTTTTCTATCAGGGGTTCGCATCAGCCACCATCAAAGTTCAGCTGGCAGCGATATCTAATTTCCACATAGCAAATTAACCTAGTCTCATGGCACACAGACTATGCAAAGCATTCCTTAAAGGTACTCTGTTGCTTCGTCCCCCAGTGTCCGAACCTATCATGCCCTGGGATCTCAATTTTGTTCTACAAGCCCTTACTTTACCACCATTTGAGCCTGCCGCTACCTGTGAATTAAAATTCTTGACATGGAAAACAGCATTCTTAACAGCAGTCACTTCAGCGAGGCGGGTTTCGGAAATTCAAGCCCTGTCCATCAAACCCCCATATTTAATCTTCCATAAAGATAGGGTCTCTCTTAGACCAAACCCCTCGTTCCTTCCTAAAGTGGCTTCCATGTCTAACATGAATCAGTCCATTGAGTTGCCTGTTTTCTTCCCCCACTTCTCTAACAAGGCCGAATTTAGATTTCACCAATTGGATGAACATAGACAGTTACGCTTCTATCTACACCGGACAAAAGATATCCGGAAATCTGACCAACTCTTTGTCTTCTTTTCGGAAAACCGAATGGGTTCTTCGGTATCCAAGGTCACACAGTCTAGATGGATAACCAGTTGTTTCTCTTTCATCTGTCAGGCAGGAGGTCAAAATCTGCCATTTCCAGTCAAGGCACATTCTACTCGGGCTGTTTCTACATCCACAGCCTGTCAAGCTAGATTGTCAATGGATGATATATGTGCTGCAGCTACTTGGGCTTCTCATCACACTTTTGTTTCTCATTACAAATTGGACGTGGTCTCCAGTGGCAGGTCTTCCTTTGGCTCCACAGTTCTCAGGAGTATTTTCCTATGAGCCACCCAGGATGTAGGTGTTAGGGATGCTGTCCCACGGGTAAGAATGTAGGCGAGATAGGACTACATAACATCAAGAAGTTATGTACTCATAACGTTCGATGTATGTAGTCCATCTCGCCTCACATTCTTACTTACCCTCCCCCTTCCTGGAGGATTTGGAGGTTAGGTTGTCATCTACAGAGTCCCTTTCATTAGCTTATTCTTTATGTGGATGTGATGTGTGTATGGGGTACAAATGATTTTTGCAGCAAACTAGATCTGGGGATATGGAGCAGTGCACTATGGGATACCCACTTGGCCCAGCCAATGAGAGACTTCGAGCTAGTAAAATCGTCCGAGTCTGAGCCGATATTCGACTCCGAACCCACGGGTAAGAATGTGAGGAGAGATGGACTACATACATCGAACGTTATGGTGAGTACATAACTTCTTGTTTCTCATAAGGTTTGTAAGACCTTTCCCAAAGAAACATTTTGCTTAGACTTCCCATCAGAGATCTAGCTCTGCCTTTTTGTCTAAACCTGGTTTTAGAAGCTCTAACTAAGCCTCCCTTTGAACCAGCTTCCTCTGTGGAACTAAATTTTCTTTCCTGGAAAACTGTTTTTGTTTGCAATCACTTCAGACAGAAGAATTGTGGAACTCCATGCTTTATCTTCATCTTCCCCCTTACCTAGTATTCCAGAAAAACAAGGTATTTCTGAGAATGAATCCATCTTTTACTTCCAAGGTGGCTTTTGAATAAAATTTTTTGCAGCATATTTGGCAGTCTTTTTATATGAAAAAAAGAGGGAAGGTATCCTGTATGCCTTAGGCATACAGTGACAGTTGCATTTCTAACTTCACAAAACCAAGTCATTCAGAAAGGATGATCACACTGGGGCAGAAAGTTTCTCTTTCCAGGTGAGTTTAAAGCTCACTCTACCAGAGCTGTATACTCGAGCATTTTTAGGAAGGCATCCCTTGAATATACACCCACAGCTTCTGTGTGGACATCATTAAACGCTTTTTTTATAAGACAGTAAGCTGTATGTGAGCTGCTGAGCCAGGTCATTCTTCAGTTATAGTAATTAAAGATTTATTCCCATATGGACCCCCTCTAGAGAATAAGCTTGGGACTTTGTCTTCATGGTGTTGGTGATGGAACTCGCAGTCACAGGTATGCATACCGTGATGATGGATCTGAATTGTCAGTTACATTTTCACTATTGTATCTACCCCGTTTTCCTTTGCCTTGGAAGGTGATAGTTATTTGTGTTTGTTTATTTGTAGTTTTTGCTCCACTGGACTTTGAGATCTGGAAAAGAGTCCTAACTTGCAGGTGGGTGTTGGACTGTGTTTCCTTTATTTATGCTGCACACAGCAAGATTTAAACTCGTCAAGCCGAGGGATGACTGTGTTAGAGATGTTGCAAGCGCTAGTGTCTTCTAAAGCTCTTCTTCTTCAGTAGACGTAGATATTTACGAAGCTGTCATGTGGTCTTCATGCATACATTCATTAAACATTATATACTGGAGAGCTTCTCGAGGGCTAGAGCATCCTTCAATGCTTCTGTTCCGAAGGGTCCCCTGTCATAAGGGCACCTTGGGTTAATTGTAGCTTGAGATTTTAATTCACATGCCAGATCAGATAGACTGAATGAATAGGATACGAATATTATGTACTTGTCTTAACAGATCATGTCATTCATGTCCATCAGATATGACAGCCCTCCCTCCTTCCCTCTATACTCCTTCCTTGTCCAAGACCTGTTGGATTCTAGTTCCAAAAGGTACTGCCTTACTTCAGTCAGTGTGGTGATACTAGTTCTTGAGGTTTCAGACTAGATCTGAGGTTCGTTGGGGGACAGATGCATTTTGAGAGGGGAAATTTCAATTTGTTTGAGGCTGGAACTCTGGTGCTGCAGAGTCAGGTCTGACAAGTGATTCGGGCCCACATGTTGCATCTAACAGACCTGCATGAAAGTTTATATCATTATGGTAAAGAACATTTGTATCAGCTGCATTGCTTAATCCTGTCATGTTTTATCCATTCACTTTACGGAAATTTCTGATATTTTCTTTTACATTCATTTTGTGTGTCCCTTTTTAGTAGTCATAGGTACATTCTCTTTTAGGCTTTGCAGCTATAATTAACAGTTGCCAGTTGTAAATTACTGTTTCTCCAATTTTTATGGGTGGGCTAATTCTCAATGTCTAGCTGTCCACTGCCATGCTAGTAGTCCCCAGTGCTCAGTCTTGCAGTGGAGCTTACATCAGTTCTTGTTCCAGTGTAGCCAGGAGCAGTATAATGATGTTTGAGGAAAGGCTGATGTGAACATGGCATGGCCATTGACCTAGAGACAATAAAAGTAATTTGCAGTGTAACCAGGGGTGTCATGGTCCCAAGGGCACCATGGGCCTCTTCATCAGTCCACAGTCTACTCCAAGAGATATTGCTGAACTGGCCCACTTTGGTGGCAGTCAGAAGGTCACCTGTGCTTCTGCTTGACTGTATGCTCTTTGGACCTCCAAGACACCTGTCAACATTGCTTGGGAATTTGGGAGATTTTTGTACTTTCGATTAGAAACATGTCAGTGTCTGTTCAGACTGTACCTTTTGGGATCCACCATAGCCTTGTTGTAGTCACCAAATACATCTTGGTTGTTGCAACAAATCAGAAGCTGCAAATTGTCAAGATTTTTCACTACTTGGTTGACTAGTCCATGGTTGGGGGTAGCAAGGATCTAGCCTCATTGTATTGAGGAAGTCTCGTATGATATTGTTCCAGTCCTTGTGAAACGCTGTGAATACCATGAAGTCTCACCTGATACTAGCCTATACAGTCCCATTCACTTGATGCGGATTGGGCACACGATTGCCGATTCCCACACAGAAGATTACATTCACTGGGTGCATGTTGGATTCACTGCTTTTGCTGAGTCATTCTGCAGACAAGATTTCACCATGTCTAGGCTGTAGTCTGCAATGTTCTCCAAAGTTGGGTTGTTCTACACGCCATGTCTTGGGATTTGAGGCAGCCACAGTCTTTTACTCTTCCACATGTCTGAGATTTTCAATGGACCTTGAAGGGTGAGTGGAATATTTCAGAAGTGCAGAGTTTGGTGGCACACGAGTCCAATATGTATTTGATTAGACACATCCATGCTTCTGCTTTAAAGTGGCCCCTTAAGACACTTTCTCTTGATCCCATTGTTTCACAGAAGGCAAGAATATGCAATGGCAAAGTACTTTTCATAGTGCTCTTTTTTGTGACAGCTGTGGTTTCCTTAATTAGCCTCCCAGCTTCTTGGTCAGTTTCCACTTGAGGCCCTTCATGTCCTGCTGATGTAACTGAACATGTGGCTTCACATGCAGCTTTGCTCCTTATTCTTAAATGCATGGTTTCTTCAGTTACAGTAATAGCCAGTGACTTCTCTGGAAAGAGTGGACAAGATCTTTACTTTTGTGCTCATAGACCCAGTGCTAGAATGAGTTACAAAAGCAAATAAAAAGTACATTTGGAGGGAGTCTACTTGTAAGCCACTGCCAAGGGCTTAAACCTGTTTACTAACCCTGTTTCTGCTGTCCTTGATTTAAACCAAAGTCAAATCTCCGTGATAACTAATGCCATTTGGAAGCCATCTCTTACTTGTATGTTCGAGCTAAATCTTTGTCCTTAGCTACTTTGAAAAGTCTGTAAATCTTAACGGGTAACTGTCTTCTTTGTACTTTACCACTTAGCTTGCTTTACCAGAGCTTGTAGATACCTAAGCTTGTTTAAGGAATACTTCCCTTGATGCCTGTGTAAAAGCTGCATATGTATCATTAGTTTTGCAAGGTGATGTAAACTTTTCACAATTACATCAGTTAGAATAATATCAGAACTTCAAAGCGTGTGTATTAATCTTTCTTACCTGTTTTTTTTTTTCATGAAGACTGTCTTTTTTTCAGGTATCTATGGAAACTGAGAATTAATTTCCTCCCCCCTACCCAATTATTAAATCAAAGCTGGATATTTTATTTCATTTCATGGATGTTTACAGGCAGTTAAAGATTTTATGTTGACAGGGCAGAAGCCAAGAAAAATATTGCCAGTTTTGTTTCCAAGTGGCTGTCCACTTGTGTTTGTTTCTTTTGTTAAAAGTACAACAAACCTTTACCATTTGAGTTTTAAAGCTCACTCTACCAGAGCTGTATACTCGAGCATTTTTAGGAAAGCATCCCATGAATATACATCCGCAGCTTCTGTGTGGACATCATTAAACGCTTTTTTTATAAGACACGAAGCTGTATGTGAGCTGCTGAGCCAGGTCATTCTTCAGTTATAGTAATTAAAGATTTATTCCCATATGGACCCACTCTAGAGAATAAGCTTGGGACTTTGTCTTCAAGGTGTTGGTGATGGAACTCGCAGTCACAGGTATACGTACCGTAATGATGGATCTGAATTGTCAGTTACATTTTCACTATTGTATCTACCCTGTTTTCCTCTGCCTTGAAAGGTGATGGTTATTTGTATTTGTTCATTTGTAGATTTTGCTCCACTGGACTTTGAGATCTGGAAAAGAGTCCTAACTTGCATAGGCAATGAAATGGGAGTGTCTGTCCAGATTTATTGTTACAGTGAATCTGTTTTTTTAGTTTACAATGTTTAAGAAAGCAAAAAAAAAAAAGACCTTTGGTTACTCCTCAGTAGGGTACCTGACTTTACATCCATGCTGCAGCAGTCATAGGCCATTTTCCTTACCTGAGAGTGAGTGTGTGTGTGTTGAATTAAATTGTATTTGTAGTAAATATTTTTATTGTATGCTAGTAATTTGATACTTGACATTTTTATACATGTATAATATCATTACTCTTTTGTTTCAATGTTTTAATAGTGCCTTGGAGATGGTTCCATACGAAGTGAAGCCTTTAATGCGTCGAGCTACAGCATACGAATCACTTGAGAGGTATTCCATGGCTTATGTCGACTATAAGACAGCCTTGCAGGTGGATAATGGTGTTCAGGCAGCCCATGATGGCACCAACAGGTACTTCATGCTGTTTTGCAGTTTTCCATGTCAGTTCAAACTGAAGGGCATTTTAACCTGCAAGGTATTTTATTATGAAAACTATACCTCACATATTTTACTTGTCCATTTTATTTTATTTTTTTTTTTAATTTTGAATGGTAATTGTCAGTCTGTCTAGTAGGGATTTTCTATATATGGGTCTACTTCAAAGGATTGAAATTTCACAACATTGAACTTCTGATCATCGAAGACCAGATGATCGAAGTTGTGAAATATCAAACGGAAAAAAAATCTAACTGGTGAAAACATGGTCTTTCACATTTTTACGGGGGAGGGCAAGCCCCCCTGCACCATCCACATGAGGGGCTGTGACCCCCCCCCCCAGTTACTTAAATATAGCAACTCTGAGATTGCACTACAGTGAAGAGAACGGTATATTTCCCATTCCGCACTGTACAGCGATCTCCATTCATAGTGTCCGCTATTTCACAACTTCGATCATCTGGTCTTCACAAGTCACAGGTTCGATGTTGTGAAATTATGATCCTTTGAAGTAGACCCCTATATTTATATGATTTGAGACCCATCAGCACTTTATTTCTTGCTGTTCTGAGATGCATGCCAATCTTTTGTTAGTGGTTATTTTTTTGTATTTAACTTTTTATTTAACAGTTCTAGTTTCAACAAAAGTAAACGGAAAACAAGTAGTAGAACATGTCTCCATTACAAAATTCCCAGCTTCGTGTGTGTGTGTGTGTGTGTGTGTGTGTGTGTGTGTGTGTGTGTGTGTGTGTGTGTGTGTGTGTGTGTGTGTGTCACACACACATATACAATATGTACTCTTCTATCTTTAGCTGTATATATATATATTTGATAGTGCAACAGTGCTTGCTTTACATTTTGTTACTCCGTTCTTTGTCATTGCTCTTCAGGGATACCGTATGATGTTTTTAATCAATCTATCACTTAGTCTTTGAGTGTCTATATGCATCGATACCATAAGTTCCGCTTATTAATATGCAACTTCCCTCTGATTCAAGTGTCCCTTTTAAGTTTTCTCACCTTTAGATCTGTCATAATGTTCCTGTTTTCCATTTTCTTGTTATGGCTTTTTAACAATCAACATTACTATTGTAAACAGCACGTTGGAGTATCCAGTTTCATGTGACTCCCTTATCTAAGTTAACATCAGTTCTTCTGTTAGTCTAGCTCTCCCACCTAAGATACCCTCCAATATTTGTTGCATGTTCTGTTTGCATTGTTGCAGCTCCAGGCATCTCCAAAAGATATTTTCCCATTTACGTCTTTCTTCCATTTTGCATCTCCAACAGTTGCCATCATTTAAAGGGAATATGGCCTAGTGGGTGTGTAAAAAGTTTAAAGACAATTCTAACAAAGTTCTGAGTTTTCTCCTCTCAGTTGTATATGTTTCACTCCACTAGTTCTTGTATATTGTTTATGTAATTTTCTGCTCCTGTCCAACCTTATCTGTCTGCAGAAAATTATTCTCATTTAACAGTTAGTAAATCTTCCTTATTTTTGTTTTTGCATCAGTCTGTCAGTTTTTGATTTACACTTAAAACTACTGGTGGTCTGTCACCTGTCTGACATTGTTCCCCCTGTTTGTCTTTTATGTAGTCATATCCAAGTAGGCCAATGAATCTCTTGTGTGTAGTCCGAGTACTGCCCTGGTCTCATGCTAGTCTGACAATTCTTCTTTTGTTTTACATTCCCCAAAGCTTGGTTTGTTCTGTCTTTTGGCAGCTTTGACATATAACTTTTTTATGTGTAAAACAAGTAATAGAGGCTGCTGCTATACTGGTAAACGCTCGTACAAGCAGTATAAATCGAAATTGTAGTAAGTCAAAATAGCAGGACTGAGCGAAAACAAGTGTAATAAAGTTCAAAGTACTTTATTATCAATAATTAATAAGATAAGCACTTTCGCTGTGTGGCTTCATCAGATCTTACATTCATTCTAAGATTCCACATCTTATATATACACAGGTTTTAAACAATTAATCAATCAAGTAAGTTAATTGGTATGGTTATTTAACTGCTTCTTTAAATAACCATACCAATTAACTTACTTGATTGACTTAATATAACTTTTTTACTTTTTAAGCATTTTTTTAAATTATCACTTAAGACAGAGATACATTAACAGAAAACAAACCATGTTAACATGCTTTTTCCTTTTGCATACATTTATACATGGCATATCTTTTCTTTCTTTGTAACTAACATCAGTCCAGCATTACATAAATTGCCAAATTCTTGCCTTCCCTTAAACCTTACTTCACCTCCAGAACATGCTCTGCATTTATTGGTCCTGCAGTTTCCATTTATTTGTATGTAATTTTTCCATCCCTTCTCTAAAGATCCTTCCTCTAGTTCTTTTGTCTTGTTTATAACCAAAACTTCAAGTGCAATTGGTTTAAATTTTGATTTCAGCCTTCTAGTAATTCCTTGTTAGGCAGCCAGAAGAATTAAATTTAACAAGACCTTACTATGTCAAGGCAATTCAGATCCTATGTCTTACTCAAAAGAATCATTTCCTTGGTTACAGCCATTTCCTCCCCCAATATTTCTGATTGAGTACTTTGTAAGGAAGTTTTAAAATGTACCAACTTGTTATACTCCCAAAACTTTTTTTCCAAGTTACCTGATGCTCTTCGTGTTTCACTGTTGCAGTCATTACATTTGGGTAATCTGTTGGCAGGTTGCCCTCAGTCGTCCTGAATAACAAAGTCTTGGGTCCTGCATCGGTTGCGGTCTCCTCTTTCATGATGTCAGGGGTATAAAACATGCAGCCGACGCCATTTTATTCAGTCTTTCTTGCCGTCCAGTGCCCGAAGCAGAAGCAGTTTGCAAGTGCCGGTCGGCAGACTCCTGAAATTTTTGTATTTGAGTTTCAGAACCGAAGTCTTCAAACTACAGCTAAGCACCCTGTTGGGGAAACTTTTTCTTGCTCCTTTTCGATGTCAGTAAAAGTTAATAGCATTACTTGTGGGAAGCAAATACCTCATAAGGATTTTCATTTGTACTGTATTCCTTGCGTAGGTCCTGATCACAATGTGCCTTTCTGTCGGTTTTGTGCTAAATTTAACCAATGCACTATTAAGCGTCGGTATATTTTTGTTTCCAAATATTTTGGTTCAAGATTTAACTATCCTGAAATGTCGTCGGTTAGCAATCCGACTACCGGAGTTCACAGAAAACGCAAAGAAAAATACAGAGACAGACCGTTGAGGTCCAAAACCGATGACGAAGCTTCTCCTAGGCCAGTCGCCGGTTCACCAGTACTCAGTGAGGCACTTTCGCAGCCCCTGATACCCGCTACTTTTGAGTTGCAGGCCTATACAGAGACCCATTCGGAGTATGCCGCGAGATTCTCAGAGTATTGAACCCACGGATGTCTCTCCCTTGGATGGGTCCGGAGCCGCTGAGCAGGCACCGGCTTCTGAGGGTGTTTTCAGGCCTCAACATTTTTATATTAAACCAATGCCAGCAACAAAAACAAGGTCAAAAACAACTTCCAAGTCTAAAAAAATGACGCATGAGCCACGTGCTCAGGCCCCTATGCCTAAAAAACAGATGATTGAAATGGCTGAGGATTTAATTACCTTGATCAGGGGTTCCCAACCCCCCCTTCTAAGAGGCCTAGGCAAGGCACTGATTATGACTCTTCAGATCAGGTTTCCATTTCTTCTGATTCCTCATCTGATCAGGAATTTTCTATTCCACCCTATGAGGATTCTGATGCAGAGAAATCCATCCCATCTGCATCCCCTCCTGAGGATTACTCTTTTGGAGAGACTTTGCATACTTTAAGGGAACATTTTCACTGGGAGAGTCAGGACTTCTCTGAATCAAAAAAGAGGCTTGGGGATTTCCTCCTTCGTCCTCAGCATAGGCCTTTGGCAATACCTCCTGTGTTAGACATTGTTGATGTGTTCTCGGAATAAAGCATGGCTCCTGATTCCCTGCTTCTGGCTCTTGGTAAGCCAGACAGATATTACAGGGTTCCTGACTCCCACAAATTTCTTTTCAAAAATCCTGCTGCTGATCCTGAGACTATTTCTCAGGGTCCCAAGGGTGTAAAGGCTTCTACAGCCAAAAATCCTACCCCTTCTGATAGAGATTCCAGGGCGTGGGATAGATGGGGGTAAGAAGGTTTATACGTCTGCAACCTTGGCAATCAGGGCTTTAAACTGCCAGTTTCATATGCTTAAATATCAACAGCATGTTATGGGCGTACTGAAACAGAAAATTATATTGATTTCAGATTGTGTGGAAAATAAAGAGTTACAGGATTTATTGCATTCAGCAGAACAGGTTGGAAAGCATACTTTGCAATGTGGTTTTGATTCCTTGGAGGCCTCTTGTAGGGCCGTCGTTACTGGATCTGTGATTAGAAGGCATGCCTGGCTCAAGGAGCAAAATCTGCCTGATCATGTTAAAGCTAAATTATTGGATGCCCCTTTGCAGCATGATACTCTGGTAATAAGGCAGAAGAGGTTTTAAAGAAAATGGAAGACGAAGCTAAATCTATGCAAACTGTATAAGATTTCTTGCAAGTGCAGCCACCCTGGTTCAGTAGGCACTGGCCTACTAAAAATTGGTCCTTTCCTGTGTCTAACAGAGCCACTCAGGGCAAATCCAGGCGCTCAAAAGGTTCCAGATATCAATCACAAGGTTCTTACAGGTCAAAGCAATAGGGTGCCTCCACCTCCAAATCTGGAGGAAACAAAGCACAACCCTACAGTAAACAGTCTCAATGACTTCCCTCTACCATCACCAACCACTTATCTTTTGGCAGCCCCCTTGGGGGGAAAACTAACACTTCATGCTCAAAATTGACAGTTAATCACTCAGGACAAGTGGGTATTAAACGTAGTATCCCAGGGGTACATATTTAATTTCCATACTTTGCCATTTCCAAACGGATGGCCGGATCTGCCACAAAACCAGTGGGCAGAGGCCCAGAAACAAGTCATGTCCCTCATGGATATAGGGGCTATTCAACTGGTACCAGAAAAGGAAAAAGGACCAGGTTTTTATTCAAGGCTTTTCCTGGTACCCAGAAAAGACAATTCATGGCATCCAATACTGGACTTATCGATTCTGAACACGTTCCTGGACATTCCAAAATTCAAAATACTGACTTTACAACAGCTACTGACTGCTAGGCAAGAATGCTTGGTTAGTAACTCTAGACTTAAGAGGCATACCTGCATATCCCAATAAGGGAATCATGCAGAAGATACCGCCACTTCAAAGCAGGTTTTTTGCATTACCAATTCTCTGCACTGCCCTTTGGCTTATCTACTGCGCCCAGGGTCTTTACAAAGTGCCTGGCACCAGTAATTGCATTCTGCAGACAAAGAAGCATTCAAATTTATCCTTATCTGGACGATTGTCTCATTCAAGCAGAGGACAAGGACACTCTTCTTCAACATTTGGCGTTTGTAAAAAGGCTTCTAGCTTGCCTAGGATACACCATAAACTAAAAGAAATCACAACTGGTACCCTCTCAAATAATTACATTCATGGTTGCGAGCTTGAATACAACTGCCCAGATGGCTTGCCTCACGTCAGACATACAAAGGCAACTGACAACATACTTCAAACAAATGGCAGCAAAAACCCAGTTATCTGCAAGACAAATTCTGCAGGCTTTGGGGTTCATGGCATCCTGCATTCTACTAATTCCATATGCAAGACTGCATATGAGGAAACTTCAATGATACCTAAAATGTTTATGGAGTCAACATTGTCACAGCCTAGAAACAATTATTCCTCTCATTCTCTGCCTACAACAGGAGTTTCTTTGGTGGGCAGAGACATGTCACCAAAACAAGGGACTGTCATTCACTCTACCCCCTGCCACCCAAACCCTAACTACAGACTCATCAGACTGCTTGGGGCCCACTTGGCAGGGAGATGCATTCAGGGCAAATGGAGCCCAAACCAAATGCATCTGCATATCAACCAGAAAGAAATGCTAGCTGTTCAGAATGCTCTGACAGCCTTCAAGGACTTGCATCATCCAGGACAATTACTGATAAAGACTGACAACACCACAGTTATGTGGTGCATAAACGAGCAGGGGGGTACACATTCCTACCCCCTTTGCAGACTAGCCATGGCCTTGTGGAACACAGCCTTGACTTACCAAATACATCTCCAAGTTCAATTCCTGCCAGGAAAACAAAATACTCTGGCAGACGACCTAAGCAGAAATCTTATGGACCCACACAAATGGAAACTGGATCCACAAATCTTCAGCATCTTAACACAGAAATGGGGGGAGCCCAGACATGGATCTATTTGCCTCTCCCCAAAATTATCAGTTGGACAAATTCTGCACAAGAGCTCATCACAAAAAAGCATGGAAAGTAGATGCTCTATCCTTCAGCTGGAAAAAAAACTGTCAGTCTATGCCTTTCCCCCTCTGCCTCTTCTCTCCAAGGTCTTACTAAAAGTCAGACAAGAAAAAACAAAAATTATTCTAATTGCTCTGGACTGGCCTCGCCAGTACTGGTACCTGCTTCTAAGGAAAATGTCACACCTTCCTCCATGGTACTTGCCGCAAATACCTCATCTACTGCCTCAGCAGAACTATCAAATTCTGCACACTCATCTCCAAACTCTGAACCTTGCAGCTTGGCTGATCAACTAATTCTTCAAACCACACCTCTCAGTAAGTCTGTGATGGATGTCATTTTGGAAGCCAGAAGGCATAATAGTAGAAATTCTTATGCTGATAAATGGATGAGATTTTGTGCTTGGAACCAAGCACAAGGAATAGACACATCAAAGCCCAATATTCCTCAGATTTTATAATATTTAACTGAGATGCTTGACCAAGGGCCTATCTTTCTCCTCAATAAAAATCCATGCCTCTTTCATCTCAGCTCATTACAACACAGATCCCTCCCCTCTTTTCTCATCCACTGCTTAAACAGTATCTTAGAGGGGCCAAAAATTTAAGGCCTCCCAGAAGAGCACCAACTCCTGCATGGGACCTAAATTTTGTGCTGGAAAAACTCCCCCTGCCTCCTTTTGAACCAACAGCTACTGCGAATATAAAATTTCTATCTTGGAAAACAACTTTTCTTTTGGCAGTCACTTCAGCAAGAAAGGCTTCAGAACTACAGGCTCTCATGGCAGTGGAGCCTTTCATTACATTTTACCTGGACAGGGTGTCCCTCAGGATCAATCCTTCTTTTATGCCTAAGGTGGTATCCAGTGTGGGTCTTAATCAGACCATTCACCTGCCAACATTTTACTCAAATCCGCAGAACAGGGGGGAGCGGATTCTGCATTCATTGGATGTACACAGACAACTAAGATTGTACTTAAACAGGACCAAATCTCTAAGAAAGTCTGAGCAACTACGGGTAGCATTTGCTGCAGGGTCAAAGGGGAAGGCTCTATCAAAGGAGATTTTTTTCTAAATGGATAAGCCACTGCATTCGTTTCTGCTATTTGTACCATGGTAAACCTGTGCCCAAGGGGATCATATCACATTCCACCAGGGCTGCCTCTACTTCAGCAGCTTTTCTCAGAGGGGTCCCAACCAAAGACATTCTAGAAGCTGCTACTTGGAGCTCTGTTCATACCGTCACAAAACATTATCATTTACCTCTCTTCTCCAATTCCAGGGCAGGCTTTGCCACTGCAGTCCTGCAGGGCCTTATAGCTGCTCCTAATGCTGTTTAGTTCCATCTTCCCATCCATAGCCTTGGGATTCCACCCAAATGTAATGACTACAACAGTGAAACACAAAGCACATAGTACAGTTGTGTACACTTAACATAAATGTAGATATTCAAGTGTATTCACTGTTGCAGTCCGGTTACCCACCTGCCATCCCCATTCTATACCTTTTTCTTTCCTTTGCTATACTCAAAACCTTTGTGGTGTGTTTGCTTTTAGTTGAAGGTAAAGTTTGTTTCTAAAAATGCATTTATATTTTTACTGTTTATTTATATATATATTTTTGCTCCCTATTTGGGGGGCACCTGACATCTGAGGCAAGAAAAACTGAATGAAATGGCGTCGGCTGCATGTTTTATACCCCTGACGACCTGACGTCGTGGAAGAGGAAACAGCAACCGACGCAGGACCCAAGACTTTGTTATTCAGGCCGACTGAGGGCAACCTGCCAGCAGATTACCCAAATGTAATGACTGCAACAGTGAATACACTCTAACATCTACATTTATGGTAAGTGTGCACAACTGTACTTTTATCTCAATCACACCCCCAGTATTTGCTGTCTACCTGAGAAAACATTCTTTGAAGTTTGCTTGGGGTATACAAATACCTATGCAAATGCATCCAGTCAGAAATCCGAAACCTTCTAGACTTTGTTGCATAATTGGGAGCCATGTATATGTCCTTCCACTCTTCTCTTGTAAAATGCTTTTCAAGTCTCTCTTCCAATCTTTTCTAACCTCTTCTGGTTCTATAATTATCGTGCAGTATTTTATATGCCCTAATTATCCCTTTTTAACAGCAGCTTCTGTTCTAGAACAAGTTTTTCACTTAGGATTCCCCTATCCTTTTGTCTTTGCCTGCATTCTGTCAATACTTGATAGGGAAAGCAAGCTCTAGCTTTCAGTCTAGACGGCGTCTTGATCTCATTCTCCTTTATTACCTTTCCTTCTCTCTAGTTATTTTCTCTCAATACCTTGTTCCCTTTGCAACAGTGAAACACAAAGAACATCAGGCAAGAGGGAGCTGGAACTTACTGGAGAAAATTGGCAGTCATCACACTTGGTTATCTGCCTGCATGTCGCCTGCAGTCGGCCCGAATACCAGAGTCTTAGTATTTCTGCGTCAGATGCTGTCACTTCTTCCATTACGTCAGGTAGTCAGTGGTATAAAACATGCAGCCGACGCCATTACACCAGTCTTTCTTGCTGAGGAGGAGCCCGAAGCAGAAGCAGTTCACAAATGCCGGTCGGCCACTACCTGATATTTTCGTTTTTGAGTTTATAATCCTGAAGTCTTCTAAAGCTAAGTACCCCATTGGGGTCCTTTTTTCCTGCTCTAACCGATGTCCGAAAAAGTTAACAATTGTCTTGCCTGTGGAAAGCAAATGCCTCAAAAAGATTTTAATTCTTACTGCGTCACCTGTTTAGGCCCAGCCCACGACGTCCCTCACCGTCTGATGTTCATCGTGTTTCACTGTTGCAGTCATTGCAATAGGGTTATCCTGCTGGCAGCCTACCCGCAGTCGACCTGAATTCCAAAGTCCTGGTCCGGCATCGGTTGCTGTCGCCTTCTCTCTGATGTCAGTCCGCCAGGGGTATAAAGATGCAGCAGACGCCATTTTCTCCAGTGTTTCTTGCCGCGCGGTGCCCGAAGCAAAAGCAGTTTGCAAGTGCAGGTTGGCCGACTCCTGAGATTTTCAAGTTCGAATTTCAGATCTGAAGTCTAAAGCTAAGTACCCAGTTGGGGAAATTTTTTTCTTGCTCCAGACCGATGTCAGAAAAAGTTAATAATTGCATTTCTTGTGGAAAGCAAATACCTCATAAGGATTTTCATTCTTACTGTATTCCTTGCCTAGGCCCTGACCACGACGTTGCTAGTTGTCGGTTTTGTGCTAAATTTAACCAAAGCACTATTAAGCGTCAGTACAATTTTGCATTTTATTATTTCGGTAGAAGATTTAATTATATAATGCCATCAGAACAGCTGACTACTGGAATTTATAAAAAATACAAAGAAAAGGACAGGCATCCGAGGTCCAAAACCGACGAGGCTTCGGCTAGGCCAGTTGCCGGTTCTCAGTGAGGCGCTTTCGCAGCCCCTGACGCCCGCTACCTCAGAGCCACAGGCTGCTTCCGACTCCCACGTGGAGCTGACTAGGCCGCTGGAAACTCAAGGTATTGGACCCTCGGAAACTATTCCCTCAGATGGGTCCAGAGCCGCTGAGCAGGCATCGGCTTCTGAGGGTGTTTTCAGGCCTACACAGTTATATGTAAAAATTACTTCAGCTTCAAAGACTAAAGCACCTCTGAAGACAAGGAAACAAGTACAACATTCCCCCGGACAGGCCTCCATGCCTAAAAAACAGATTCCTAAAATGGCTGAAGACCTAATTACTTTGATCAGGGGTCCCCATCCCCCTCCAGATAAAAGACCTAGGCAAGAGACGGAATATGAATCTTCAGATACGGTTTCCATTTCCTCTGATTCCTCTTCTGAACAGGGATACTCTCTTCCTCCTTATGAAGATTCTGATGCTGAGGAATCTATCCCTTCAGCCTCTCCTCCTGAAGATTATTCTTTTGGGGAGACCCTGCATACTATGAGGGAGTATTTTCATTGGGAGAGCCAAGATTACTCTGAATCTAAGAAAAGGCTCAGAGATTTTCTTTTTACTACCTCAGCACAGGCCCCTTGCTATTCCTCCTGTTTTAGACATTGTAGATGTGTTTGAGTCCAGTCTCACTCCTGACTCTTTACCACCAGCTCCTGTTAAGCCAGGCAGATATTACAGGGTTCCTGATTCACATAAATTTCTTTATAAAAGCCCTGCTGCTGACCCAGAAACTATATCTCAGGGTCCCAAAGGGGTCAAGGCGTCCACAGCAAAAAACCCTATCCCCTCTGCTAGGGATTCAAGGGCCCTGGACAGATGGGGGAAAAAGATTTATACTTCTGCTGCCTTGGCTGTAAGAGCTTTAAATTGTAAGTTTCATATGCTTAAATATCAACAATGTCACTACTAAAACAAAAATGTTGACAAATTCTGAATGTGCAGAAAACAAAGAAATGCAGGATTTATTGCATGCAGCTGAACAAGTGGGAAAGCATACTTTGCAATGTGGTTTTGATTCTCTGGAGGCCTCCTGCAGGGACGCTGTTACGGGTTCTGTCATTAGGAGGCATGCTTGGTTAAAGGAACAGAATCTGCCTGATCATTGTAAAGCAAAATTATTAGATGCCCCATTACAGCATGATACCTTGTTTGGTGTTAAAGCAGAAGAGGTGTTGAAGAAAATGGAGGAGAAAGCTAAATATATGCAAACAGTCAAGGATTTCTTACAGGTACAACCTCCCAGATTTAACAGGAACTGGCCTGCAAAAAATTGGTCCTTTCCAGTGTCAGACAGGCCACAAAGAGGCAGATACAGACGCCCCAGAGGCAGATCCCAGCCCCAGAGCTCACACAGGCCTAAACAATGGGGCGCTTCTACCTCCAAAAGCGGAGAAGATAAATCACAGCCATACAGGAGACAGTCTCAATGACTTTCCCCTGCCAGCACCAAGCACTTATCTTCTGGCAGCCCCTTTAGGGGGAAAACTAGCACTTTTTTCACAAATGGGTCCTGAATATAGTATCTCAAGGCTACAGGTTCCATTTTCACACTCTGCCAAGGGCAAACGGAATGCCAGATCTGCCACACAATCAATGGGCAGAGGCTCAAAAACAAGTTTCAGCCCTCATGGACATGAGGGCCATTCAGCGAGTGCCGCAGCAAGAGCAGGGACTAGGAATTTACTCGACTCTTCCTGGTGCCCAGAAAGGACATTGCATGGAGACAAATACTGGACTTGTCTATTCTAAACACATATCTGGATATTCCGAAATTCAAAATGTTGACTCTGCAGCAGCTTCTGCCCATGCTGGGCAAGAAAGCATGGCTTGTGACTTTAGACCTAAGAGGCATACCTGCATGTCCCAATCCGACATTCATGCAGAAGATACCTCAGATTTATAGCTGGCTCACTGCACTACCAATTCTCTGCACTGCCCTTTGGCTTATCTACTGCGCCCAGGGTCTAAACAAAATGCCTGGCACCAGTAATTGCATTTTTCAGACAGAGGAATACAAATTTATCCTTACTTGGACGATTGCCTTATTCAAGTAGAGAACAAGGACATTTTGCTACAGCATCTGGCGTTTGTAAAAAGATTTCTAACATGCCTAAGGTACACAGTAAACAAAAAGAAATCAAAACTAGTACCCTCACAAGAGATAATATTCCTGGGTGCAAGCTTAAATACAACTGCCCAGATGGCTTATCTCACGCCAGAGAAAGACAACTGACTACTTATTTCAAAACGTTGGCAACAAAGAGCCAGTTATCTGCAAGAAAAATTCTGCAGGCCTTGGGCTTCATGGCATCCTGCATTCTGCTAATTCCATATGCAAGACTGCATATGAGGAAACTACAATGGTATCTAAAAAGTGTTTGGGCTCAACATTGCCACAGCCTGGAAACAATAATTACCCTCATTCCCTGCCTGCAACAGGAGTTTCAATGGTGGGCAGAGGCCTGTCACCACAACAAGGGACAGCCTTTCACTTTACCCACAGCCAGGCAGACATTAACAACAGATGCATCAGATTATACTTGGGCGGCCCATATGGCAGGAAGATGTAGTCAGGGCACATGGTCCGCAAGCCAAAAGCATCTACATATCAATAAAAAAGAGATGCTAACTGTTCAAAATGCCCTGACAGCCTTCAAGGATCTTCTTCATCCAGGACAACTATTGATAAAGACGGACAGTACTACAGTCATGTGGTACATAAACAAGCAGGGAGGCACACATTCCTACCCCCTCTGCAGACTATCCATGACTTTGTGAGACACAGCATTGACTTACCATGTACATCTGCAAGCACAGTACCTGCCAGGAAGGATAAAATGTTCATTGTGTTTCACTGCTGCTGTCATTACATTTGGGTTATCCTGCTGTCAGGCGGTCCCGCAGTCGGCCAGAGTTCCAAAGTCTTGGTCCAGCGTCGGTTGCTGTCGCTTCTTCCCTGACGTCAGTGCGCCAGGGGTATATAAGATGCAGCCGACAACGTTTTCTCCAGTCTTTCTTGCCGCGTGGTGCCCGAAGCAAAAGCAATTCGCAAGTGCTGGTCGGCTGACTCCTGAGATTTTTCGAATTCGAATTTCAGAACCGAAGTCTTCAATAAAGCTAAGTACCCAGTTAGGGAAACCTTTTCTTGCCTCAGACCAATGTCAGTAAAAGTTAATAATTGCATTTCTTGTGGGAAGCAAATACCTCATAAGGATTTTCATTCTTACTGTATTCTATGCCTAGGCCCAGACCACGACGTCACTAGTTGTCGGTTTTGTGCTAGATTTAACAAGCGCACTATTAAATGTCAGTTTGATTTTGCTTGCCATTATTTTGGCCGAAGGTTCAATTATTCCATGCCATCGGAACAACTGACGACCGGAATACACAAATAACGCAAAGACAAAGATAAGGACAGGCATCCGAGGTCCAAAACCGACGATGAAGCCTCTTCGAGGCCAGTCGCTGGCTCGCCGGTTCTCAATGAGGCACTTTCGCAGCCCCTGACACCAGCTACCGCAGAGCCAAAGGCCGCCTCCGACTCCCACGTGGAGATTTCTAGGCCTCTGGAAACTCAAGGTATTGGGCCTATGGAAATTAACCCCTCAGATGGGTTCGGAGCCGCTGAGCAGGCATCGGCTTCTGATGGTGTTTTCAGATCTTCACAGCTTACCATCAAAACAACAACTAAGTCTAAAACTCCATTAAAGACAAAGAAACAAGTACAGCATTCACCTGGACAGGCCTCCATGCCTAAAAAAACAGATGCTCAAAATGGCCGAAGACCTAATTACTCTGATCAGGGGTTCCCATCCCCCCCTGATAAAAAGGCGTAGGCAGGATACAGACTATGATTCCTCTGACTAGTTTTCCATTTCTTCTGATTCCTCTTCAGACCAGGGATACTCTTTACCCCCCTATGAGGACTCTGATGCTGAAGAATCTATCCCTTCAGCCTCTCCTCCTGAGGATTACTCTTTTGGGGAAACTTTACATACCGTGAGGGAGCATTTCCATTGGGAGAGCCAGGATTATTCATAATCCAAGAAAAGGCTCAGAGATTTTCTTTTATTGCCTCAGCACAGGCCCCTTGCTATCCTGCCTGTGTTAGATATTGTGGATGATGTGTTCTCTGAATCCAGTTTGACCCCTGATTCTTTGCCCCCAGCACCAGTCAAGCCAGATAGGTACTACAGAGTCCCTGACTCTCACAAATTTCTTTATAAAAACTCTGCTGCTGACCCAGAAACTATTTCCCAGGGTCCCAAAGGGGTAAAGGCTTCCACTGCTAAAAATCCAGTTCCCTCTGACAGGGATTCTAAAGCATTAGATAGATGGGGGAAGAAAGTTTACACTTCTGCAACTTTAGCAGTAAGGGCTTTAAATTGCCAGTTCCACATGCTTAAATACCAACAATATTTAATGTCTCTGTTAAAACAGAAAATGCTTTCAAGGTCAGAAGGTCTTGACTATAAGGAAATGCAGGATTTATTGCATGCAGCTGGACAAGTGGGAAAACATACTCTGCAATGTGGTTTTGATTCATTAGAGACTTCTTGTAGAGCCGCAGTTACAGGATCTGTGATTCAAAGGTATGCTTGGTTAAAAGAACAAGGTTTACCTGATCATGTTAAGGCAAAATTATTGGATGCACCTTTACAGCATGATATCTTGTTTGGTGTTAAGGCAGAAGAGGTATTAAAGGAAATGGAGGATAAGGCAAAATATATGCAAACAGTGAAGGATTTCTTACAGGTACAGCCACCTCGATTTAGCAGAAATTGGCCTTCAAAAAATTGGTCCTTTCCAGTGTCAGACAGACCACAAAGAGGCAGATACAGATGCCCAAGAGGCAGATCTCAGCCCCAAGGCTCTTACAGACCACTACAGTGGGGTCCTTCAACCCCAAAAGGAGGAGAAGACAAGTCACAACCTTATAGGAAACAGTCCCAATGACGTCACCCTTCAAAGGCCAAGCACTTACCTTTTGGCCACTCCCTTAGGGGGAAAACTAGCACTTTTTTCACAAAATTGGCATATAATCACCCAAGACAAATGGGTTCTGAATATTGTGTCTCAAGGTTACAGGTTCCACTTTCACACTCTACCAAGGCCAAAAGGAATGCCAGACCTGCCACAAAATCAATGGGCAGAGGCACAAAAACAAATTGCAGCCCTCATGGACATGAGAGCTATTCAAAAAGTGCCACAACAAGGACAAGGATTTTACTCAAGACTTTTCTTGGTCCCCAGAAAGGACAAAGCCTGGAGACCCATACTGGATCTATCTACTCTAAATACTTACCTGGATGTTCCAAAATTCAAAATGTTGACACTACAGCAACTTCTTCCCATGGTGGGCAAGAAGGCTTGACTTGTTACTTTGGACCTCAAAGAGGCATACCTGCATGTCCCAATCAGACAAAATTGCAGAAGATACCTCAGATTCATAGTTGGCACAATGCATTACCAATTCTCTGCACTGCCCTTTGGCTTATCTACTGCACCCAGGGTCTTCACAAAATGCCTGGCACCAGTAATTGCATTTTGCAGACAAAAAGGAATTCAAATATATTCCTTCTTGGACAACTGTCTTATTCAAGCAGAGAGCAAGGGCATTCTTCTAAAGCATCTGGCGTTTGTAAAAAGATTGCTAATTTGCCTAGGGTACACAGTAAACGAAAAGAAGTCAAAACTAGTGCCCTCACAAGAGATAATATTCCTGGGTGCCAGCTTAAATACAATGGCCCAGATGGCTTATCTCACGCCAGGCAAGCAAAGACAACTGACTCAGTACTTTCAATTGATGGCAACAAAAACCCAAATCCCTGCAAGAAAAATTCTGCAGGCCTTGGGGTTCATGGCGTCCTGCATACTACTAATACCATATGCCAGACTGCATATAAGGAAATTACAGTGGTACCTAAAAAGTGTTTGGACTTAACACTGTCACAGTTTGGAAACAGTAATACCACTTATTCCCTGCCTACAACAAGAGTTTCGATGGTGGGCACAGGCATGTCACCACAACAAGGGACTGCCTTTCACTTTACCCACAGCCAGGCAGACACTAACAACAGATGCTTCGGATTACGCCTGGGGAGCACACATGGCAGGAAAATGTATTCAGGGCAAGTGGGCCACAGACTAAATGCATCTTCACATCAATCAAAAAGAGATGCTAGTTGTACAAAATGCCCTAACAGCTTTCAAGGACCTTCTGCATCCAGGACAACTATTACTAAAGACGGACAACACCACAGTTATGTGGTACATAAACAAGCAAGGGGGCACTCATTCCTATCCCCTCTGCAGACAAGCAATGACTTTGTGGAACACAGCACTGACCTATCAAGTTCATCTGCAAGCACAATTCCTGCCAGGAAAGAAAAATACTCTGGCAGACTACTTAAGCAGAAACATCATGGATCCTCACAAGTGGAAATTAAATCCACAAGTATTCAGCATGATAACACAAAAATGGGAGTGCCCAGACATAGATCTTTTTGCCTCCCCTCTGAACTGCCAACTTCTGCACAAGGACTTACCACACACAAGCATGGAAAGTGGATGCTGTCTCGTTCAGCTGGAAAACCCTAAAAGTTTATGCCTTCCCACCGCTGCCTCTCCTTTCAAAGGTACTGCTAAAAGCCAGACAAGAAAGGCCAAAAATGATCCTGATTGCCCCAGACTGGCCACGCCAGCACTGGTACCTAATCTTAAAGAACTTGGCTCAAGGCCCAGCATGGATTTTACCTCAAATTCTTCAACTTCTGACTCAACAAAACAATCAGATCCTGCACAGCCAGCTCAAAACCTGAAACCTGGCTGCATGGCAGATTACTTAGCCAAGCAGCCAACACCTCTCTCTGAAGCTGTTATGGATGTAATTTTGGAGGCTAGGAGGCCCAGCACCAGGAAATCCTATTCAGAAAAGTGGAAGAAATTCTGCACCTGGAACCAGGCTCAAAGCTTTGACCCTCTTGTTCCAAATATTCCTCAGATATTACAATACTTAACTGAGATGCCGGACAAAGGCCTATCCTTTTCATCCATTAAGATCCACGCCTCTGCCATCTCAGCTCATTACAACACGGATCCTCCTATTTTCTCTCATCCATTATTAACAGTACCTCAGAGGGGCTAAAAACATAAGACCGCCCCGGAGAGCATCAACACCAACTTGGGACCTAAACTTTGTCTTGGAAAAACTAACTTTACCTCCTTTTGAGCCAGCCAATTCAGCAGAATTAAAATGTGTCATGGAAAGCTGCTCTGCTTCTGGCAATAACTTCAGCACGAAGAGTCTCAGAGTTACAGGTACTAATGGCAGTGGAACCTTTCATCATTTTTCATCAGGACAGGGTTTATTTAAGTACAAACCGTACATTTATGCCAAAGATGGTATCCAGTGCAGGTCTTAACCAAACTATTCACTTGCCAACATTTTATCCAAATCCCCAGAATAAAGGGGAGAGACTTCTGCACTCATTGGGCATACACAGGCAGTTACGCTTCTACTTGGACAAAACAAAATCTTTCAGGAAAACTGAGCAATTGTTGGAGAGGCCACAAAAGTTCCTCACCAAAGAAAAGGCCTCAAAAATCTGTATCCTATGCTGCCCGACTGAAAGAACTCCAGCTCTATTCAGTTGCTTACATTGCACCAGAGGTGACCTTTGCCTAACATACAAGGCCATATCAAACAGATTTGATGAATATGCTTCACCTCAAAAATCTAGATCCATCAGAGCCACAAGGCGGGACTTAAACCTTGCCACGGCTATTAAGGGCGTGCTGGAGGGATAGATTCATCACCCAAAGACTCCTATGCTGTGGAACAACCCGGTACATGTGCAGCAGAGCACCTGCTAACCTTGTTCAAGAGAAATCTTGACCAATGGATGGGAGATTCAGATATACCCAGGGATTACCTCAGTGTCACTGCTTTCGACAGCTGGGACATTAATGGGTATAGTTCCCCATACTAAAGGGGTGGCGTAAGCCACAAAACGATGGGCTAGGCTTGTAAATGCCCTCGGGCAGATAGCCTAGTATGAACCTATGAACCTATGAACCTATGAGCAGCTTCTAGTGGCATATGCTGCAGGATCACAAGGAAGGCTATCTCTAAGCAGACTATTTCAAAATGGATAAGCCACTGCATTCGTTGCTGCTATTCACAGCATGGCAAACCAGTGTCTAAGGGCATTAGGCCACATTAAACCAGAGCAGCAGCCACTTCAGCAGCCTTTCTCAGAGGAGTACCAACCAAAGACATGTTAGAGGCTGCAACTTGGAGTTCAGTGCATACTTTTACAAAGCACTATCACTTACCTCTCTACTCTAAATCTAGAGCAGGCTTTGCCACTGCAGTTCTGCAGGGCCTCATAGCCTCTCCTAATCCTATTTAGCCCCAGCCGCCCAACCTTAGCTTTGGGATTCTACCCAATTGTAATGACTGCAACAGTGAAACACGATGAACATAGTACAGTTGTGTGCCTACCATAAATGTAGATGTTCGAGTGTATTCACTGTTGCATTCCAGGTTACCCACCCACCATCCCCCTTTCCTTTGCTGGGCCTTATCTGTACTTCTCTATTCTATACAACCTATGTGGTGTATTTGCTTATAGATGAAGGTAGAGTGTTACTTTACTGCATGCATGTTTATTGGCATAAATTAGCCTACCCTTTTGGGGGCACATGACATCTGGGGCAAGAAAAAACTGAAGAAAATGCTGTCGGCTGCATCTTTATACCCCTGGCGCACTGACGTCATGGAGGAGGCGACAGCAACCGATGCCGGACCAGGACTTTGGAATTCAGGCCGACTGCGGGTAGCCTGCCAGCAGGATAACCCTATTGGTAATGACTGCAACAGTGAATACACTCTAACATCTACATTTATGGTAGGTACACAACTGTACTTTTTGTGCCTTGTTTAATGCCCGAACCATTCGTCGTCGGGCTTTATCACTAAATTATTTCGCTGCTGTTCTCCGTATTCCAGAATGGCTTCGATAAGCCATCCAACTACCGATCTTCTGAAAAAAGGTAAAGACAGAGACAGACTGCATAGGTCCAAAACTGCCGACGTTTCCGTTAAGCTAGTCGCCAGTATGCTGGTACCCAGTGAGGCGCCTTTGCAGCCCCTGATGCCCACTTCTATGGATTCATAGGCCTCTACTGAGACCCATTCAGAGTCTGGTATGCTGCGAGATGCTTCTTCGACTATGGAACCTGCGGATGTCTCTACCTTGGATGGGTCCGGAGCTGCTGTGCAGGCACCGGCGTCTGGGGGTGTATTCCATCCTACTGATGTTCGAATCAAACCAACTACTTCATTTTTAGCCAAAACTATGGAGTTTCTTGGGCCTAGAGTACGCACTACGCCCAGAAAACAGACGACTAAAGTGCATGCTCAAGCTCCCATGCCACAAAAACAAATGCTTAGAATGGCTGAAGACATTATTACCCTAATTAGGGGAAGCCAGCCTTCCCCTGCTAAGAGACAAAGAATTGAGTTTCCTTCTGATTCTACAGACCAGGAGTCCGATGACTCTGACCCTTCTGATTATTAGGACATGCCCTTATCAGCCTATGAGAATTCAGATGTAGAGGAATCCATTCCCTCTGATGGAAGAAAAAGCTAAATCTATGCAAACGGTCAAAGAATTCTTACAAGTGCAACCACTTAGATTCAGTAGGCATTGGCCTTCAAAAAACTGGTCCTTTCCAGCCCCTTCCAGGCCTTCCCAGACCAGACCCAGGGGAAGCAGGCCACCCAGACTGCAGTCTAAGGGTATGCAGAGATCAAAACAATGGAGTGTCCCCACCCCAAAAACAGGGAGTGGTAAGCCGCCCCCTTATTTAAAAAGTTCACAATGACTTCTCAGTGATCCTTCCCAGCCCTGCCCAATTACTTGCGGCCCTAGGAGGAAAACCCGCCCTTCATGCAAAAAACTTGAGGTCAATTACTCAGGACAGATTAGTCCTAAACATTGTATCCCAGGGGTACAAATTCTACTTCCATTCACTGCCAACCCCAAGCGGGTTTCCAGACCTTCCTCCAAACCAGTGGGCAGAGGCTCAAAAGCAAGTACTTTCCCTGCTGAATATGAGAGCTATTCAACTTGCTCCAGTAGAACAAAGGGGTCAGGGTTTCTACTCCAGACTTTTCCTGGTGCCCAGAAAAGAGGGCTTTTGGCACCCAATCCTGGATCTTTCAATTCTCAACACCTTTCTGGTGGTCCCAAAATTCAAGATGCTTAACTTGCAACAGCTTCTCCCTATGCTATCCAAGGATGGCTGGTTAGTCACTCTAGACCTAAAAGAAGCTTATCTGCACATCCCCATAAGGGAGTTATGCAGGAAATATCTACGTTTCAGGGCAGGCTCTATGCACTTCCCTTTGGCTTATCTACTGCGCCCAGAGTATTCATAAAGTGCCTGGTTCCAGCCATTGCATACTGCAGGCGGAGAAATATCCAAATTTCCCCATACTTGGACGACTGCCTGATTCAGGCGGACAGTCAGGAATTGCTACTTTAGCACCTGGCATTTGTAAAAAGCCTTCTTACTTCATTGGGGTACACCATCAACGAAAAGAAATCACAACTGATACCTAGTCAAAAGATTGTATTCCTGGGAGCAAGCCTGGACACTAACTTCCCAGATGGCATTTCTCACTTCAGAAAAAAAGGTCTATCTGACAAACTATTTCAAACAAATAGCCACCAGAACCCAGTTGTCTGCAAGAAAAATATTGCAAGTCCTGGGGTTCATGGCTTCATGTTTTCTGCTAATTCCATATGCAAGACTGCATATGAGGAAGCTTCATTGGTACTTAAAAGGTCATTCTCAGGAACTGGAAACAGTCATTCCTATCATACCCTGTCTAAGGACAGAGTTCCTTTGGTGGGCAGAAGCATGCAACCACTACAAGGGACTACTTTTCTCTCAACCCCTCACCACCCAAACCTTGACAACAGATGCATCAGGCTATGCATGGGGGCTCACATGGCAGCCAAATGCATTCGGGGCCACTGGAGCCCAGGGCAGATTCTCCTGCACATCAATCAAAAAGAGATGCTAGCTGTACAGAATACTCTGACAGCCTTCAAATACCTAATCCTTCCAGGACAACTGGTTATAAAAACAGACAACACCACAGTTATGTGGTACATAAACTAGCGGGGGAGAACCAATTCGTACCCACTCTGCAGGTTAGCCATGGCCCTGTGGACACAGCCTTGAGTAACCAAGTGCATCTACAAGTTGTTCCTGCCAGGCAAACAAAATTCACTGGCAGATGACTTAAGCAGAAATCTCCTAGACCCACACAAGTGGAAATTGGAGCCCAACACAGTCAAACTTCTGATCCAGAGGTGGGGGACACCGGAGGTGGACCTCTTTGCTTCCCCAGAGAACCACCAATTTAGCAAATACTGCAACAGGAACCGTCACAGCAGGGCCTGGAAGGTGGATGCCCTATTCTTTCAGTGGGAGAACCTCTCCATTTATAAGTCCAAAAAAAGAAAAAAAACAGTAAAACAAACCAGGACGAACCAAATCAACTGTAGAACACTGGTTTATTAATGCTAGTTAAAATATAACACAACAAAATGAGTACTTAGCGCTTTCACCCATAAAATATAATGGGCATCATCAGAGTACAAACACTGTCACAGCGAATTCCATTTAAATCGAAGCAGCAATTAGTAATTAATTAATTAATCAAATCATGCTTGATAAAAAACAATTATAATTAACTTGATTTAGCAATCATTTGTGCAAAACTCATTGTAGTCCCTAAAAAAAACTGCTTTAAAACTACTTTAAAAAGACTGTCTACATCAATGATTATATTGCAAGACTAATAAAACAAAAAAATATATGCATATAATGTGTTGTATATATAACAAATACATGTAATAAATAACTCTATAGAATAGTTAAAAAAACTTTAGCATAAATATTAAAATAATAATATAAAAATGTACAAACATTATTTGTTTAAAATGGGCCATTAGATGTTTATAATAAATAAATTGTAATTAGATAAATTGTGATTTATGTCTAAGTATACTGGCTATAGAAATGTAGTCATTGATACCTGGGTGAATACTTGCATTAAGTCTTAGTTGCCATAGACATTCTTTAACTTCTAATAATGTCTTGTCATCACCTCCTTTGTTGTTGTTGTAGGGTATTCTGTCTATCACAAAGAATAGGAACCTTTTAAAATTGTCGCACCTTATGCTATGTGTATAAAGTGAACTAGTGTCTTTTTTCTTTTTTATATCTCTAAAATGTTCTCCTATTCGATCTTTAAGCTTTCTAACGGTTTTCCCTACGTAGTAGGCTGAGCATGATGAACAAGTAGCAAGATAAACTACCATTTTAGTATTGCAGTTGCAATACCCCGGGCATCTGATAGTTTTTCCAAAGTTGCAGACTACTACGTAGGGGCCGTCATTAATATATTTACATGTGTGGCATGTACCATATTTACCCATCTTGGACTTTAGGTGGATATTCTTACTATGTGTTGCTTCAAAGTATTCTTTTAAATTCATGCCGCTACTATAGGTAATTTTACCATC